>NC_135967.1:14159641-14464189 GCF_053455715.1 Rhinoraja longicauda | reverse complement strand
CAAATTATTTCTCGTTATCCTCACAATTATAGACAATAGACAATAGGCAATAGACAATAGGTGCAGGAGTAGGCCATTCAGCCCTTCGAGCCAGCACCGCCATTCAATGCGATCATGGCTGATCACTCTCAATCAGTACCTCGTTCCTGCCTTCTCCCCATACCCCCTCACTCCGCTATCCTTAAGAGCTCTATCCAGCTCTCTCTTGAAAGCATCCAACGAACTGGCCTCCACTGCCTTCTGAGGCAGAGAATTCCACACCTTCACCACTCTCTGACTGAAAAGGTTCTTCCTCATCTCCGTTCTAAATGGCCTACCCCTAATTCTTAAACTGTGGCTCCTTGTTCTGGACTCCCCCAACATTATGGTTCACAAGTCATGCTCAGCATAGGCATTGTGGGTCGAAGGGCCTGTTCCGGTGCTGTACTTTTATACGATCTACGTCCTGTTCAATCCAAAATAACGTAGAATTACGCAAAGTGCTGGAGTAACTCAACGGATCAGGCAGCATCGCAGGAGGAAGTTTATAGGTGAAGTTTCGGGTTGGAAATGAAGAAGTGTCCCGACATAAGGCATCACCCGTCCATTTTCTCCAGAGATGCTGCCTGACATGCTGAGTTTCTCCAGCATTGTGTTTTTTTTTGTTTTGTGAACCTGCAGATATTACAGATCTGCTTAAGAAGATGATGGATAAGTATGTGTTCATAAGTTTAGATCAACAGAGCATAAAGGGACAGAGACAGGTCTGATAAACAATCTGGTTTGTGGTTGTACATCTTAATTCCAATCTGCCAAATTCAAAGACATTTCATCTTTATAGTTCTGAGAATAAAAGGTGATTTCATTGAAGTTTGCAAGATCCTAGCGGAGCTTTTTTAAATTTCAAAACTAAAATATATTCACTACAAATAAGCAAGAAATATAAGAACACAATGAAAAAAACAAAAATGTAGAAACAAGGAACAGCGGATGCTGGTTTCTATCATAGACGCAAGTTGCTGGAGTAACTCAGCAGGACAGGCAGCATCTCTGGAAAACGGATAGGTGATGTTTCGGGTCAGGACCCTTCTTCAGACTGAAAGTAGGGGGTGGGGTGGTGGAGGAGAAGACCATGCACCTATCTAAAAGTGCCTTGATTGCATCTATGATATCTGCGTCTACCACTACCCCCAACAGCACACTCCAGCCACCCACCACTCTCTGTGTAAAATACTTCCCCTGCACATCTCCTCCAAATAATCCTCCCCTGGTCTTAAAGCTAAGCCCTGCAACATTTGAGTCTTTGATGAGTACTTCATGAACGAATGATGCAAGGGGTCATATTGAATTTAGTAATGGGTTTAGTGAATTACTTTATGGTGCGCAAACATTAATCAACTGTTGATAATAATGTAATTGAATATGATGAAAGGATGATAATGTAATCAGCTACTATAAGTCTTGATTTGATCAGTTGGATTCAATGTAATGAGACAGAGATTTAGTTTAGAGAGTTTAGTTTAGAAATACAGCATAGAAACAGTCCCTTCGGCCCATCGAGACCACGCCGACCATTCCCACTAGTTCTACGATATCCAATTAACTTACAAACCTGCACGTCTTTCGGATGTGGGAGGAAACCAGAGCACCTGGAGAAAACCCATTAGGTCATAGGGTGATCGTGCAAACATCACACAGCAGCACCACGAGGTCAGGATTGTCTTTGGCGCTGTGAGGCAGCAGCACTACCAGTTGCACCATGGAACCGCCCCTAATCCAGACATGATTGGTCATTCATTGCAATGGGCAAACCAGTCACAGGTAATGAACAGTGTATGAGTGGGAGCTTTTCAGAACAATTTAACGTGGAGCATTGTGCCCATGCAGAATAAGGCAGCCATGGGTGGCTGAGGATGGCAAAGACAAACATAAATAAAGTTAAACAAAATTGCCCTGTCATGCTGATCCAAAAATCATGGTGACTGCAAGATGAGTTCATTCCCAAGATACGGCGTGGAGCTGATTGACCCAGCAGGGGCACTGTCGACAGCGAGGAGGGACCCACATTGCCACGAGCGAGGAGGGACCTGCGACAACGTGAGCAACCGGGCGGGGGGCCACCGTGAACCAAAGGGGACCCGCACCGCCGAAAGCGAGAGGGGCACCGAGAGCGAAGGGGGGGACCCCCACGGGGGGGGTCGCTTGTTGCCAAGTGTGGCGGAAAGCCGGCTTTGCCGTTGTGAGAAGATAGGACTGTTCGATTAACTTCTTGTTACTTTGTTGGCGCCAGAAACATGGCAACTCTTTCTGTACTGCCCTGGTGAGGTCTGCTGTATGATGTTAACAGATTGTATGCAAAAGCAAAGAATTTCTGGGCACCTAAGTACATGTGACAATAAAGGATCATCATCACCATCATCATTATAAACCATAAACATAAGAAGGGTGACATGGTGGTGCAGCACTAGATTTGCTGCCTTACAGAGCCAGAGACTTGGGTTCGATCCTGACTATGGGTCCTGTTTGTACGACGTTTGTACATTCTCCCTGTGACTGTGTCGGTGCTCCGGTTTCCTCCGAAAGAAATGCAGGTTTATAGGTTCATTGGCTTCAGTAAAAATTGTAACTTGTCCCGAGTGTGTGGGATAGGGCTGGTGTTTGGGGATCGCTGGTGGCCGCGGAAGGGCCTTTTTTCCCGCACTGTATCTCTCAACTACACTAATAAAATATGACAAAATGGACTGTAACAAGAGTGCCCATGCAAGGCATCAACACATTTATTGGCACATTTTTTGTGACATTTATATTAAGCAATAAAGAGCGACAAAAAAACAGTGATTATATTGAAAATCACGAAATGTCGAACATTGATTACCTTCAAATCGCTGTTTTAATTAGAAGAAAGGTTTTAGAGTGCCAGGCATCGAGAGTCACCAAAATTTATTGCAAACAAAATGACAGCGGTGACATCTCATTTGTTACTTGAAGAAGGTGAGGGAGGGAAATGAAGGGATTATAGGTTTATTAGTCTAACGTCTTCTGGTAGAGAATATAATTGAGATGAGAGAAGTTGCAAAGAACTGCAGGCGCTGGCTTACATGTAAAGAGACAAAGTGCTGGAGTGATTCAGCAGGCCAGGCAGCATCTTTGAAGAGCATGGACATGTGCTATGTACTTTGGCTTCCAATATCATGCTTTGATTTGCCCAGAATAACTGACAATTTATTGTATATATTTTTTGTTGTGTTGTTGCATTTAATGTAAGCCTGCTGCAAGTAAGAATCTTGTTGCTCCAGTCCCAGTTTAGATAACAATTAAAATCTGTTGACTCTAAAGGTTTGTTTCCACACTGTGTGTCTCTATCACTCTATAACTCAATGAGTATTTCAGGTCTAAAACCGGTCGCCTTGGTAAATCAATTGATTTGAAGGCACTGGAATATTGGAAGCACTGGAAGTGCAGATGCTGATTTGCAACAACAAAAAAAGCCACAAAGTTCTGGAGTAACTCAGTGGGGCGAGCAACTTCTCTGGAGAACATGGATAGGTGACATTTCAGGTCAAGACACTGACTGGGTGAGTGGTGAAAGAGGAGAGATAATAGGGAGACACTGAAATGGGTAGCATGCTATTAGTGTAGGAAGGAACTGCAGATGCTGGTTTAAACCGAAGATAGACACAGAAAGATGGATTAACTCAGCGGGACAGGCAGCATCTATGGAGAGAAGGAACGGGTGACATTTGCTATTATTGCTATTGAGGGCGTGCAGCGTAGGTTTACTAGGTTAATTCCCGGAATGGCGAGACTATCATATGTTGAAAGACTGGAGCGACTAGGCTTGTATACACTGGAATTTAGAAGGATGAGAGGAGATCTTATCGAAACGTATAAGATTATTAAGGGGTTAGACACGTTAGAGGCAGGAAACATGTTCCCAATGTTGGGGGAGTCCAGAACCAGGGGCCACAGTTTAACAATAAGGGGTAGGCCATTTAGAACTGAGATGAGGAAAAACTTTTTCAGTCAGAGAGTTGTGAATCTGTGGAATTCTCTGCCTCAGAAGGCAGTGGAGGCCAATTCTCTGAATGCATTCAAGAGAGAGCTAGATAGAGCTCTTAAGGATAGCGGAGTCAGGGGGTATGGGGAGAAGGTAGGAACGGGGTACTGATTGAGAATGATCAGCCATGATCACATTGAATGGCGGTGCTGGCTCGAAGGGTCGAATGGCCTAGTCTATTATCTATTGTCTATTAGTGCTATTAGTAACATCCTTTGAGGACGTGATGGGGCTGCAAGTATTTTGTGTATTTATTGGTTATATGGTCTCAATTCGACAAGGTTCCGCATGGTAGGCTGCTCTGGAAGGTTAGATCGCATGGGATCCAAGAAGAGATGGCTGAATGGATGGAAAATTGGCTCCATGGAAGGAGCAGAGGGTGATGGGGGAAGGTTGCTTCTCGGACTGGAGGCCTATGACTAGCGGTGTGCCTCAGGGTTCATTGCTGGGCCCGTTGCTGTTTGTCATCTACATCAATGATTTGGATGAGAACATACAGGGTAAGATTAGCAAGTTTGCTGATGATATAAAAGTGAGTGGTTTTGCAGATAGTGGAGATAGTTGTGAAAGATTGCAGCAGGATTTGGATCGATTGACCAGGTGGGCTGAGGAATGGTTGATGGAATTTAATACAGAGACGTTTGAGGTGTTGCATTTTAGGACGTCTAACAAAGGCAGGACCTGCATAGTAAATGGTAGGCCACTGGGGAGTGTTGTACAGCAGAGGGATCTAGGAGTACAAGTGCATGGTTCCTTGAAGGTCGTGTCACAGGTAGATAAGGTGGTCAAAAAGGCTTTTGGCTCATTGGTCTTCATCAGTCAGAGTATGAGTATAGAAGTTGGGAGGTCATGTTGCAGATGTATAAGACATTGGTGAGGCCGCATTTAGAATATTGTGTTCAGTTCTGGGCACCATATCAGAGGAAAGATATTGTCAAGCTTGAAAGTGGCTCAGAAAAGATTTACGAGGATGTTGCCAGGACTAGAGGGTGTGAGCTATAGGGAGAGGTTGAATAGGCTGGGTCTCTATTCTTTGGAGCACAGGAGAATGAGGGGTGGTCTTATAGAGATATACAAAATCATGAGAAGAATAGATCAGGTAGATGCACAGATTCTCTTGCCCAGAGTGGGGGAATCAAGGAGCAGAGGACATAGGTTCAACGTGAAGGGGAAAAGATTTAATAGGAATCCAAAGGGTAACTTTTTCACACAAAGGGTGGTGGGTGTATGGAACAAGCTGCCAGAGGAGGTAGTTGAGGCTGGGACTATCCCATCATTTAAGAAACAGTTAGACAGGTACATGGATAGGACAGGTTAGAGGGATATGGACCAAGCGCAGGCAGGTGGGACTAGTGTAGTTGGGACATTGTTGGCCGATGTGGGCATTGGGGCGAAGGGCCTGTTTCCACACTGTATCACTCTATGACTCTATGTCTCTAATTGCAAGAATTGGAATTGGTGTTTAAGAGGCTCTTGGATTGGTACATGGATGTGCGGGGAATAGAGGGATATGGATCCTGTACAGGCAGTTGAAATCAGTTTAACTAGGCATGTTCAACACAAACATTGTGGGCTGAAGGGCCCGTTCCAGTGCTGTTCTGTTTAATAGATTAGAAACAAAGAACTGCAGATGCTGGTTGATATTAAAGAAAGACACAAAGTGCTGGAGTAACCCGTTGGGTCAAGCTGCATCTTTGGAGAAAAGGGATAGGTGACATTTTGTTTCCTGACCCATTTTCAGAGGGAGTGACAGGGGGTGAGACTGGTCCTTGATTATGCTGGTGACCTTGCCGAGGAAGTGTGGGGTGTCGATGGATTCCATGGAAGGGAGGCTGGCTTGTGTGATGGTCTGGGCAATGTCTACAACTCTCTGCAATTTCTTGAAGTTCTGAAATCCAGTCTGAAGAAGGGTCCCGACCCAAAACGTCATCGATCCATTTTCTCAAGAGATGCTGCCTGACCCTCTGAGTTACTCCAGCACCTTGTGTCTATCTGTATTGTTCCATGTTATAAGTGTAAGCGCAAGGGAAAAAATAATAAAGATATTTATAGATTAGCAAATAGGCAAAACTTTGGCATATCGATTTCAATGGTAATAAATTAATCCTTATTCTTTCAAACTAATAAAAAATAAAGCAGGACATCAAAAAACCCCCAATGAAAAGCAATGAAAAGCCTTGTAATACAAAATAATCAAAAGGAAAGAACCTTTTGACATTATGCATGACTAATTCTGCAGCTGTTTCTTTGCCATAGATAATATTCATAGTCTAATTGTTGTAGGATAATGAACACATTGACTCCGTCAATCTGTAATCTTATGACCTGTGAATGCATCCTTCAGTTCTTCCTTATATTTTTTGGAGGACTGTGTTAGAAGATAGGCATTATACTACGTATTTATTATAAAAGCCCAATTAGACCTTACCTGTGAGTTATTTAACACATTGGATTGATTGATTGTAAAATACAACATGGAAACAGGCCCTTCAGCCCATCAAGTCCACACCGACCATCGATCACCTGTTGATCCCAAGTTCTATGTTAATCCCCTTTCTCATCCACTTCCGACACACAATAGGGGCAATTTACAGAAGCCACTTAACCTACAACCCGCACGTCTTTGGGATGTGAGAGAAAACCTGAGCACCCGGAGGAAACCCACACGGTCACAGGGAGAATGTGCAAACTCCACACAGACAGCACCCGAGGTCAGGAACGAACCCGGGACTCTGGCACAGTCAGACAGTGGCTCTACCAGCTGTGCAACCGTGCAGCATTAGGGAAGTATATCTTGATATTGGTGACAAGCCAGTATAGATTTAAAGAAATGAAAAGTCTTGAGCTAAATGCCAAACAAACATTACAGCAGCTAAGTATTAAGAAGTGATTGGTTAACAAGTTAACGAGAGCAGGTTGCCGACCCTGACTTGCCCTTTTCTTGCTTCTAGTTCCTTCCCCCTACAATCAGCGTGAAGGATGGTCCTGACCCAAAATGTCATCTGTCCATTTTCTCTAGCGATGCTGCCTCACTTGCCGAGTTACTCCAGCACTCTGCGTCTAACCAGAGGAACTGTTGGGTTTCATATTGGATGGATAATCTAAATTAGGGAGCCTTTCTACATTATACATTCTAGTATAATGTAGAAACAAAGAACTGTAGATGCTGGTTAAAAACCAAGAGGACACAAAGTGCCGGTGTAACTCAGCAGGTCAGGCTATTCAGTCTGAAGAAGGGTCTCGACCCAAAATAACACCTGAGATGTTGCCTGACCAGCCTACTATGAAAATCAGTCCTTTCAAGAGGAAGTTTGGAACTCTGGAATTGCAATTGACGCTGGGCTCATTTTAAATATGAACTTAATAGATTTCTATTAACCAAGTGAATTGCAGAATACAGAAAAAATGAAAAGGACTATACGGCAATACAAGGAAATGCAGATGCTGGAATCTTGAGCAAAGCACAAAGTGCTAGAGTCACTCAACAGGTCAGGCAACATCTGTGGAGTGAATGAACAGATGTTTTGAGTCGGGACCATTCTTCAGGAAGGATATGGAATCAGGTCACAGATTAGCTGCAATCGCATTAGTTAGCAGGACTGACTCATGAGGTTCAGTTACCCCTCCCTGTGCCAACGTTTCCCCTTGTTGTTCTTTGCTGGTCCTTAGCTCAATGTTGTCGTCTCTATCGGGCCAAGGCATGCACGAAGAAACATCAGATGTGGCCATCATTAAATCTGCAGCTCATAACGTGACACTCTACTCTTATTTTGCACTTTCCGCTTTCTGCTTTTAATTATTCACACTTAATTGGAGCTGTGTGTGTGTGTGAGAGAGAGTGTATGTGTGTGACTGTGTGTGTGTGAGAGTGTGTGTTTGCATGTTTGAGTGTGTGAGTGTGTCATTGTGTGTGTGTGTGTGTGTGTTTGTGTGTGCGCGTCAGTGTGAGAATGTGTGTGTGTGTGAGTGTATGTGTTTGTGTGTGTGAGTGTGCGAGAGTATGTGTGAGTGAGTGTGTGTGAGAGTATGTGTGTGCATGTGTGAGTGAGTGTGTGTGATTATGTGAGCGAGTGTTTGCGAGTGAGTGTGTGTGAGTGCATGTGTGTGTGTGTGTGTATGTGTGTTCAGTCATGCTGTGTGCAATACAAGGATAGGCTTCTGACTAACTGCATCTAATTCTCAAACTGTTCCTGCGGTATATATAACATTCATTGCCTAATTATTGTCAGATAATTAAAGTACGGCTGTGTCTATCTGTTCATTGTCAACAGATAGATTACTCACCCTGTCAGTTGTGTGCTCACTCATGTGCTTGGATATAATAAGTAGCAGTGCTAGGAGACTGTACCGTCCATAGTAATCAGTGATAGCGGTTTTTAGAATATTTATTATTCCACTAAATAATAACTTTACTCTCGGTTAAACGAGGCTCTGTAACCTTGTTAAATATGAGTCTGACGGATGGCAAAAAGACAGCACCTTGCAGTTCCTGTCTACAAATAAGAAGGACATGTATTTTATTGCACCCTTTTTGAGCACAGGATGGCCTAAAGAACTTTACAGCCAATTGAGTAATGTTTGACTTGTTACAGTTTGGGAAACACACCAACCTCGTCGTACACAAGCAATCAAAATAAAGCAGCCATGCGTTTAAGAGTCATAGTGTCGGAGAGATATACAGTGCAGCAACAGGCCTTTAAGCCAACCGAACCTATGCCAACAATCGACCGCAGAAAGGGCTTGGTATGCTGGGCTTGCCATAATCAGCGGGGGCATTGAGTACAAGAGTGCCGGTGTAACTCAGCAGGTCACCGGGAGGCGTGGCTGCGTTCTGCAGCTGCGGCTCACCGGCAGTCTCTCTGTCTTTTTTTTGTTTTTGTCTTTGTTATCGTTTAAATGTTTCTTTTGATTTATTTTTAACTCTGTATATGTGGGGGGTGGTGGGGGGTGGGGGAAACCTTTATTTATAATCTCCTCCTCAACGGAGATGCGACCTTTACCGTGTTGTGTCTCCGTTCGCGCTACGGCCTAACACCGTGGAGTCGGTGGCCTCCAGCTGGGATTGACCTTGAAGACTCCGGTCGCAGGGCCTGGACTTACCATCTCAGAGGCTTCGGCTAGTGGGCCCTGCAGACCGCAACATCGGGAGTTCGGAGGTCCCTGGCTGGCGACCGGCGTTCGGGAGCTCCAGCCGTAGCAGCTTCAACCACCCCGAAGCGCGAGGTTTGATCGACCCGCTCGCAGGCCTTCATCGCCCTGCGTGGCCTGGCTGCGGCACTTTCCATCGCCCGGTGGGGGCTCAGGACCTTCATCGGCCTGCTCGGCTCGGCCCTGGGACTTTCCATCGCCCGGTGGGGGCTTCAAAAGTCGGGAGCCTCGATCGCCTCGTGGCACCACGGGAGAAGAATGAGGAGGAGATAAGACTTTTCTTTGCCTTCCATCACAGTGAGGGTGTGCCTGGAGCAATCACTGTGATGGCTGTTTGTGTTAAAAATTGTAATTGTGTGTCTTGTGTTCTTTATTGTCTACTGCCGGACCCTGACGTGAGAGGACGCTGGCGCTATTTGTTCGCCGCTTCTCCATCAGGACAGTTTGTCTGTTTGTTTTTATGTCTTGACTGTTTTTGTAAAGCGTCTTTGAGCATTTGGAAAAGCGCTATAAAAAATAAATGTTTATTATTATTAATATTATTAAGAGTCAGGAAGTCATGATGCAGCTTTACAGGACTTTAGGCTATGTGTGGAGTATTGCGTGCAGCTTTAGTCTTTAGTTTTAGTTTTAGTTTTAGAGATACAGCATGGAAACAGGCCTTTCAGCCCACCAAGTCCTTGCCAGCCAGTAATCACTCATATACTAGTTCTACCCTAACACCTGCATGGCTTTGGGATGTGGGAGTAAACACGATCACAGGGAGAACATACAAACTCCGTACAGCACACTTCAACACTTCTGGGTGCTCTGGTTTCCTCCCACACTCCAAAGATGTATAAGTTTGTAGATTAATTAGTAGGGGGGAGAGAGGGGGGGGGAGAGGCGGGAGGGAGGAGAGGGGGGAGGAGAGGGGGGAGGAGAGGGGGGAGAGAGGGGGGAGAGAGGGGGGGGAGGGGGGGAGGGGGTGGGGAGAGGGGGCCCCAATGGGTAAAATTGTAGCTTGTCCCTGGTGTGTAGGATCGCTGGTCGATGCAGACTTGGTGGGCCAAAGAGCCCGTTTGCACACTGAATCTTTAAAGTCTAAAGTAAAGTGATTTCCTTTTTAGGGAAACCTTCAAACCTGCACATCTTTAGGATGTAGGAGGAACGTCACAGGAAGAACATACAAACTCCGCACAGACAGACCTGTCGTCAGGATTGAACATGGGTCTCCGAAGTTGTAAGATAACAACTCTACCCCTGCACCACTGTGCCGCCCTACTGCTCACCCCATTACAGGAAGGATGTGGAAGCTTTGAAGAGGGTGCAGACGAGATTTACTGGAATGCTGCCTGGATGAGAGGGTTTTGCACATTAGGAGGGGTTGGACAAACTTGCATTATTTTCTCTTGAATCTCTGAGGTGAAGGGGAGACCTGGTAGAAGTATATACAATGTGATAATTAGGCATAGTTAGGGTAGACATCACACAAACCAACCTCCCTTCCATTGACTCCATTTACACCATGCTGTCTCGTGCAAGGTCACCAGCAAAATCATGGGTGAGTCGGACCCTGGCCACTCCCTCTTCTCCCCTCTCCCATCAGGCAAAAGGTATAGAAATGTGAAAACGCACGCCTCCAGATTCAGGGACAATTTCTTCCCAGCTGTTGTCAGGCAACTGAACCATCCTACCAACAAGTGGAGAGCAATCCTGAACTACCATCTATCTCACTGGAGACCCTCGGGCTATCTTTGATTGGACTTTATTGGACTTCAGTTTGCACTAAACATTATTCATGTTATTCCATTTACCGTGTAACTGTACACCATGGAAGGCTCGATTTTAATCAGGCATTGTGTTTCCGCTGACTGGTTAGCACGCAAAAAAAGCTTTTCACTGCACCTCGGTACGCGTGACAATAAACAAAGCTAAACAATAAGAGCTTTTACTTGCCCAGGGTGAAAGTGTCAGACTAGAGGGTATAACTTTAAAATGAGAGGGGCAAAGTTTTAAGGAGATATGCGGGGAAAGTATTTTAAACAGAGAATGGTGGGTGCCTGGAACGTTCTACCGAGGGTGGTGGTGGAGGCAGATACAATGGTGGCGTTTAAGAGACTTTTAGATAGGCACATGGACATGGAGGGAATGGAGGGACAAGGATCATGAGCAGAGGGAAAAGATTAGTTAAACTTGATATCATATTCGGCACGGACATTGTGGGCTGAAGGGCCTGTTCCTGTGTTGTACTGTTTCACAGTTCTATGAACATCCATTTATCCATTCAATATGAATCCCATTTTCTTTATTTTCACCACCGAAGACAGCAGAGTGGCGCAGCGGTCGAGTTGGTGCCCTACACCACCAGACCCGGATATGCTCCTGACTGTGGGTGCTGTCTGTGTGGAGTTTATATGTGCACCATGTGACCGCGTGGGTTTTCTCCAGGTACTTGGGTTTCCTCCCACATGCCAGATAAGTACGGGTTTGTAGTTTAATTGGCTTTGGTAAAAATTGTAAATCGTCCCTCTTGTGTGCGATAGTTCTAGTGCACGGAATGATTGCTGGTTGGTGAGGAGTCGATGGGCTGAAGGGCCCGTTACCATGCTGTATCTCTAAAGTCCAAAGTAAAGTCATTTCCATTTCATTACATATGAAAAACAATCTCCCTGCTTCCAGACATTTAAGCCCTTCTCAACGTCAGAGATTGTTAGCCTGGACAACTCAATTTCTCCTCAAGTGATCAAGTCTCAGTCCCTGGACACAATCTAGAGAATCGTTACTGCAGCCCTTCTACGATAAATACACCCTTTCATAGTTAAGGAGACCAACACTGTGCACAATGCTCCAAATCATTGATGTTATCAGCACAAAACTACAAAGAAATGAATTGTACTCTCAGAACTGCTCTGCCAGTATTTCAAGAAAATCCTCACCTCCGTGGAAGATTGTGTGTATCTTTTATATTACAGAGAAGAGATGTTTTCAAAGGGATATTATGGATTACGAGTTCCCAAATGAGAACTAACATCTTCCAGTCTCTGACAAGCCCAATGTACCCTCCCAAGGCACTTCCTCAAAACATATTTTAACAACATTTAACAATGAACCATGTGACTATAATTAAAAATTTATTCAAAATCTTTCCACAGAAGTAATTTTTACGAGGAGAATTGGAGAGATTTGCAGATGGAATCATAGTGATTAGGTGCTAAAGTCTCATTGAACATTTAATGGAGAGATTTAAAGTCTAAATTGCAGAACAGGCAAGAACTGAAGGAATGCAGATGTTTGACATGTAGACACGAGGAACTGCGGATGCTGGTTTGCAAAAACTGCACAGAGTACTGTAGTAACTCAGGCAGGTCAGGCAGCATCACCGGTGAGCATCGATAGGTGATAGACAATAGACAATAGACAATAGGTGCAGGAGGAGGCCATCCGGCCCTTCGAGCCAGCACCGCCATTCAATGTGATCATGGCTGATCATTCTCAATCAGTACCCCGTTCCTGCCTTCTCCCCATACCCCCTGACTCTGCTATCCTTGAGCTCTATCTAGCTGTCTCTTGAATGCATTCAGAGAATTCGCCTCCACTGCCTTCTGAGGCAGAGAATTCCACAGATTTACAACTCTCTGACTGAAAAAGTTTTTCCTCATCTCCGTTCTAAATGGCCCACCCCTTATTCTCAAACTGTGGCCCCTGGTTCTGGACTCCCCCAACATTGGGAACATGTTTCCTGCCTCTAACGTGTCCAACCCCTTAATAATCTTATACGTTTCGATAAGATCCCCTCTCATCCTTCTAAATTCCAGTGTATACAAGCCTAGTCGCTCCAGTTTTTCAACATATGACAGTCCTGCCATTCCAGGAATTAACCTAGTAAACCTACCCTGCACGCCCTCAATAGCAAGAATATCCTTCGAGATGCTTTGAGTCGGGCTGCTTCCTGGGCTGGGGTGGGGTTCAATTATGGAGTTTGGGAGGCCTGAGAGGATGGAGAAGTTTAAAATTTAATTTAATTTAATTTAGAGATACAGTGTGGAAACATGCCCTTCAGCCCATGCCGACCTGTGATTATTACCCTGAGGGCATAGCTTTAAGATGAGAGTGGCAAAGTTTGTAATGCATGGCTGGCCGAGTGGCGCAGTGGTAGATTTGCTGCCTTGCAGTGCCAGAGACCCAGATTTGATCCTTACTACAGGTGCCATCTGTGTGGGGCTTGTACATTCTTTCTGTGACCGCATGGGCTTTCTTCGGGTGCTCCAGTTTCTTCCCACATTTCAAAGATGTGCAGATTTGTAGGTTAATTGGCTTGTATAAATTATCCCTAGTCTGCAGGACCAGTGTACCAGTGATTGTTGATCGGCCTAGTCTCAGGGGGCCGAAGAGCCTGTTTCCACACTGTGTCTCTAAAGCAAGTTTATTACACAGAGGGTGGTGGAAAGCGCTGCCAGTGGTGGTGGTGGAGGCAGATACGATAGTGATGTTTAAGAGACAATTAGATAGTCACATGGATATGCAGGGAATGAGGGATATGGATCACATGCAGGGAAAACAGATTAGTTAACTTGGCATCATGTTTGCCACTGATATTGTGGGCCGAAGAGCCTATCCCTCTGCTGTACTGTTCAATGTTCTGCTGGTATGTTTTGAGGATAGAAATAAAAGTTCTCACTCTCAGTGTACATAAATATTTTAAATATTTCAATATAATCCTTTATCATGTACAATTATGTACTTTGAAAATATAAGTAGCATGTAAGTGATAAAAAACAAAACTATTCATTGTGTTTCAATCTATCACAGGCGGTGCATTGTACACAATGATTCAATAATTCTCCTACGATCTTCAAACATTGAAATTTAACGTCAAGGCAAACCTTTCTGCTTTGAAAACCAAAATCACAGCTTGAAGTAAGAATTTATACAGCAGCAACAGTGACCATGTTGGGATGGCGGACTTGAATGAGAGAGGTGTGAATGATTTTTCATGCTGTTCCATTTCTCCCTCATGTTATTGACTTCTTCCAGTTGTGAGACCATTGCTTGTTATGTTTGAATATAAAAGTATTTGTTAATGCAAGCAACCAACAGGCAGTCTGAAGAATCTATGCATTTATGATGGTTCTCATCAAATTTGATGAGTTGGTTGGTGTTGCTTTAGAGTTTAGAGCTTAGAGATGCAGCATGGAAACAGGCCTTTCAGCACACCGATTACGCGCCAATATCAATCGCCGGTTTGCACTAGTCCTATGTTATCCCAATTTCTCATCCACTCCCAACGCGCCAGGGGCAATTTCCAGGGGCCCATTAATCTACAAACCCACACGTCTTTGGGATGTGGGAGGAAACCCACGCAGTAACAGAGAAAACGTACAAATTCCACACAGACAGCACCTGTAATCAGGGTTGAACCAGGGTCTCTACCACTGTGACACCATGCCACCTTTGAATTGGCATTGGTATATTATTGTGATGTGCACTGAGATACAGCAAAAAAACTTTTGTGTGCTTGCTATCCAGCCAAATCATACCATACATGAGCATAATTAATCCATACAAGAATACAACAGGAAGAACAAAGAGAAGAATACCAGAGTGCAGAATATAGTTTTGCAGCATTGTGGTATTATAGTTCCAGAGAAAAAGTCCAAGACCCACAATGAGGTCATTTGGAAGATCGGGAGTACATCAAAGCTTTTGGGAGGACCGTTCAATAGAAATATTAACCATAGCCTTTTCCTTATGAAGTTTTAAAAGGCAGGGCATTAAAGTTCCTTGCCTTCCCAAACGAAGAAAATTAAACTAAACTAAACATGTTCAAACTCTAGATCATTGTTTGTGTTAATACATCAAGGTGGCATAAAGAAGGACATGGTGACACGGGTTAGTTTCATTTTCTTGGTTTAGGAAGATTGTGGACTTGAATCACCTGCTATTTAAAACATTATAAGGGTAACTTTATAAGTTGTTATTTCTATACAATTTGAAAGAACCAGATAACACCACCACATCTGGTAAAGCCTCTGCCTTATAGCGCAAGAGACACGATTCGATCCTTACTCGGTTGCTGTCTTTGCTGAGTTTGCCTGTTCCCTCGGTGACCACGTGGGCTTCCCCCGGGTGTTCCTGTTTCCTCCCACATCCCAAGGACATGCGGGTTTGCAGATTAATTGGCCTCTGCAAATTTCCCCTTGCGTGTAAGGACTGGATGAGAAAGTAGGAAAACATAGAATGGGTGTCATGGATTACAGGGAGAATGGGCTTCAGAGGGAAAGCTACATCAGCCATGATTGAATGGCGGAATAGACTCGATGGGCCGAATGGCCTAATTCTGCTCCTATAACATGAACTGATGAACTAATGAGAATAGGTGTTCGTTCGATGGTCGGCGTGGAAACAGTGGGTTGAAGGGCCAGTTTCCATGCCGGATCAATTAATAATATTCCATGATATATTCCCTGCAGGGATATATCAAAATATTTAAGCTTAAAGATGCAGCAGGCAATAGCTACAGTACATTACCCCTCATGCATGCAGGTAACAAAGGAATCAAGGGGGAGCTAATGGATAAGTGCGACAAAATCAAATGTTGGGGTATTGAGAAGTGAGGAGAGGGGGAATGGGACTGATGCCATAGATCTGCTGGGTGCTGGCTTTTAGTTTCAGTTTAGTTTAGTTTAGCGATACGGCATGGAAACAGGCCCTTCGGCCCACTGGTTACACCCCGACCAACGATCACCCGTACACTGGTTCTATCCTCCTGTGACTGTGTGGGTTTTCTCTGGTTACTCCGGTTTCCACCCACACCCCAAAAACATGCCGATTTGTAAGTTAATTGGCTTCTGTAAATTGTCGCAAGTGTGTAGGATAGAACTAGCGTACAGGGATCGCTGGTCGCCGTGGACTCAGTGGGCCGAATGGCCTGTTTCCACTGTGTTTTTCATCTAAACTAAGATGAGATCAGTTAAACTTGGCATCATGTTCATCCCAAAATTCAAGTCAAGTCAAGTCAAATTTATTTGTCACATACACATACTCGATGTGCAGTGAAATGAAAGTGGCAATGCCTGCGGGTTGTGCACAAAAATAATTACAGTTACAGCATATAAATAAAGTTAATAAGTTACTAAACATAGCACAAAAAGTGTCGACAAAAATTTAGTCTCTGGGGTTATCAAAGTTGACAGTCCTGATGGCCTGTGGGAAGAAGCTCCGTCTCATCCTCTCCGTTTTCACAGCGTGACAGCGGAGGCGTTTGCCTGACCGTAGCATCTGGAACAGTCCGTTACTGGGGTGGCAGGGGTCCCTCATGATCTTGCTTGCTCTGGATCTGCACCTCCTGATGTATAGGTCCTGCAGGGGGACGAGTGTAGTTCCCATGGTGCGTTCTGCCGAACGCACTACTCTCTGCAGGGCCATCCTGTCCTGGGCAGAGCTGTTCCCAAACCAGACTGTAATGTTGCCGGACAGGATGCTCTCTACAGCCCCAGAGTAGAAGCAATGAAGGATCCTCAGCGACACTCTGAATTTCCTCAGTTGTCTAAGGTGGTAAAGGCGCTGCTTAGCCTTACCCACCAGTGCGGCAATGTGCGTTGCCCACGTCAGATCCTCTGCGATGCGGACTCCCAATGTTCTATGTTCTATGTTCTATGTTTGTTATTTGTTCTTTGTTCTATGTTCTATGTTCTATGTTAACATCCTGATACACCCCGTCAGTGATGCCAGGGTTTATCTCCTGGACATTTGTTCTCCTGTCTCTGGACAGGACCATCTGCCTGACTGCTTCCAAGTGCACTGTAGATGACACTTCTGCTCTACATGGGAATATTTTATATTCTTGAGATGCTCCAAAAGCACTTGAGAGACACAGTGACTTGTTTTGAAGTATAAATCTTTTGTATGATATGGGAAAATGCAGCAGCACAATGCTTGGCACTGCAAGAACCTGCAGACAGAGATGAATGACTGGATAATTTGTTTTTTTTGGTTGAGGACTCAGCATGGAACAAATGTTGTAATCATTATCTGATGGTAGTTTTGACTAACATTATAGATTCAATGAAGGAGGGAGATGGTTGGGTGATTTTTCAGTCAATTATACCATTGCATGCTGCAAATGATTGATGGGCTTACGTTTAGTTTAATTTAGTTTAGTTTTGTTTAATTTAGTTTAGTTTAGTTTGGAGATAAAGCCTGGCAACAGGCCTTTCGGCCCACTGAGACCATGCTGATCAATGATCACCTGTACACTATTTCTATCCTAACGATGATTTACAGAAGCCGATTAAGCTGTAAATCTGTATGTCCTTGGGATGTGGTTGGAAACCGGAGCACCCGGAGAAATTCCACGCAGTCACAAGGAGAACATAGAAACTAGACAGCACCCTAGTCAGGATCGAACCCGGTCTCTGGCGCTGTGAGGCAGCAACTCTACCGCTGCACCACTACGCTGCGCCAAATTGAATCTAACTATCCTCCAGCCACTGCAATTATTGAGGAATTATTTTTGTTTTATTTTGTAGGAAAATAACTGCAGATGCTAGTTCAAATCGAAGGTAGAGAGGAGGAGAACTTCTTCAAAGTAGACATACCTTGAGGAGAATTCGCAGTGGAGCGTGAAGAAGGGTCTCGACCCAAAACGTTGTGTCTAAAGAAGGGTCTCGACCCCAAACGTCACCCATTCCTTCTCTCCTGAGATGCTGCCTGACCCGCTGAGTTACTCCAGCATTTTGTGTCTACCGTAGTTTTATTTGGAGTAATTTGGGTCCTCTGATTTTTTTGGATGGATTCTGTGTTCTGGTGTACTTTTCTACGTATGTCATGTATTCCAGCATGCACAGCAATCTTGGAGGATTCTTGGACAAATACTGCCACAGTCTGTCCTGTTCACTCACCTGCCAGCCACGCCCACCATGTTAAGCCAACTCCCCTCATCTGTTCACTCACCTGCTCCAGATCACCAATCAAGCCAGCATATAAACCCTTCCTGCACACACACTCTTTGCCAGATTGTTCTTAGCCCTCTTGCAAGACTCTCCAGCATTCTCTCTTGGACTGATTTCCCGTTGCCGACCCTGCCTGCTCCCGACCTTCATGCCTGGGTTCAGGGTGGATACCATGAACATGACACAATACCAACCTCTACTGTGACCTGTCTTTGGTTACACTAAGCTTTGCTGTTTTTTTGTACTCATATTGGCTTTATTAATTTACTGAATTGTTGTTTACAGGACATGACAAACCATGATGCATGATCATTCATCACATGACAAACCATGATGCATGACCATTTATTGCCACATGTATCGAAGTGCAGTGAAATTCCCCTTTTGTATACAGTTCAGTAAAAATCTTGCTATACATTGGCACAATCATACTTGAGTGTAAGAGTGTAGAAATAGTAGATTACACTGGAGCAGTACACAAGATCGTCACTTTTCCGGTGCCATTTTGTATGAGTCAAGAACAATGATGTTAAAGATGTAGAGTTTTAATGTGGCCATAATGCCCCGTTGTCCTGGCGGCAGCACTGGGTCGGAGTTGCAGGGGTCGGACTGCTATGGAGGGCGTGCAGCGTAGGTTTACTAGGTTAATTCCCAGAATGGCGGGACTGTCATATGTTGAAAGACTGGAGCGACTAGGCTTGTTATACACTGGAATTTAGAAGGATGAGAGGGGATCTTATTGAAACATATAAGATTATTAAGGAGTTGGACACATTAGAGGCAGGAAACATGTTCCCAATGTTGGGGGAGTCCAGAACCAGGGGCTACAGTTTAAGAATAAGGGGTAGCCATTTAGAACGGAGATGAGGAAAAACCTTTTCAGTCAGAGAGTTGTAAATCTGTGGAATTCTCTGCCTCAGAAGGCAGTGGAGGCCAATTCTCTGAATGCATCCAAGAGAGAGCTAGATAGAGCTCTTAAGGATAGCAGAGTCATGGGGTATGAGGAGAAGGCAGGAACGGGGTACTGATTGAGAATGATCAGCCATGATCACATTGAATGGTGGTGCTGGCTCGTAGGGCCGAATGGCCTACTCCTGCACCTATTGTCTATTGTCTTTTGTCTATTGACTGGCCAGGTGATGTTGTTGGCGTTCTCCACCACTGCTCCACGCCTCTCCAGGCTGTGTCCGATCCCTGCATTTGGCCTCTTCATAAGTTCATAATTTGCAGGAGCAGAATTAGGCCGATCAAGTATACTCTGCCATTCAATCATGGCTGATCTATCTTTTCCTCTCAACCCCATTCGCCTGCCTTCTCCCCATAACCCCTGACACCTTTACTAATCAGGAAACTGACAATCTCAGCTTAAAAATATCCTTTAATGGCCTTCACAGCCGTCTGTGGCAATGAATTCCGCAGATTCACCACTCTGACTAAAGAAATTCCTCCTCATCTCCTTTCGAAAGGTATATTCTGTTAGTGTGTGGCTGTGTCCTCTGGTCCGAGACTCTCCTGCTAGTGGAAGCATCCTCTCCACATCCACTCTTGCAGTGGCACCTGATCTAATTGAGCCCCGGGTGCTGCTATATTTCTTATATATTATCTCTGCATACTGTGCTTACTGGCCTGTTATGTTGCTGCAAGTAAAAGTTTCATTGTTCCATTGTTAGCATGTGGCAATTAAACTCTCTTGACTCGGGCTGTGATTCCTCTGGAGAACTTGGGGAGGAAGCTATTTGGTGAGATTTATAGACGAATCACAGATTAATCAGACCTGTAACATCATCTTTTGTGCTAAACCATTGAATTTTTTATATCTCTTCGAAAGTTTAAAAAAATTGATTTAAAAGTTCTGAGCACCAAAATAACTGAGACAATGTTTCTCAAACCCTTGGATATTTCCTTCCATTCCAGGTTATCACCTTGCCTGAAGCTTATATATCGATGAGTTTGGTGGAGTGTCCCTGGATTTACCGTAAACTTCAGACTTTAGAGCTACAGTGCGGAATCAGGCCGTATGGACCATCGAGTCCACATAGACCAGCGATCATTCTGTACAATAGCACCATCCTACACACACAGGATAATTTACAAATTTTAGCAAAGTCAATTAAGTCTGAAGAAGGGTCTCGACCCAAAACCTCACCCATTCCTTCTCTCCTGAGATGCTGCTTGCCCCGCTGAGTTACTCCAACATTTTGTGTCTATCTTGAACCTAAAAACCTATATGTTTTTAGAATGTGGGAGGAACCTGGAACAGCCTGAAAAACTGACAGTCACAGGGAGACGTACAAACTCCACACAGACAGCACACGTGGTCTTTGGCGCTATGAGGCAGCAGCTCTACCGCTGCGCCACTGTGTTGTCCTTATGCCAGTGTAATTATCAGTGGAGGGGGTGCAGTGGAGAGAGCCCATGTACCCACTTAAAGTCACAATGTGCCCTTCTACATCATTGCAAAAGGATTAAACGGCAGAGGCTTTGGCATTTGCTCCAACCTTTGGTTTTCAGCCTCAAAACAGCTTTCTGCTGGCAGCACAGGAAATCAGTCAGTCATAGTGCCACAGAACGATACAATGTAGAAATAGGCCTTTCGCCCCAACTTGCCACACCGACCGAGATGCCCCATCTACACTAGTCCCAACTGTCTGCGTTTGATCCATATCCCTCAAAACCATTACTATCCATGTACCTATCTAATTGCATTTTACTCATTGTGATAGTGCCTGGTTCAAATACTTCCTCCGACAGCTCATTCCATACACCCACCACCCTTTGTGCCAAAAGGTCACCCCCCAAATTTCTATATAATCTATCCCCCTTCACCTTAAACCTGTGTCCTCTGATACTTGATTCCCTTATTCTGGGAAAGAGACTCCCGTCTACCCGATCTATTCCTCTGATGATTTTATACACATCTATAAGATCACCCCTCATCCTCCTGCGCTCAAGGGAATAGAGTCCCAGCTTGCTCAACCTCTCCCTATAGCTCAGGCCCTCGAATCCTGGCAACATCCTTGTAAATCTTCTGTGCACCCTTTCCAATTTAACATCTGCTCCAAGATGCTAGATGAATGGGCACCTGCACTTTTGGTCTGAAGAAGGGTCTCGACCCAAAACATCACCCATTCCATTACATCCTTGCTGAGAAGGTGGGCAATTGGGCTTTGATCGGGTGGGGAATGTTGTACTTATATACTCGATGATTCAGAAAATATCACCAACTGCGCCGACCACATCCAGGAAGATTGGAAGGGTCTTCCAATCCCTTCCATTGGGATTGGAAGACCCTTCCAATCTTCCTGGATGTGGTCGGCGCAGTTGGTGATGTTTTCTGAATCATCGAGTATATAAGTATACAATCTTATATACTGCATTGGAAAACAAACCTATTAAGGTGGGTTTAAAAATTGTGCCAGATTTGTGGCTGAAATTAAAAATAAACTTGATATGTTGAAGTAATTTTGACCATTTCTTGTTCATGTGCTAACCACCAGGAAACTGATCCTGGCATTTTACTTCACTTTGACTAGACTTTAGAGATACAGCGCAGAAACAGGCCCTTCAGCCCACCGTCGTCACAGAGGTCTGAACAATCAATAGTCAATAGTAGTTTATTTGTCACATACACATAAATGTGTAATGAAATGAAACATTACCCGCAGTTGAACAATAAGACCAATAAGAATAATCAATAAAAATGCAATAACACATACAATCACAAACTAACACCAAACAAAAAGAAATATCCATCACAGTGAGTCTCCTCCAGTCCCTCCTCACTGTGATGGAAGGCCACAGAGAACAGAGCGAGACTGCCAAAGAGTGCTACAGTGTGTTCACTCCACATGCAAGAGAGGCAGCACAGTGGCGCAGCGGTAGAATTGCTGCCTTACGGTGCCAGAGACCCAGGTTCGATCCTGTCTATGGGTGCTGTCTGTACGGAGTTTCTACATTGTCTCTGCGACCGTACAGGTTGTCTATGGGAGCTCCGGTTTCCTCCCACATTCCAAAGACCTGCAGGTTTGTAGTTTGATTGGTTTTGGTAAAAAAATGTAAATTGTTCTGAATGTGTTTGATAGTCCTAGTGTGCGGGGTGATCGCTGGTCGGCACGGACTCGATGGGTCCAAGGGCCTGTTTCCGCACTGTATCTGTGAAGTCTAAAAGCCTATAGTAAAAGATATCAGTGTCAGCAGCCGTCTATAAAGATCAAAGATCAGCCTGGGTCTCTTGCGCAGTGAGGCAACAGTTCTACCAGTTACACTACTCTGCTACCTCTTGGGTTGGCATTGGTAACAAAATTGATTGGTACTTTTAAGGGGTCCAATCCAAGAGGTGGCACAGAGGCCGGGTCGCTGGCACTGAGGCGGCAGCTGGTCAAGCCAGAGGCCTGGATTTGATCTTCACAGAGGGCAGCTGGCACCAATATATTTTTAATATACATTATGGGGGTGTTTCTGTTTGCAATATGAAACATTGCCCAAGGTTGGGACAGTGGTAAAATCATACTGATTCATGCATAATTCGGCTTATCCAGCATAAAGTACTTTTCTTTATGTTATGAGTTATTTATAAAGGTCAGAACCTTTAAGCCATTCAGCTGTTCACCCATTAAAGTGAATCATTCACAGCATGTTATTGCATATAGCAGACACACAGGATGCTGTCTGTGTGGAGTTTTCACATTCTCCCTGTGACCACATGGGTTTCCTCCAGGCGCTACGGTTTCCAAAGACATAGGGGTCTAGGTTAATAACCAAGTGTGCAGGAAGTGGCTGAGAAAGGGGGCTAACATAGTGCGAACAGGTGATCAATGGCCGGTGTGTACTCAGTGGGCCGAAGGGCCTATTTCCATGCTATATCTCCCAGTCAATTAATTTCCCATAGGTCAGACAGCAAATTGTGTGATAATCGATTGTTTAGCCAATAGCTCATCTGTGAAGCAGGGAATGTGGGTTTTAATACTCTTAGGGGAGAGCAAAGCACAATTTAGAGAGCCTTTAGGGAGATGCAGCGTGGAAATGGCCCTTTGGCCCACTGAGTCCGTGCCGAGCAGTGATCACCCCATACACTAACACTATCGTAAACACTAGAGATAATTTACAACGTTTGCAATTGACAATTTACCGAAGCCAATTAACATACAAACCTGTAGGTCTTTGGAGTGTGGGAGGAAACCGGAGCACCTGGAAAAAAACCTCACTCGGTCACAGGGAGAACGAACAAACTCCGTACAGACAGCATCTGTAGTCAGGATCAAACCTGGGTCTCTGGCGTTGTAAGGCAGCAACTCTACCTGCTGCATTTCTGTGCTGTACTGATGCAGTTTGGCCCACAGAGTCCATGCCAACTCCTTATATTGTTTAAGAAATGCTGCCCACATTCACTCTTACAGATCTTAAATTGAAGAAAGATCAAGCTGATGAAGTTTATGGGAAAGGAGCTGTCAGGCAATTTAGAGAGACTTTAGGGAGATGCAGCGTGGAAATGGCCCTTCGGCCCACTGAGTCCGTGCTCTACCACTACGCCACTGTACCACCCCCTGATTATTAAGGCAACAATGAGAAATTTCATGATTTGGTTTCTGACTTTGGATTTAACACACACGTCATCCACTTAATGCACCCAAAAGTGGTTAAAGTCTAATTTCCAGCTATCTATGTCATTTTGTACAAGCTCGTAAGGACAATGTGTGCTCACCTCCCCCTGATGAACTAGCATTATTTCAATCTGAATATCACGTGACAGATCTTCATGAATGAGGTAATCTACAAAATGTTGATCCTCGTACAGTTGAATGTCTTTGGCATCATGCAACCTTTAACAGTAATCAGCAATAAACCGAGACACAGGAGACTGCAGGTGCTGGAGACCTGAGCAATAAACAAAGTCCTGGAGGAACTCTATGGATCAGGCAGATCAGATTTGACCCCCATATCTGATAGTATCTTATTATTGTACCTGCCTCAACCATCTCCTTGTTTGGTACTTCAAACTAATTTATTAGTCGACCAGCAGAAAGAATGTTGTGATTCTAGTGATGGATGAATTAATTCGTATTTACCCACACTATACTGTTTCTGCCACCTATTTGCCTATTCATGCAATTAGTTAAAATCACCATGAGATCTCTTTGCATTATCTTCAAATCCGCCAAGTTTTGAGTTTTAATTTTAGTTTCAGTTTAGTTTTAGAGACAGGCCCTTCGGCCCACCGTGTCCATGCTGACCACCAATCGCCCATTCAAACTAGTTCTATCCTACACACTAGGGACAAATTACAGAAGCCAATTAACCTACAAACTGGTACATCTTTGGAATGTGGGAGGAAACCGGAGCACCAGGAGAAAACCCATGCATTCACAGGGAGAACGTGCAAACTCCATTAAGACAGCACCTGAAGTCAGGATCGAGCCCGGGTCTCTGACATTGCAAGCTAGCAACTCTCCTGCTGTGCAACTGTGCCATTCTGAGTTGTCAAAGTTAACTGTACATTGATATATTTGACACACATCTACCACGGCACTGACCCAGAGTTAATCCACTAGTTGCTGTCTGCCATCCTAAAAAAGGCTCATTTGTTCCTTCATCTTGGTTCCTTCTGTCAACCAATTTACACAGGATGTAGCAGAGTCCGTCACACAAAGCAGCCTCCATCAGCAACCCACCACCACCCCCACCATTGACAACATCCACACTTGATACTGCCTCGGGAAAGCAGCCAACATAATCAAGGACCATTTTCACCTGCCATTCCCTCTCCTATTGGGCAGAAGATACATAAGCTAGGGTACTGTCAGATTCACCTCTACCCCATTTCAGACATTGGACTTTTCCTATGGAATTGACGCACTACAGTGCTGAGAACTATATTCTGCACTCTATATCTTTGCTCTATCGGTTGTATTTGAGTTTGAACTGATTATATCTATCTATTGTATATCTGATCGTTAGGATAGCATGCAAAACCAAGTTTCTCACTGAACCTCGGTACATGTTACAATAATAAACCTAAACCTAAAATTACTGATGCAGGCTAATTGGTCTGCAATTTCCTGTGGTTCCCTGTTATCTCACTCCCCTTCTCATTGTATATTTGTCACACAACAATCTATCGGAAACATTGCAAAATCTACCCAATTTTGTGAAAGGATAGCCAATGTAACTACTAATTCCATGGCTATGCTTTTAAAAAAGCCTGTAAAGGAAATTATTAGGCCCTGGGGATTTATTAGTTTTCAGTTCCATTTATTTCACCAGCACTATTTTTCACTAATAATAATGATCTCGTGATTCACAGATTCTTCTGATTCAGACAGCTTGAGGTCCATATTTGTCTTCAATTATTTTTTCTCAAGAATAAGGGGGCAGCAGAATGGAGCAGCGGTAGAGTTGCTACCTTACTGTGCCACAAACCTGGGATCAATCCTGACCACTGTCTGTGTGGAGTTTGTGTACACTCACTGTGACCGCGTGGGTTTTCTCCTGGTGCTTCGGTTTCCTCCCACAATCCAAAGACATTCAGGTTTGTAGGTTGCAGGAAAGAACTACAGATGCTGGTTTGAATCGAAGGTAGACAAAAAATGCTGGAGTAACTCAACGGGACAGACAGCATCTCTGGAGAGAAGGAATGGGTGACGTTTCGGACTGATTTCAGACTTCAGACAGTCTGAAGAAGGGTCTCGACCCGAAACATCACCCATTCTTTCTCTCCAGAGATGCTGCCTGTCCCTTTGAGTTACTCCAGCATTTTGTGCCTACCTCAGGTTTGTAGGTTAATTGGCATCTGTACATTGTCCCGAGTGAGTGGACCTAAGAAATGGGTGAGTACGGACTTGGTGGGCTGAAAGGCCTGTTTCCACGCTGTATCTCTAAACTATCTCTAAACTAAGCTAAACTAAATAAAACATAACAATAAGCAAAGAGAAAAAATATAAAGCAAATAATATTAATATTAATGATTTATGCACATCTATTTCTTTGAGATATATAGGTGTTTATATGTCTTCTAATTGTACAGTCATTGAAACATCCTACCTTAAATCCACCAATTTAATGCAATCCTGAAAATTCAAATTGATAGCAATCAAAAGTAAATTCCAAGCAATGAGCTGTTTTTCCTCCTGTCAGATTTATTAAAAAATAAAATTGAATGACTGCGTTGGATTAGCAAACTATTTTCTCGAACTCAGGAAACTTCTGCAGTTAAATGATGCAGTTACTTCTGAACATAATTAGCTGGAGCATGCCTCTGATCTGAATCACAGCCACTTTCACTCCGTGGCCTCGATATAATTGGTGTTGCATAGGTTCCTATTCTTTGCCTCTGCAGGAGAAGATTAGTTTGAATCCGCACCCATCGAAAGAAGAGGAAATTCTGCTGACAGGATTGCCAAATATATTCAGGTAGAAATTAATCTTGCACGGTAGGCAACATGAACTGGTAATATTGAAGTAACAGCAACTGAGTCATCAGGTATTATCACAACGTTTAAAAAACATTCGCACAGGAATGTGGATAAGAGAGGTTTAGAAAGGCATTGGCCAAATGCAGGCAGGTGGGACTAGTGTAGACAGGACATATTGGTCGGTGTGGCCAAGTTGGGCTGAAGGGCCTGTTTCCATGCAGTATGACTCTGAGTCTTGCGATAGTGTGAGAGTGGAGGAGGGAGAGGGAGGGGGGTGGGGAGGGGGGGGGATACAGAATGAGCTTTGAAGAAGCTGCAAAGTCGCAGATCAAGTGGGCATGATGGCACAGCGGTAGAGTTGTTGCTACTTACAGCGCCAGAGATCCTGGTTCGATCTTGACTTCGGGTGCTGACTGTATGGAGTTTGTACGTTCTCTCCGCGCACTGCGTGGGCTTTCTCCCGGTGTTCCAGTTTCCTCCCACACTCCAAAGAAGTAGAGATTTGTAGGCTAATTGACTTCGGTTAAATTGTAAATCGTCCCAAGTGTGTGTAGGATGGTGCTCTTGTGAGGGATCGCTGGTTGGTGTTGACTCAGTGGGCCGAAGGGCCTGTTTGCACGTTGTATCTCTGAAGTCAACTATACAGATGTGAGTAGGATTGGTTTGGAGAGATTGGAAACCTTGTGTCATGGTGTCAGAACAACAACCTAGCGATGAGCAATTGATGGTACTGGGTTTCTACTCGCCGGAGCTTAGAAGGATGAGGGGGGATCTCATTGAAACTTACCGAATAGTGAAAGGCCTGGAGAGAGTGGATGTGGAGAGGATGTTTCCAGTGGTGGGAGAGTCTTGGGCCAGAGGACAGCATCAGAATAAAAAGAGGTAACCTGGGAAAAGAAATTAGGAGGAATTTATTTAGTCAGACCATGGTGAATCCGTGGAATTAATTGCCACAAATGGCTATGGAGGTAAAATCATTGGATATTTTTCAAGGCAGAGATTGACAGATTCTTGATTAATAAGGGTGTCAAGGGTTATGGAGAGAAGGCAGGAAAATGGGGTTGAGAGGGAAAGTTAGATCAGCCATGATTGAATGGTGGGGTAGATCCTAATGGCCTAATTCTGTTTCTATGACTTATGAGGTGATGAACTCAGAGGATAGTGGTATAAGGACAAGGTACCAGAGGAAGTAGTTGACGCACTACTATAACAGCACTTCAAAGACATTTGTGCAGGAACATAGAAAGGAAATGTTTAGAGGAATATAGGCCCAATGCAGACAAATAAGACTAACTTAGGTGAGGCATCTTGGTTAGCATGGACAGATTGAGCTAATGGGCCTATTTCTGGATGTTTTCAAGAGAGAGTTAGATATAGCTCATAGGGCTAACGGAATCAAGGGATATGGGGAGAAAGCAGGTATGGGGTACTGATCTTGGATGATCAGCCATGATCATATTGAATGGCGGTGCTGGCTCGAAGGGGCGAATGGCTAACTCCTGCAACTCTTTTCTGTGTTTCTATGTTTCTATGATTCTGTGATGTGCAACTTTATGATTCTGTAACTATGATTTTTTTAAAAGTAAGTAGGAAATTGCTGTGCATAATTTGACTATCAAGTTTCTTAAATTACAACAACAATGGCATTTCAAGAAATGCCTGCTTGACGATGAAATCATCCTGAATTTTTTTCCAAGTAGGGGTCAAATGTGGATAGGTTTAGGTAATTGTGCATTTTCACTCACCGGACATGAACTAAATGGCTTCTGCGTCCATCTTTCATCAGTAATCAACAGTCATATGTGAATCCCAGTCCGAGTCAGTCCCATGTAGTGAAAAGTTTCTATCATGCAAACCATATTTAACCTTCATTATTTACAAAAATAATTTCCAATCAGATCTTGGTCAACAAGTTAGACACCAAGTGCTGGAATAACTCAGCAGGTCAGGCAACATCTCTAGAGAAAAAGGAAGGGTGACGTTTCGGGTCGGTACCTGAAACGTTACCCAACCTTTTTCTCCAGAGATGATGCCTGACCCGTTGGGTGACTGCAGCTCTGTGTCTATCTTCGATATAAACTAGCAACTGCTGTTCCTTCCTACACATCATTACTCTACAAGTTATTAATTAACATTTATAGATTTTAAGCAATGATACTCTATTTCATATTTAAACATTATGCTACAGGTATAAACTGGAGAATGTGACAATTTAAAATCAAATAAATATCCTGAGGCATTTTAAACACATTCTATGTATAAAGTGCTTTTTATTCGACTTGATCAATATCTATTACTTCTGAACAAACTTGTTGATAAGATTTCTCCTTTGAGTCAAGGTGCAATGTCTGATGGAGTGCTACAAAAACGCTTCACCATCTATCAGCCAACGCAATAAACTCAGGGTCTCATCTGTCCTTCTAGTCCAGACATAAAATCTTTTACAATGGAAATCAAAAAAAAGAGGCAATTCTAATCTTCTTCAATGTCCTTCACAAATACCTCTGAAAATATCAGCCTTTATCTCATTTGCCAGGTCTTGTTGTGTGTCTAGTTTAGTTTAGTTACGAGCTGCAGCATGGAAACAGGCCTTTCAGCACACCGAGTCCGCACTGACCAGCGATCAACCCGTACACTAGTGTAAGAAAATAACTGCAGATGCTGGTACAAATCGAAGGTATTTATTTCACAAAATGCTGGAGTAACTGAGCAGGTCAGGCAGCATCTCAGGAGAGAAGGAATGGGTGGCGTTTCGGGTCGAGACCCTTCCCATACACTAGCACCTTCTTACACACTAGGGACAATTTACTGAAGCCAATTAATCCACAACCCCACAGGTCTTTGGAATGTGGGAGGAACCCCATGTGGTCACAGGGAAAATGTACAAATGCCACACAGACAGCACCATTGTCAGGATCGAATCTGGGTTTCTAGTGCTGTCAGACAGCAAATCTACAGCTGCCCCATTATCCCAATTAAGTCCCCATTTTGCAAAAACTGAAGAGGCCAGTTCCCAGTGACATCAAGACTATTTTATTAGGATGCAGCACAGCATATTTTGGGAACGGCTCCATTCAAGACCGCAAGAAATTGTAGGGAATTGTGAATGCAGCCCAAACCATCACAGAAACCAACCTCCCTTTGATTGACTCCACTTACACCTCATGCTGCCTCAGCAAGGCCACCAGCATAATAAAGGATGAGTCTTACCCCAGTTACTCACTCTTCCTCCCTCTCCCATCAGGCAAGAGGTACAGAAATGTAAAAACGCTCACCTCCAGATTCACAAACAGTTTCTTCCCAGCTGTTATCAGGCAACTGAACCATCCCATCAACAACTAAGCAGACCTGAGTTACTATCTACCTCACTGGATACCATCGGACTATCTTTACTTGGACTTTACTGAACTTTATCTTGCACTAAGCGTTATACTCTTTATCCTATATCTATGCATGTGGACAGCTTGATTGTAATTATGTATTTTATTTCCAATGACTGGTTAGCACACCACAAAAAATATTTTCACTGTACCTCGGTACGCATGACAATAAACTAAACTAAACAAAGTTCCTCGGCTGAATGAATCACAAGGGGTGATCAGGCTCCAGGTGGTAAAGCCAAGGCCACTTGCTTTGAACATTGGTGATCCTGTCCCACTGCTTCTGCCCACCAACTATAGAACAACCATGGAGCATTGGAACCATGGAACAACTCGTGAATAGGCCCTTCACCACACTATGTCCCTGCTAAACAGAATGCCGAGTTAAACTAATCTCTCATGCCTGCACGTGAACCATATGCCTCCATTCCCTGCATATCCACATGCCTATGAAGGCATCTAAAACACTACTATCATATCTGCCTCCACCACTGCCCCTGGCAGTGTGTTCCAGGCACCCAGCATTGTCTTAAAGCAATGCCCTCTAGTCATTGTAATTTTGCACCCAGGAAAAAGGTTCTGACTGTCTACCCTTTTAGGTCTCTCATAACTTTATGTACTTGCAACATTAATTATATGCCTTTTCTTCCAATTTTGTGCCATCCTTAACATTCTCAGCCAGCTCAGATCGATTATCCTACTCTTAGAGTTTTTATTCCTCAATGGGATATATCTTTGTTGAAGAATATGAAATATCTTGTATATCTATCACAGCTTATTTCCCATTGAAACTTTTAAAGAATTTTTTAAACAGTAACCAACTTTGCTTTCTTACCTTTGCCACTGAATTATTTAAGTGTAAGACAACCAATTTCAGCCTACTTGCTTTAAAAATGAACAAGAAAGTGCATATTGTTCTACGATCACTCTTCCCTAATGTTCTTTTACTATGAGGTCAGTTATTAACTTCCTTGTCACGCATTACATTCATCAGCCTACCTTAGTGAGGCTGCTGTTTATTCCAGAGACAAGACCATCAAAGGTGGATCTAAGGGAGTTGTTACACACATTGTAAGTAACTGAGAAACTATATAATTTAGGTTTAGGTTTAGGTTTGTTATTGTCACATGTACCGGGATACAGTGACATTTTTTTTGGTGTGCCATCCAATCAAATCTGAAGTCTTTCAGTCTGAGGAAGGGTCCTGACCCAACACGTCACCCATTCTTTTTCTCGAGAGATGCTGCCTGACCCGTTGAGTTGTTCCAGCACTTTGTGTCTATCTTCAATATAAACCAGAATCTGCAGTTCCTTTGTGCACACCGATAATACATGAATACAATCAAACCAAACTCAATTACAAGAGGGAGAGTGAAAGATACCAGAGTGCAGACTGTAGTTCTCAGCATTGTGGCAGAACAGTTCCAGAGAATAACGTCCAATGTCCACAACGAGGCTGGATGGAAACCCAGGACTATGCCTTAGCTTATGGAAGGACCAATCAGAAGCATAATAACAGAGGGGAAGAAGCTGTTGTTGAGTCTGGTGGTGGGTGCTTTGAAGCTTGTGTACCTTCTGCCCGATGAGGACAGTGAGAAGAAGAAATGACCGGGGTGGGAATGATTCCTTGATTATGTTGAAGGTAGACACAAAATGCTGGAGTAACTCAGCGGGTCAGGCAGCATCTCAGGAGAGAAGGAATGGGTGATGTTTCGGGTCGAGACTCGCCTTCTGAAGAAGGGTCTCGACCCGAAACGTCACCCATTCCTTCTCTCCTGAGATGCTTCCTGACCCGCTGAGTTACTCCAGCATTTTGTGTCTACCTTCAACTTGAACCAGCATCTGGTTATTTTCGTACACACCTTGATTATGTTGGCTGCTTTCCCGAGGCAGCGTGAATTGTAAATGGAGTCAATGTTGGTGAGTCTGGTCTGTGTAGGTGGACTGTGCTACATCCACAACTCTTTGCAATAGAGCTGTTCCCAAACCAAGCTGTGACACACCCCGACAGTACGCATTCTATGATACACCTCTAGAGAATGCTCAGGGCATGTGCAATCATCTGACAAGTTCATTCATTTTTTATCTTCAAAAGTTGGTTAACTTTCATGATATACCACTTATTTTTCTTTTGATCTGCAGATTTATAAACTTTATTTGTGAGTAGTCCTGTTTCGGAGTTAGTTTGTACACCAACGTTCTTTAATTGCCTTTCTGTGTAATTGCCTCATTCTTTTCTAAAACTCAGTTAAAATTGATGAGATCATTTGTAAAGAGAAACTTGGTGTCATTTGTGACAAATGGTATGTGCGTTTCCCAACTTGAAGTCACACTTGAAGTTTCTCTCTAATAGATTATCACTGCTATCTTTAGGCAGGAGCATTATACACAAACAAAAACTTAAAATCAGAACATGTATTTGATTAAATTGGGCATGAAAATATGAAATGATTTTGTCTTGGGTTACAGTGGAAATAAAGCCTGCAATAAACTGAAGGAAGATAGCTAAGAAAACGCAGCAGTAATTTAGAAGAAGGAATTGCCGGTGCTGGTTTACCAAGGAAAGACACAAGCTGGAGTAACTCAACGGGTCAGGCAGCATCCCTGGAGAACCTGGAGGGGTGATGTTTCAGGTCAGGACACTTCTTCAGACTGATCGCAGGGATGGGGAGAAAGAAAGCTGGAAGAGGAACAGCGCAATGGTGCAGTGGTAGATCTACTGCTGACAGCACCAGAGACCCGGGTTTAATCCTGACTACGGGTGCTGTCTGTACGGAGTTTGTACGTTCTCCCTGTGACCGCGTGGGGTTTGTCCGGGTGCTCTGTTTTACTCCCACATTCCAAAGACATGCAGGTTTGTAGGTTAATTGGGTTCTGTAAATCCTCCCTGGTGTGTAGGTTAGAACCAGTGTATGGGTGGTCATTGTTTGGCACGACTCAATGGGCCGAAGGGCCAGTCTCCACGCTGTATCTTCAAACTAAACTAAACTAAAAGAGTGAAGGGTCAGGATAAAGCATGGCACGTCATCAGTGAACACAGGCGACGGGGTTGATGGGCAAATGGTTGGGCAAAGGCCAGACATGAACACACACACGAGATGTGAGATGAAAGGTTTACAGAGTTGAAAATTTTGGAAAATAATATTCCATTAAAAATATAAAAGGACTGAGAAATAAATATGATTTCTTTTTGAAACTTTGGAACCCATTCACTTTAAAACTAGGATTAAGAATTGGAAATATTTAACATTTAATTCTAGGATTGTTTTGATACCCCTAAAAAGAATTTAATAAGAAATTAGCAGGAAGTGTTTCCTTCTTGTCTCCAGGTTTCCTTCTTTCTTCTTTCTTTCTTTCTTTTCTTTTTTTTTAAAATGTATTTTTTTATCTTTCTTCTTCTCCTTTTTCCTCTTTTTTCTAACTGGGGGGTGGGGGTTGTGGGTGGGGAGATAATACAGAACAATACAAGTATAATCGAATTTAAAATGTATAATCGAATTTATAATGTAGGTACCATCGCGTACTATGAGTTCATACATGCATTTGTTTTGTTAAAATTTAAATAAAATTAATTTAAAATAAATAAATAAATAAATAAATATAAAAGGCAAGTTTGTTTTATAAGAACTGGAACATAAGAAATACGATCAGGAAAAGGACACGAGCTTTCATGGGTTTACGCAGTCATTCAATATGATTATGTCTGATCCAATCTTTGCCTTTGCTCCATGGTCCTTCATGGAGGATTCTTATTCACTCAAGAGATGTCAGCTTCACAGGCTGAGCCAGCTTTTAACTGCCCATCCATTACAGCCCTTGAGAAAGTAGTGTGATGAGATGGACTTGTTTCCAAAATATGTTACTGCAGTCCTTGAAGTGTGATTCATGCACGATGCTGAAAGTTTATTACCATGTGCCCAAGGACTGTGAGGTACAGGTACATAGGTACATTGAAAATCCTGCTTGCAGCAGCATTGCAGGCACAAACTCAGACACACACGAAAATATAAATTATACATACATTATCCAAGATAGCAAAAATAAAAAGACTATGCAAAAAACAAACACATACGAGGAAACAAGTCCATGGTGGTGCAAGAGGTGGAAGGTGGTGTTCCATTGTCAAGGTAGCATTCGGGTGGTGCAGGTCAGTTCAAGAACCTGATCGTTGTGGGAAAGTAGCTGTTCCTGAAGCTGGTGTTGTGGGACTTCAACAGTCTAAGTGGTTGGGAGAAAAAGGCAAGGCCAGGGTGGTGGGGATCCTTAATGATCAGTGCCACCTTGAGGCACTGCCTCATGTAGATGCTTTCGATGGTGGGGAAGGCTGTGCCCATGATGGACCGGGCTGGTCCCATCACTCTCTGAAGCCTCTTGCATTCCTGTGCGTTGGAATTACCATACCAGTCCACGATGCAACCAGTCAGGATACCTTTTTGCATCTTTTTTTTGTATCTGAGGATCTTCTTTGTCCATTTGATTTTACAGTTCCGTGGAGTGAGGATTGGGAATAAAGTGATTTGGTTGTGATTACGGGAGCAAGAAATCAACACAACGCTGGATGGCTAACACAGATTTTAGATCACTGACTGGAAACTATTTCAACTAATGGAGGATGTAGCCTTTATACTCAACTATTCTGAGAATATAGAATACATATTCAACATTCAAAAGGAGAGGTTTTCTCTGGAACTCTGGAACTTCTACCATCGGGCAGATGATACAAAGCCTTCTACGCCCGCACCTCCAGACTCAGGAACAGCTTCATCCCCAGGACCATGGCTGCTATGAACCGGTCCTGCTGAGCCGGATGGTCACATCGCACAGTGATCCGGCACAGATCTACTTGCACTTTATTCTGTTTTAAAACTGTTCTAATTTGTTTCATTGGGTTGTTTAAATTAATACTGACTAGCTAATTAATTTATTGCATCGTATGGGAGGCGCATTCCCAATCTCGTTGTATCCCTGTACAATGACAATAAAGATATATTGTATTGTATTGTATTGTATTGTATTGTATTGTATTGTATTGAATTATTAGAGGTATATACAAATATGAGAGGCATTGATAGGGTAGACAATCAGAATCCTTTTCCCAGGGTGGGAATGTCAAAGACGAGAAGGCATAACTTTAAAGTGAGAGGGGCAAAGCTTAAAGGAGGTATAAGGAACTGCAGATGCTCGCTTTCACAAAAAAGACACAAAGTGCTCAGCGGGTCAGCCAGCAAATCTGGAGAACACGGATAGGAGACATTTTGGGTCGGGACCCTTCTTCGGACTGATTATCTTAAAAGGGAGATATGCTGTCTTGCTGTAAAGAGGTCTTTGTCTAAATAAGGGTCCCGACCCAAAAAGCCGTCAGCCCATTCCCTCCACAGATGCCCACTGCCTGACCCTCTGAGTTCCTCCAGTACTTTGTGTTTTGTTCAAGCTTCCAGCATCTGCAGATCCTTGTGTCTCTCTGATAGTGGACAACTTTGTTATATCTGACAGGGATAACAACTAATAAATACGAATCAGAGCGTTAATAAATTATTAAAGACCAACAGGATTCTGCTTCTGTTAATGGTATAGGGTCTCGACCCGAAACATCACCCATTCCTTCTATCCAGAGATGCTGCCTGTCCCGCTGATTTACTCCAGCATTTTGTGTCTATGTTCGATTTAAACCGGCATCTGCAGTTCCTTCCTACACTGTTAATGGTATCCTCCGCACCCACTTCATTTCACCCATTAGCATGTCCGTTTGTTTCTTCCTTCCCCATGTACTCCCTTGAAGAGAACTCTAATAATCATCTTGAACTAGTAAAATTCCAAACATCATCTCCTCCGTTCTCCTGAATTCCCTGTTGGTTTTATAAGTTTGAGGTTTCTACTCCTTACCAACATAGAAAATCAGTGTGATGCTTTTGCCTGAGTTGGAAAATACAGCGCCCTCCATAATGTTTGAGACAAAGACCCATCATTTATTTATTTGCCTTTGTACTCCACAATTTGAGATTTGTAATAGACGTACAGGTATGTAGGTTAATTGGCTGGGTAAATGTAAAAATTGTCCCTAGTGGGTGTAGGATAGTGTTAATGTACGGGGATCGCTGGGCGGCACGGACTTGGAGGGCCGAAAAGGCCTGTTTCCGGCTGTATATATATGATATGATAAAAAGTCACATGTGGTTAAAGTGCACATTGTCAGATTTTATTAAAGGCCATTCTTATACATTTTGGTTTCACCATGTAGAAATTACAACTGTGTTTATACATAGTCCCCCCATTTCCGGGCACCATAATGTTTGGGACACATGGCTTCACAGGCATTTGTAATTGCTCAGGTGTGTTTAATTGCCCCCTTAATGCAGTTATAAGAGAGCTCTCAACACCTATTCTTTCCTCCAGTCTTTCCATCACCTTTGGAAACCTTTATTTGTGTTTATCAACATGAGGACCAAAGTTGTGCCAATGAAAGTCAAAGAAGCCGTTATGAGACTGAGAAACAAGAATAAAATTGTTAGAGACATCAGCCAAAGCTTAGGATTACCAAAATCAACTGTCTGGAACATCATTCAGAAGAGAGCACTGGTGAGCTTACTAATCACAAAGGGACTGGCAGGCCAAGGAAGACTTCCACAGCTGATGACAGAAGAATTCTCTCTATAATAAAGAAAAATCCCCAAACACCTGTCCGACAGATCAGAAACACTCTTCAGGAGTCAGGTGTGGATTTGTCAATGACCACTGTCTGCAGCAGTCTTTATGAACAGAAATACAGAGGCTACACTGCAAGATGCAAACCACTGGTTAGCAGCAAAAATAGGATGGCCAGGTTACAGTTTGCCAAGAAGTACTTAAAACAGCAATCACAGTTCTGGAAAAAGGCCTTGTGAACAGATGAGACGAAGATTAACTTATATCAGAGAGAGGACAAGAGCAAAGTATGGAGGAGAGAAGGAACTGCCCAAGATCCAAAGCATACCACCTCATCTGTGAAATATGGTGGTGGGGGTGTTATGGCCTAGGCATGTATGGCTGCTGAAGGTACTGGCTTACGTATCTTCATTGATGATACAAGCGCTGATGGTAGTAGCATAATGAATTCTGAAGTGTATAGACACATCCTATCTGCTCAAGTTCAAACAAATGCCTCAAATGCCTCAAAACGCATTGGCCGGCGGTTCATTCTACAGCAAGACAATGATTCCAAACTGGTGATGTCCATGAATCACAGACTTCAAGTAGTTAGTCCATGCAAAGGGTATGCAAAAAAACCTGAACATGACTACTTTTATTTGCATGACATTGGTGTTTCCCAAACATTATGGTGCCCGGAAATAGGGGGAATACGTACAAACACTGCTGTAATTTCCACATGGTGAAACCAAAATGTATAAAAATACCCTTCATTAAAATCTGACAATGTGCACTTGTGATTTTTTATATTTTAAATCTCAAATTGTGGAGTACAGACGCAAATTAATAAATGATGGGTCTTTGTCCCAAACATTATGGAGGGCACTGTAAGACCTGTTTGACTGGATATGCCAGCTGCTGTTTTGCTTTCCAAGCTTGAAGTCACATACCACTAGATTCAGGAACCGATTCTTCCCAGCTGATATCAGATGGCCGGATGTACCTCTCATAGGTTAGGATGCATTCTCGATGTTACAACTATATCTATAATAATAGTCACTATTATTTGTCTGTGTTTTGATATACTGAACTTTTATTGTTTATTATGGGTTTTACAGAGTACTATATGTATCTGTTGTGCTGCTGCAAGAATTTCATTGTTCCGTCTTGGAACATATCTGTATAATAATGGAACATTCTTGACTCTTGACTACGTCCTTGCACTTTTTCTGTGTAACTGTAACGCTATTATGCTATGTTATATTCTGTACCCTGGTATTTTTCTCTTTGCACTACCTTGTTACACTTGTATATGGATTGATTGTACTCATGTACAGTATGGTATAATTTGACTGGATAACACACAAACAAAATCTTTTCACTGTACCTCGGTACATGGGACAATATGAAACCAATACCAATATAGAACTGAAGTGTAAAACATCAAACCAGATCACTCACAAATTCACAGCTCCTCATGACTGCTAAAAATGGTGAACATTGCCCAGTCCATCACAGGTACTAACCTAGATGTCAACTTATCTATATCGGCGAAACCAAGCGCAGGCTCGGCGATCGCTTCGCTGAACACCTGCGCTCGGTCCGCATTAACGCAACTGATCTCCCGGTGGCCCAGCACTTTAACTCCCCCTCCCATTCCCAGTCTGACCTCTCTGTCATGGGCCTCCTCCAGTGCCATAGTGAGGCCCGCCGGAAATTGGAGGAGCAGCACCTCATATTTCGCCTGGGCAGTTTGCGGCCCGGTGGTATGAACGTCGACTTCTCCAACTTCAGATAGCTCCTCTGTCCCTCCCTTCCCCTCCTCCTTCCCAGATCTCCCTCTATCTTCCTGTCTCCACCTATATCCTTCCTTTGTCCCACCCCCGACATCAGTCTGAAGAAGGGTCTCGACCCGAAACGTCACCCATTCCTTCTCTCCCGAGATGCTGCCTGACCTGCTGAGTTACTCCAGCATTTTGTGAATAAACAGGTACTAACCTTCCCACCATCGAAGGGATCTACAGGAGACGCTGCCTCAGAATGGCAGCCAGCATCATCAGAGACTCACACCACCCTGGCCACACTCTCATTTCACTGCTGCCATCAGGAAGAAGGTGCAGGAGTCTGAAAACTGTAAGGTCCAGGTTCAGGAGCAGTTTCATCTCTGCAGGCATCAGGCTATTAAACACTACAACCTACAAATAAACTCTGAATTACATAGACTTGGGGGCATCGGTTTTATCTTTTAGCACTATTATTGTTTGTTCATTTGTTTTACATGTATGTATGTATGTGTGTGTACATATATATGTATTTGTGTATACAGAATACAGAATAGCTTTATTTGTCATTCGTTTTACCGAACGAGATTACTTTGCCAGCAGTACAAAAAACAAAAAACACAAGACACACAACCCCAACACAAACATCCATCACAGCGACTCCAAACACCCCCTCACTGTGATGGAGGCAAAAAAAACGTTCTCTCTCTTCCCCATGCCCCCCCCCACGGACATATGTTTGTATGTTTGTATGCATATATACATATATATATATATATATATATAATTATTTGCGTGCATTCAGTATATACAATGAAATACTTGCAGCAGCAGCAGAATATGAAAACATAGTACTCTGTAAAAAATATAATAAACAAGAAGTTCAGTATACATATATATGTAATATAATATATATACATATATATATAAATACCCATTCCTTCTCTCCTGAGATGCTGCCTGACCTGCTGAGTTACTCCAGCATTTTGTGAATAAATACCTTTGATTTGTACCAGCATCTGCAGTTATTTTCTTATACATATATGTATATATATATATATATATATATATATATATATATATATATATATATATATATATATATATATATATATATATATATATATACACATATTTTTATGTGCATGTATATATATATATATATATATATATATACTGAACTTTTTGATTATTGTTATATTTTTTACAGAGTACCATGTTTACATATTTGGTTACGTGGCTGTAAGTAAGAATTTCATTGTTCTGTTTGGGACATATGACAATAAAACACTCTTGTCTCTTGCCTTGGCTCTTGACTCTGTATCTTCGCCCATCACCTATCTTCATCTCAATCCCTCACTCTTTTCATTCATTTCGCCATCATTCAATTTCCTCTCAATCTTCCTTGAGGCAAAGGCTTCACAAATTCTAACCGCTCCCTGTGTAAATCTGTTCCTCCTGACTTGAATTATTTTTAACAAAGACAAAGATATGATTCACTGTGTTTGTGCTGTTTCCATCTGCCTTGCACTTGCGATGACCCACTTATTTCTATTTCTGCTGCCTCAGATTGACTGCCTTGCAGGGATTCAGGTATTAGCAAGGATTGGGTTGATGTGGAGAGCTCAGTGCTGTCTGTGATCTGTACATTCTGTGTCTCAGTTGACACATCCACGTTGAAAAATGTCTCGAAACCCCAAGTGATGGAGACTGCACTGACATCTACTCATAGCATGCAAATTGAAAAACTTCAACTTGGGTCACTTAGGGTTATCGATTCAATTTACTACTTTTCTCTAATGTGCATAACTGACCACACTGTACAGATACATTCTTCAGTCAAAATATTGAATATAGAAGTTGGGAAATCATGTTGCAGTTATATAAGACATTGGTGAGGCAACATTTAGAGCATTGTGTTCAGTTTTAGGCACCATGTTATAGGAAAGATGTTGTCAAGCTGGAAATGGTGCAGAGACCAAATGGGTCAAACGCAGGCATGGACCAAACGCAGGCAGGTGGGACTAGTGTAGATGGGACATTTTGGTTGGTGTGGGCAAGTTGGGCCGAAGGACCTATTTTCGTGCTGTATGACACTATGACTCTCTGATTCTATGACATGATAAAGGGAATAAAGTTCAGTGTGCGAAAATCCAATAAAGTCCAATTATAGATAGTCTGAGGGTCTTCAATGAAGTAGATAGTAGCTCAGGACCACTCTCTAGTTTTTGACAGGATGGTCCAGTTACCTGACAACAGTTGGAAAGAAACTGCCCCTGAATCTGGAGTTGTGCTTTTACAGACTTCTATACTTGTCTATAATGTAGCCATCATGTCAGGTAATGCTTAGTGATCTCCAACCTCAGCTGTGAGTCAGATCATCCAAATCATTGAAGCAGTTTGACTCTCCAGTTTGGCTTCAGACAGCATAAGATCAGAAGACATAGGACCCATCCTCCATCTTAAGCATGTTCCGCCATTCAAAAGGACCATGGATGACCTGATCTTGGCTTTAACTCTACTTCCCTGCAAGTCCCACATCAAGAAGATAGACACAAAGTGCTGGAGTAACTCAACGGGTCGGGCAGCATCCCTGGAGAACATGGCGAATATAGGAAAGTTGCTATAGATAAGTTATTGTTAGGCTGGAAAAAGTGCAGAAAAGATTTACGAGGACGTTGTCAGAACCTTTGAGTGCCTGAGCTATAGGGGGAAGGTTAGGCAGGCTAGGACTTTATTCCATGGAGCACAGGAGAACGAGATGTGACCTTAAAGATGCGTATACAATCATGAGGGGAATAGACAGGGTAGAAGCATAAAGTCTTTTACCCAGAGTAGAGGAATAATGAACCAGAGGACACAGGTTTAATGTGAGAGGGGAAAGATTTAATAACAATCTTTTTCACACAGAGGGTGGTGGCTATATGGAATGAGATATCAAAGTAGCCAGTTGAGGCAGAAAATGAAGTAGCATTTTACAGACATTTGGAAGGGTACATGGGTAGAAATGGTTTAGAGGGATATGGCCAATCACGACCAGGTGGGACTAGTGTAGATGAGCGGCACCTTGGTCGGCATGGACACGCTGGGCCGAAGGGCCTGTTGCTGTGCTGCATGACTTTGACTTTTTGACTCAATGGATAGGTGAAGTTTCGGATGAGGAAACGTCTTCAAGGTTCCCATGTCACCCTTGACTCCCTTGTTATATTACTGTGTAAATAAATGGGAGCCTACAGTATTTAGTTACAACTATAATATTTGTTCAATAGTTCAATAGTTCAATATTTGTCTGTCACATATGCAAGTGCACAATGAAATTCTTTTTGCATATACAACACATGCAGGTGCCACCATATATGGCACCATTATTCAAAGACAGGTCGACCCGCGCGTTAGATATACTGGAGCAGTTCCCTGTGAAATGATGTCCCTCTCCTCTCCTCTCCTCGCCCGGCCATCTTTGTCTCCTGGGGGCACCTTCTGCAACCAACCTTTAAGGTGCTGGACCCCGGTTCACCTTCCTTGTGCCTGACGTCTCCAGCTCCCTCCCGGTTACGCCGCCTGACGAGACTTCGGGCCGGTGACCAGTGCTGTTGACTGCCGAGAGCTGAGCGATTTAGAGTCACAGAGTTACAGAGTGGAAACAGACCATATGGCCCATCTCGGCCTTGTCAACCAAGTTGCCATTCTAAGCTAGTCCCATTTTGCCTGTATCTCTCTAAACCCTTCCTATCCATATATCTGTCCATCTGTCTTAACTGCATTCACTTCTATAGCATCCTCTTGTATTGCGTTGCTCACCATTGATCTAAATTCCTGTGTGGAAAATGTGGATAGAATAAATCTCAACACACAGGGATGAAAAAGAGATATGAATCTTACAGAATGGGGATCTGGAAATAAATAGACCAAACCTGGTGACAGTGAGGTTGAGTGAGTAAAATTGCATTGTAATGCGAGCCACTAACTGTGATTCTTGAAGAAGTATCAACATTGATCTGTGGTGATTGTGAGAACTGACTAAGTGGAAAGAGATAATTGAGTGCAAAGTTCTGGCTCAGAATGAACTATAGACAATAGACAATAGGTGCAGGAGTAGGCTATTCGGTCCCTCAAGCCAGCACCACCATTCAATGTGATCATGGCTGATCATTCTCAATCAGTACCCCGTTCCTGCCTTCTCCCCATACCCCCTGACTCCACTATCCTTAAGAGCTCTATCTAGCTCTCTCTTGAATGCATTCAGAGAACTGGCCTCCACTGCCTTCTGAGGCAGACAATTCCACAGATTTACAACTCTCTGACTGAAAAAGTTTTTCCTCATCTCCGCTCTAAATGGCCTACCCCTTATTCTTAAACTGTTGCCCCTGGTTCTGGACTCCCCAACATTGGGAACATGTTTCCTGCCTCTAACGTGTCCAACCCCTTAATAATCTTATACGTTTCGATAAGATCCCCTCTCATCCTTCTAAATTCCAGTGTAGACAAGCCTAGTCGCTCCAGTCTTTCAACATATGACAGTCACAGAGTTAACTGGGAGGTCAATGACTTTGTGGGGGGTGTTCGGGAAATGAACGTAAAACAGGTAAATACCTTTGATAAACATGAAGTGGCTCAGTAACTCCGCGGGTCAGGTAGTATTTCTGGAGAATTATGGATGGGTGATGTTTCACGTTGGTTCCCTTCTTCAACAGTTTTCTGGACGGCAAGGAAGGGAAGAACAACATTTAAAAGACACTTGGACAGGTACATGGATCGGGATGGTTTGGAGGAATATAGACCAAATGTGGGCAAATAAGACAACCTTAGGTGGGGCATCTTCCTAGTCGGCATGGACAAGTTGGGCTGAAGGGCCTTTCCATGCTGATATATAAAAAATATCAAAGACTGAGGAAGGGAAAGCCAGATATCTCCTTACAGTGAAGTCTGCTACAATAAGCTTGAGAAGATCAACACTTCCACTCCATCTGGCCCTGTGACAATCTCTTGACCACAATATGGAATTCCACAGCTTCAGGTAACTTGGTTGCTTTTTGTGTCAATTGTCTGTCATTGGATTCTTTGCTTTTTTCTTGCTTTTTTCCCCTTTTCTTTGGAAGTGGAGGACTTGCCCAGCCTGACCTAAACAGACGTGTCTTTCTTCTCTGGGTTTTACAACTCCGACGTTGTTTCCTTTAGACTTTAGGGATACAGCATGGAAACAGTTCCTTCTGCCCACTGAGTCCGTGCCGACCAGCGATCACCCCGCACACCAGCACTATCCAACGCGCTAGGGGCAATTTAGAATTTTTCCAGAGGTCAATTAACCTACAAACCTGCACGACTTCAGGGTGTGGGAGGAGACGGGAGCCTGGCCATCCTGGTTTAACCCTACAAGAGATACCGCCCTTCCTTACACTCCCTGCAGTACAACAAGCTTCTTCAGTCTCCTGACAATGGCTCTTTGCTCTTTGACATCGCAGAGTAGAAATACCAAAGACGAGAGGACATAGGGTTGTGAGAGGGGCAATGTTTAAACGGGAAGTGTGGGGCAAGATTTTTACAAAATAGGGTGGTGGGTGCTTGGAACATGCTGCCAGATGTGGTGGTAGAAGCAAATAGTGGCATTTAAGAGGCTTTTAGATAGGCACATGGATGTGCAGGGAATGAAGGGACATGGATCACGTGCAGGAAGAGATGATCAGTTAAACTTGGCATCATGTTTGGCACAGGTATTGTGTTCCTGTGCTGTACTGTTCCATGTTCTATCACACATTGACTCTGTTTCTCTTCCTGCTTCCTGAATATTTGCAGCATTGTTTGTTTTTTGTTTCTCTTTCATGGACAGGTGAGAAAGGATTGATTGAAGTATTTTCCAACGGCTGGGCAGAGTGAGTCAGGGAACGAAAGTTTGTTGATCTTTGAAAAATTCAGTGCACACCACGAGATGAAATCAAACAGCCAAATCCACAGATAAGGGTTGTGAAGCCTGAGGCAAGAAACAGGTGAGGCAGTGAAGATTCCTCACAAGGCTCAGGGAAACACCTAACGAATGCAAATGCAAGATGTCAAATGAATGGCCCCAATTCACCCCGTGCTTGGCAGCTGCAAACATCGAGGAAGGTTATATCATAGAGTCACAGAGTCACACAGTGTGGAAACAGGCACTTCAGCCCAACTTGCCCATACTGCCCAAAATGTCCCATCTGCACTAGTCCCACATGCCTGTAATTGGTGCAGATCCCTCTAAACCTGCCCTATCCATGTACCTGTCTAAATATTTCTTAAACATTGCGATAGTACCTGCCTCAGCTACCTCCTCCGGCAGCTCGTCCCACCAATTTACCCCTCAGGTTCTTATTTAATCTTTCCCCCCTCACCTTAAACTATGCTGGTTCTCCATTCGCTTGCTCTGGGCAAGAGACTGCACGTCAACAGATAGGTCGAGATTGTTGGAACAAGGGCTTTAGATATTAGTTTAGTTTAATTTAGTTTCGATTAGTCTAGTTTAGAGATGCAGGTGTGGAAACAGGCCCTTCAGCTCACCGAGTCCGCGCCGACCAGTGATTAACCAAACACTGGCTCTATTCTACACACTCAGGACAATCTCCAGAAACCAATTAAAATACATACCTGTCGGTCATTGGAATGTGGAAGGAAACCGGAGAAAATGCATGCAGTCACAAAGAGAACCAACAAACTGCGTGCAGACAGTGCCCTTAGTCGGGACCAAACCAGGGTCTCTGGCGCTTTAAGGCAGCAACTTTACAGCTGCACCACAGTGTTGCCCACATACGTCGTAAGATGGCCAGACCACCGCCACTCCGTGCAACTGCCGCAGGCTGCCTGCGATCCGCTTCCTTGCCCGGTTGCTGTGGGGCCTCCCATCGCAAACATGCCGTCCAGCAGCCACCAGTAGCCACCCCTCCGCTTCTGTGCGCTGAGGTCACCATGTCCCGCTTTCCGAGCCCATCACGGAACTTTAGGGAGCTCTCCAAGGGCGCGGGAGGTGAGTTCACAGCCGCCGACTTTAGCACCAGTCGCCTCCCACCACCAGCATCTTGGAAAGAGTTGACCACAGACTGAAGCAGGAAGTTCAAGAGACTTAACATTTCAATTGATGATGTTTCTCCAGAAAGAAAATTGGCATTTTCCTTACCCCAATTTTCAACTTTTGCCAAAACATTATCACCTCTTTGGGGGAAATTCTGTGAAGGTCAATTGTGTATAATTCTGTCCTCAAGTGTCTTAAAACTCACTGAATTTAATTCCAAATGAAGAACAAAGTAAACATTAGATGGCACTTCTGGACAGCACAGTGGTGCAGTGGTAGAGTTGCGTTACACGCCATCAATGCCGACCAAGCTGCCTTTTGGAACTTGAAGCGATATTTTCGCCCAGAGCTTGGACAGGGAGACACAATGTTGCAGCAGTAGAGACACGTCCTTACAACACCGGAGACCTGGGTTTGATCCGGATATGGGTGCTGTCTGCGCGGGGTTTGTATGTTCTCCCTGTGACCGTGTGGGTTTTCTCTGGGTATTCCGGTTTCCTCCCATACTCAAAAGATGTACAGGTTTGTACGTTAATTGGCTTTGATAAAACTGGTAAACTGTCCCTAGTGTGTAGGATCGTGCTCGTGTATGGGGTGATCGCTGGTCGGCATGGACTCGGTGGACTGAAGGGCTTTTTTCCGTGCTGTATCTCGAAAGGCTAAAGTAAAGCCTAAAGTCTAGATAGGGGCAACTGACAAAAGAACAGTGGGAGAAAGTGCAAAAAACAAAGGGATCTGTTTCATGCTCTTGCTGTGCCTGTGATGTATTAAGAAGTGTCAACAGATGAAATGTTAGATTGAATTCCAGGATGCTTCGTTTTAATAAGGATTTAAAAAGTAATTTACATATTCATGTGCATTCGCTAGCATGTATACACACTGTTGGTTGATTATAATTCATCATCTTTCAGGTGCGAGAAACATCAACTAATCGAACATTCAAACAACTTTCTTCGAACCTCTGACAGGGTTAGCAGATTTAAAATAAATTAAAGCCCTTAATTTGCCATATAAATGTCTCATTACGTATGTATTAAACTTGGGTTCATCTCGGTTGGCCATTTTAATTAGTGACTCATTACATGTGAGGAGTTGTCTAATTATATTCAATCAACACTTCTCTACAAAATCGTGAAATGGGAGGATTCTGGGGCGCAAGGTAAAATAATGGTCTCAAGAAGGGTCCAGACCTGAAACATCATCCATCCTTTCTCTCCAGAGATGCAGCCTGTCCTGTTGAGTTACTCCAGCACTCAGTGTCTATCTTTGGTATCCGACACCTGCAGTTCTTTGTTTCTACAAAATTACGTCCACTCCATCTCACCTCTCATAGGTTCCTATAGTTTTAGTTTAGTTTAGTTTTAGCAGGCCCACCAAGTCCATGCTGACCATCGATCACCCTTTCGCACTAGTTCGATGTTATCCCAATTTCACATCACTCCCTACACACTAGGAACAATTTACAGAGGGCCAATTAACCGGCAAACTGCACGTCCTTAGAATGCGGCAGGAAACCGGAACGCCCGGAGGAAACCCACACGGTCACAGGAAGTTCAGGATCGAACCCGGGTCTCTGGCGCTGTGAAGCAACACCGCTACCCACTGTGCCACTGATGATATCAGAGCTACTCAAATTCTTGCTTAGAGAAATCAATCCAAAGGGGATTAGGTGACCATTTTGTGAAGCACCTCTACACAGTGTGGAGCGATAATCTTGAGTTTCAGGTCACCAGTTACCTCACAGTAGAAACAAATGACTGCAGGTGCTGGTTAATACACAAAAGGACACAAAGTGCTGGAATAACTCAGCATCTCTGGAGAACTTGGATAGGTGATGTTTTTGGTCTGAAGAAGGGTCTGGACCCGAAACGTTACTCGTTCTTTTTCTCGAGAGATGCTGCCTGACCCGCTGAGTTACACCAGCACTTTGTGGCCATCTGTTCCTTTAATCCACACTTCCCTCCCACCTCTCTGTCTCTTGCCTCTGAGACTTCCATTGAAACCCAACGCATCTCATCTTCTCCCAGGGCACGTTGCTGCTCTTTGGATTCAATATAGATTCAACAATTGTAGGTAATCAACACTTTTTTTAATCTGTCTCTGTGGATTTTGCTGGATATTTCACTTTCAATTTGATTTTTTTTGTTTCTTTCCTCTTCTGTCTCTAACTGACAGACTTTAAAATAATGGTTACCTTGACAACTGCTGTCAGCATGATACCATAGATGTTCCTGATCACCAGTCCATGTCATCCCCTCTCTACCATTTAGTACAGGCCCATTTTCTCACTTACCCTGTTCTGATTAAAGGTCATTGAGTTGAAATATTGTTGCTATTGCTGTTTCCAAGGATGTTCTCTCACCTGTTCCAGGTTCAGCCCAGGATATCCCTGGGAACAGCAAGTGTGCTGTGTACATTCAAGTCAAGCCAAGTCACAAAAAAACCCCCGCAAAGTACTGGAGTAACTCAGTGAGTCTGGCAGCATCTCTGGAGGACATAGATAAGTGAAGTTTTGGGTTGGGACCCTTCTCCTGATTCAAAACATCGTCTATCCATGTCCTGCATTCCTCTCCTTCCCTCTCTCCCTCCCTCCCCCACCCTAGATATCCTACCAGACATTAGCTTGGATGCTGTAGAATTGGTATGGGTGGAACTGCAAAATAGCTAAGGGCAGGAAACGCTTGTTGGAGTTGTATACAGACCACCAAACAGCAGTAGGGAGGTTGGGGATAGCATCAAGCAGGAAATCAGGGATGCGTGTAGCAAATGTACAGCAGTGATAATGGGTGACTTTAATCTACATATAGATTAGGCCAACCAAATTGGTAACAGCGCTGAGGAGGAGGATTTCCTGGAATGTATACAGGATGGTTTTTTAAGCCAGCATGTAAAGGAACTGACCAGAGGGCAGGCCATCCGGGACTGGGTATTGTATAATGAGGAAGGATCAGTTAACGATCTTGTTGTTGGGCAACAATGACCACAATATGGTGGAATTCTGCATTAGGATGGAGAATGACATGGTTAATTCAGAGACTAGGGTCCTGAACTTAAAGAAAGGAGACTTTGAAGCTATGAGACGGGAATTGGTGAGGATAGGCTGGCAAATTATACTTAAAGGGTTGACGGTGGAGATGCAATGGCAAACATTTAAAGATCGCATGGATGAACTCCAAAATTTTTTTGTCTGGCAAAAAAATAAAACAGGGAAGGCGGCTCAACTGTGGCTAACAAGGGAAATCAAGGATAGTGTGGAATCCAAGGAAGAGGCATATAAATTGGCCAAAGGAAGCAGCAAGTTTATAACTTAGATTCAACAGAGGAGGACAAAGGGGTTAATTAAGAGGGGGAAAAAAGAGCATGAAAGGAAGCTTGCGGGGAATATAAAAACTGACTGTAAAAGCTTCTTTAGATATGCAAAAAGGGGAAAGATTAGTGAAGACAAATGTTATAATCAGAGACAGGTGAAATTATAATGGGAAACAAGGAAATGCCAGAACAATTAAACGAGTACTTTAGTTCTGTCTTCACTAAGGAAGGCACAAACTATCTCCCAGAAATACTAGGGGACCGAGGATCTGGTGAGAGGGAGGAACTGAAGGGAATCCACATTAGTCAGGAAATGGTGTTAGGTAAACTGTTGGGACTGAAGACAGATAAATCCCCAGGGCCTGATGGTCTGCATCCCAGAGTATTCAAGGAAGTGGCCCTAGAAATCACGGATACATTGGTGATCATTTTCCAATGTTCTATAGACCCTGGATCAGTTCCTGTGGATTGGAGGGTAGCTAATGTAACTCCACTTTTTAAGAAAGGAGGGAGAGAGAAAATGGGGAATTATAGACCAGTTAGCCTTACATCGGTAGTGGGGAAGATGCTTGAGGCGATTAATAACAGTGCATTTGGAAAGTAGTGATACGATCGGTCAAAGTCAGCATGGATTTACGAAAGGGAAATAATCATGCTTGACTAATCTTCTAGAATTTTTTGAGGATGTAACATGTAGAATGGATAAGGGAGAGCCAGTGGATGTGGTGTCTCTGGGCTTTCAAAAAGCCTTTGACAAGGTCCCACACAAGAGATTAGTGTGCAAAATTAGAGCACATGGTTTTAGGGTTAAGGTATTGACATGGATAGAGAACGTTGGCAGACAGGAAGGAAAGACTAGAAATTAATGGGTCCTTTTCAGAATGGCAGGCAGTGACTAGTGGGGTGCCGCAAGGCTCGGTGCTGGGACCCCAGTTATTTACAAAATAGATTAACAATTTAAGCGAGGGAATTAAATGTAACATCTCCAAGTTTGCGGATGACACCAAGCTGGGTGGCAGTGTGAGCTGCGAGGAGGATGCTATGAGGCTGCAGGGTGACTTGGATAGGTTGGGTGAATGGGCAGATGCATGGCAGATGCAGTATAATGTGGATAAATGTGAGGTTATCCATTTTGGTGGCAAGAACAGGAAGGCAGATTATTATCTGAATTATGTCAGGTTAGGAAAATGGGAGGTGCAACGAGACCTGGGTGTGCTTGTACATCAGTTACGGAAAGTAAGCATGCAGGTACAGCAGGCAGTGAAGAAAGCTAATGGCATTTTGGCCTTCATTGCGGAAGGATTTGAGTTTAGGAGCAAGGAAGTCTTACTGCAGTTGTATAGGGCCCTGGTGAGACTGCACCTGGAGTATTGTTTGCAATTTTGGTCTCCTAATTTGAAGAAGGACATTATTGCTAGGTTCACCATGGTAGCGTAGGTTCACCAGGTTAATTCCCGGGATGGCGGGATTGACATATGATGAAAGAACGGGTTGATTGGGCTTGTATTCACTGGAATTTAGAAGGATGAGAGGGGATCTTATAGAAACATATAAAATTCTTAAAGGATTGGACAGGCTAAATGCAGGAAAAATGTTCCCGATGCTGGGGGAATCCAGAACAAGGGGTCACAGTTTAAGAATAAGGGGTAGGCCATTTAGGACTGAGACGAGGCAAAACTTTTTCGCCCAGAGAGTTGTGAGTCTGTGGAATTCGCTGGCACAGAAGGCAGTGGAGGCCAATTCACTGGATGTTTTCAAGAGAGCGTTAGATTTAACTCTTGGGGCTAAAGGAATCAAAGGATATGGGGGAAAAAGCAGGAATGGGGTACTGAATTTAGATGATCAGCCATGATCATGTTGAATGGCAGTGTTGGCTCGAAGGGCCAAATGCCCTACTCCTGCACCTATTTTTCTATGTTTCTATGTTTCTATCAGTTCCACTGTTCGATTCCTTGTTTTCCTGTCATTAGTACTTCTTCTCCAGCCAACATTGGGCCATTATGGGCTCCACCCTTCCTGAGGTCATCTGTTGCCAGCCCTGATTGTTCTGGACTTTTCTTGCCTCCCGTTCATTATCCGGCAGGTTTCAATGTGATCCTCCCAAACTCCAGCGAGTTCAGGCTCAGAGTCTTAAATGCTCCTAAAAAAACAGGCACACAGACTCGGACAAACACGGAGGTCTGTGCATTTCAAGGTGATCACCTCTCATTTTTGATACTCAGGCTTTATAGACCCAATCTAGTAATCTCTCCACTACTAATAGACCCTTATCCAGGAACAAACCTGGCAAACCCTTTCCACATTCCAACACTCACCAGCTTCAGCTGCCACCTCTGCCTGTTATATTTAATGTGTAGTTTTGCCGTGTCTATGAGGAAGCAGATCTTTATTTATTGCTGAAACTGTGTTTATTGCTGAAAGCTGCTTTGCAATCTTTCAAGTTAATTCAATCTCACTTTCTCAATTTTGTTAACAAGCATTCTACCCTAAAACCTTAGCAACTAATCGAACCTTCGGCAAGATATAAGAAACCTTGTTGCACAGTGAAACGTTGGAAGGGATGAAAGAGCGATGATATTGATTCTTTATCTCCCAATGTTCTTCAGCTCTTCAATTCAGCCAGGGACGAGCAATATCTCCCTTTTTTTTAAGTGGTTTTTTTATTCTCTCCTTTGTTTCCTATAATTTTCCCATTATGAGGCAGATGTTATTTTCGAGCCTGATGCATGGAATTTCCTGATAGGTTTGTATCTTTATGCTTCAGTGACCTATAAACCAGATAAGAAGATCTTCTGTTACATCGTGCCTTTTTATGACATTAGGATCTTCCAAAATGTTCCACTGGCAATATAGTACTTCATACAGACTTACACCAGATGTGCAATACAAAGGATGCGAACAAAATGTAGAAACAAAGAACTGCAGGTGCTGGCTTGATACAAAAGATAGACACAAAGCGCTGGGGTAACTCAACGGATCAGGCAGTATCTCTTGAGAAAAAAGGACAGGTGGCGTTTTGGGTCGGGACCCTTCTTCAGACTGCATTCTTCTGGAAATGTGGGCTGTCACCTTCTGTCATAGATGAGGCCCTCACACATGTATCTTCTGTGTCCCGTAGTTCTGCTCTTGCTTCCCCTAGATGTAACAAGGACAGAGTTTCCCTTCTCCTCACCTTTCAGCCCACCAGCATCCGCACCCAACACACAGCAGTTAAAAGAAGGGTCCCAACCCGAAACTTCATCCATCCTTTTTCTCCAGAGATGCTGCCTGACCTGCTGAGTTACTCCAGCTTTCTGTGTCCAATTGAGGAAGCAATCTTGACCCATTGAGGATTTAGGTTTAGGTTTATTATTATTGTCACTTGTACTGAAGTACAGTGAAAAGCTATGCAAGAAGATATCCAAACAGATCCAATAATCCTATACATAAATATAATCAAGTCAAACTCAAGTACAATATTGTATATTGTTTGGTTTAGTTGTGAGATGCAGTGTAGAAAAAGGCCCTTCGGCTCATGCCGACCAACAATCACCCGTTCACTAATTCTATTTTATCCCAGTTTTGCATCCCAAACACACTGGGGGCATTTTACAGAAGACAATTAACCTACAAATCTGCGCTTGGAAGGAAACCCCACGTGGTCACAGGGAGAACATGCAAACTCTGTCTAGATAGCATTGGTAGTCTGCATTTGACAGCCTTGCTTTCTTCCGCCATTGCCTCAGCTTAAATTTGTCACCGTCAGAGCAGCACTGGGAGCACTAGCTCTGATACGTGTAGTTAGGTCAGTGAAGTGATGCTTGAGTCGACACGCCTGGCTCAGAGCCGACTGCCTTCACCAACTCAGTAGCAACTTAAAGACCACTGTGTCCGTCACACAGTCCAGACTCATCACCATGACTCCATCTACACTTCACGCTGCCTCGGAAAAGCAGACAACGTAATCAAAGCCTTATCCCGGTCATTCTTTCTTCTCCCTGTTCTTGTTCAGCAGAAGATAGAGGAGCTTGAAGCACGCATCTCCAGACTCAGGAACAGTCTGTTCCCCTCTGACATCAGACTTCTGAATGGTCCTTCCATGAGCTAGGCTACCGGCAGGTTCACCTCTACCACATTTTGGACATTGGACATTGTCTGTGGAACTGACGCGCTAGATTGCCGATAACTATATTCTGCACTCTGTATCTTCCCCATTGTTCTATCAGCACAGCGGAGCAGCGCTAGATTTGTCACCTTGCAGTGTTTGAGATCCGAGTTCAATCCTGACCTCGGGTGCTGCCTATCCGGAGTTTGCACGTTCTCCCTGTGATTGTGTGAGTTTTCTCCGGGTGCTCCGGTTTCCTCCCACATCCCAAAGACGTGTAGGTTTGTAGATTAATTGGCTTCTGTGAATTGCCCCCAGTGTGTCGGATAGAACTACAGGGGTACAGGGTTATTGCTGGACAGCCAAAGGCCCTGTTTCTACGCTGTATCTCTAAACTAAGCTCAATTTGTCGACCCATTGTGATCTGTACCTGAGGCTGATGAATAAAACGTGCTTTCTCTATTACAACAGATTTCTCTGTTATCTATCAAGTAACTCTGATTCACTGCCCTGGAGAGTAGATAATGCTGATTTTAAAGAGGAGACACGTGACTGCAGATGTTGGGATCTTGAGCAAGACTCAAACTGCTGGAGGAACTCCATGGATCAGGCAGTGTCTGTGGAGGGAAAGTGATTGTGTCATTTTGGGATGAAATCCTGGCCAAGGACCTGAAATGTAGACCATCCCTTCGCAGATGCTGCCTGTCCCTCTAAGTACATAGAAGGTAGAGCATAGAACATAGAATAGTCTAGCAGAGGAACAAACCTCCAGAACACAATGTGTGCTGAACATGATACCAGTTAAGCTAATCTCCTCTGCTTGCATGTGATCCATGTCTGTCTTTCCCCAACATATTCATGTGCCTACTGGAGCCTCTTAAACAACTTTCTCTAGCAACTTTCTCTTGTAGAAATAAGGAATTGCAGATGCTTGTTTATGCCAAATATATACACAAAAATCTAAATAAACTCAGTCGGTCAGGCAGCTTCTCTGGAGAAAAAGGATATGTGACATTTTGGCTCGGGACCCTACTTTCAGCCTGAGAAAGGGTCCCAACCCAAAACGCCACCTATCCTTTTCCCCCAGAGATGCTGCTTGACCCACTGAGTTACTCCAGCATTTTGTGTCTATCTTCTTGAAGCTTGTCGTTGGCCAGAAAGTAAAGAATACATTTTAGTCTGTGGATCACACGGTGGTACAACACATTTATGAGCAGTCCCTGTCCATCTCTCCACAGATGCTGCCTGACCTGCTGAGTTCCTCCAGCACTTCTGTTTTTTTGGCTTCTCCCAGCCAGCATTGTGATGCCTTGAAACAGCGTCATGCCCATCGATTTCCCTGCTGTATTGTGTGAAGCCAATCTCTTTCAGTCAGAGCCAGTCCACTCATGGGAACATCAATTCAGGTCAGGTTGTAGGTTTCTGCTCTTTTGTGTTTTATATGTGCAGATACAATCCATCACATCTCCTTACAGCTGAGAAGAAGGGCTTGAGATGAGATAATTAAATGCTTGACCGGACAATAGTACCCAGAAATTGGTTCCAAGGTTTCATTCATGTTTAAGACCTAGAAATTAGATTTCACTCTGCTTCAGTGTAGTAAGACAAAAGACAATTGGCTTCCCGGAAAAAAAATTATGAAGTTGTCCCAATATATTTGAAATAGTTGACACAAAGAACTGCGGATGCTGGTTTATTAAAAAAAATACACTAAAGTTGGAGTAACTCATTGGGTCAGGCAGCATCTCTGGAGAAGATGGATTGGTGATGTTTCGGAAGGGTCCCGACTCGAAATGTCACCTATCCACGTTCTCCAGGGAGGCTGCCGGACCCACTGGGTAACTCAAGCACTCTGTGTCTTTTTACTTTGACCCACTCTACTGCTTTTGCAGCTTTCTCTCCCCTTCTACAATCAGACTGAAGAAGAGTCCCAACCCGAAACGTCACTGAACCCAAACACGAAAGGGATGCTGCCTGACCCGCTGAGTTACACCAGCACTTTGTGCCATAGTTGAAAGAGTGTCTGGGTGGTTAACACCCAGAAAAGGGCATTAAAACAAGTTCAGTCTGTGTTCTGAGAGGACATCACCTAACAGAGGTTCTGCCCAAACCATCTCCATCACAGGTACAATGTGCAATGTTCTAGTGATGCCCACTGATGTTTCATTGTGACTATTATATTCTTAAGACTTCTTCAGACTTGAAGGTCCTTAATTCACCTACTCTAGGCAAGAGACTCTGTACATCTACCCAATCTATTCCTTTCATGATTTTATACACCTCTATACGATCACCCCTCATCCTCCTGTGCTCCAGGGAACAGAGTCCCAGCTTATTCAACCTCTCCCTATACGTGAGACCTTCTAATCCTGGCAACATCATAAATTTTCTATGTACCTTTTCCAGATTGACAACATCTTTTCTCTAACAGGGTGACCAGAACTGAACACAATACTCTAAATGCGGTCTCATCAACGTCTTATACAACTGCAAGATAACCTACCAACTTTGATACTCAATCCTCTGACTGATGAAGGTCAATGCACCAAAAGCCTTTTTGACTACCTTAACTACCTGCAACTCAACCTTCAAGGAACCATACACCTGCCTCCCCAGAGCCCTGCCATTCACTGTGCAGGTCCTGCCCATGTTAGACTTCCCAAAATGCAACACCTCACATTTCTCTGCATTAAATTCCATGAACCATTCCACAGCCCACCTGGCCCATTGATCAAGATCCTACTGCAATATTTTACAACCATCTTCACTATCTGCAAAACCACTTACTTTTGTATCATCAGCAAACTTGCCAATCTGGCCATGTATATTCTTATCCAATCATTGATGTAGATGACAAACAGCAATGGGCCCAGCACCAAACCCTGAGGCACACCACTAGTCACAGGCCTCCAGTCTGAGAAATAACCTTCCACCATCACCCTCTGCTTCCTACCATGAAGCTAATTTTCTATCCATTCAGCTATTTCTCCTTGGATCCCATGTGATCCAACCTTACAGAACAGCCGACCTCCGGAAACTTGTCAAATACCTTACTAAAACCCATGTATACAACATCTACATTGACCTTTTCGGTCACGTCTTCAAAAAACTCAATCAGATTTGTGAGTCACGACCGCCCAGGTACAAAACCATGCTGACTACCCTTAATCAGCCCTTGTCCATCCAAATGCCTATATATCCTATTCCTCAGAATATTCTCCAGTAACTTTCCAACTGCAGATGTTAAGCTCACTGGCCTATAGTTCCCAGCATTTTTCCTGCAGCCCTTCCGAAAAAGAGGCACAGCATTTGCCACCCTCCAGTCTTCCGATACCTCTCCTGAGTTAAAAGACGACTTGTAAATTTTTAAAGACGACTTGGAAATTTTTTAAGACGACTCGTAAATTTCCCACATCCCAAAGACATGTAGGTTTGCAGGTTAAATTCCCCCTAGTGTGTAGGAAGTGGATGAGAAAGTGGAATAACGTTGAACTGGTGTGAACGGGTGATCGATTATCGGTGAGGACTCAATGGGCTGAAGGGTCTATATCCGTGCTGTACTCCAAACTAAACCAGACTAAACTCCTCGAAATGATTCCATACATTAGTTGAAAGCCTATTGCAATAACAATTATGTAAATGGCATATAAATGGAGATATTAAAGCTTATTATCTTTTTTCAGTTTCAGAGAGTCTAATTAGATTCTCTTTCTCAAAGTCAGAATGTTCAGCACTGAGGCAACTTGTCAAAATAATGAACCTCAGAATTTTCTTCAATTAGTTATTCATGTGCAGGGAGAGAATTTACATCTGGAGAGGTTATGGCTTCAACGTATTCTACTCTTCGACAAAGTGCCTGCTTTATAACTTATCTAGAGTCCTACAGCATAGAAACAGGCCCTTCAGCTTAACGCCCACACAGAGCTATGTCCCAGCTACACCAGTCCCACCTGCCTGTGCTTGGCCCATATCCCTCTGAACCTGTCCTATCCATGTACCTTTCTAAATACTTTTCAAACGTTGCAACAGAACCTGCCTCAACTACCTCCTCATTCCATATACCAACCATCCTTTGTGTTAAAAAAGTTTCCCCTTCAGGTTCTTATTAAACCTTTCCCCCCTCACCTCAAACCTATGATCTCTGGTTCTTGATTCCCCTACTCTGGGCAAGAGATGTGCGTTTACCCCATCTGTTCCTCTCATGACTTTGTACACCTCTACAAGATCAGGCCCCATCCTCCTGCGCTCCAAGGAATAAAGTCCTAGCCTGCTCAACCTCTCCCAATAGCTCAGGCCCTTGAGTCCTGGCAATGCCTGTACTCATGGTATTAGTACTCACCCTTACTGCCCGCTTTTGTCCGCAAGAAACTGCAGAGATGTGGACACAGCCCAGTCCATCACACAAAGTAGCCTTCCTTCCATCGATTCCATCTACCTTGGGAAAGCTGCCAACATAATCAAGCACCGCTCATATCCTGGTCCTGTCTTCCTACACTGCTCTCACCTCTTGCACTCAGAACTGAACGTCTGAAGTGGAATTTGAACTTGCAACTTTCTTAAAATCCATTTCAACCAGAGTTTTGCCACAAACAAGCTGCTAAAGCTTCACAGCAAGATCCCAGTTATTATCAGTCAGCAGGTGCAGTCAACCTAATGGCAATGTCATGTCCAAACATTGATCCCCCATTATTCTCCATTCACTTTGTTTGTACACAGTGCCTGGACCAACTTCAGCGCTGGACTTATTGCAGTTCACCAATGCAACTGTCCTTAAAGGCACAGCACACTAAATTCAACCAAATATCATTCAGGTGAAACAGGTAAACAAATACCTCTTCAATCACCACAGTTTCTGTGTTTGCCTGCACTTTCAAGGCTCCTGATTTCAGCTTAATGGACTAACTTGACCACAACATTAGGAAAATACAGTGCTGGAGTAACTGAGCGGTCAGGCAGCATCTGTGGAGACATTGATTTATTATGCCACTCGGAATCATTTCCAATACATTTTTCACCATTTATGTTAGGTTTCCGCACTTACTTTGCCATTCCCTTCCACTCAGCAAGAGTCTTCCAGTTCCCCAGCAGAACGTGTATTAGCCAAAGAACTTTGTGTCACATGCAAATGGGAGTAACAGCGCAACATATTTTGCTTGGATAGATTACACCCCAGCGGTATGAACATTGAATTCTCTAATTTTAAGTAACTTTTAGTTACACTCTACTACCCTCCACCCTTCCTCATTGCCACCTTCCTCCACCCCAGTTGTTTTAGCAGTTCCACAGTTCTCCACATTGTTCCCACCGTGAGATCGCACCATCTCTAGCCAACAATGAACCTACCAGGACATTGCCCTGCCTGAAGTCATTTGTGGCCAGCCTTGATTGTTCCTGGTCTTTTCTTGCCTCCAGCTCTTCACCCACCCCTCTCCCCCCAGCCCCTACTTTCAGTCTGAAAAAGGGCCCCGACCCGAAACGTCACCCATCCTTTTCCTCCAGAGATGCTGACTGACCCTCTGAGTTCCCCCAGCACTTAGCATCTAACTCAGATCCTATGCTTGCCTCTTTCCTTCTTTTAGGAGTTCAGGATTATTTGTGTCTGGTAATTTATTCACCTTCAAAGATGCCAAATTACTTAAGATGTCATTTCTACCTTAGTTTACATTTCACATTCGGATTCCTTAATGTCAATGTCTGTCATCTTCCACTCTTCTGAGAATATTAATGCAAAATGTTCATTCTGGACTTTAGATATCTTCCTCCTCTACACTTGTGTTACCAATTTCCTCTCATATCCTCTTTTCCTCTTACATATTTATAAAACGTCTTTTAATGCAGCAAATATGGGTACCTCCCAGAAAGAGAAGCTTAAAATCAACCTGGTGAGTGGGCTGTAAGTGCAGTGGTGTAGAACGGAGGCGTTGACAGTGATGATCGATTCTAGCCCGACTACAGAATCGTGAGCATCAAATTCCCAGCTGAAGCAGCATGGTAGACATGCAACAGTGACAGAGTTACCACCTTTTGACAGAGATGATAAACTTACAGAACTTGTAAGTATTTGGGGAGCAGAGAAAGAGAGATAACTTCATGTTCGTAAGACATAGGAGAAGAGTCTGAAGAAGGCTTCTGACCTGAAACATCACGTGTTCCTTTTCTCCTGAGGTGCTCCCTGACCCGCTGAGTTACTCCAGCATTTTGTGTCTATCCCCCAGAGATGTCGCCTGACTTCCTGAGTTACTCCAGCACCTTGTGTTTTTTGTTTGTAAAGCAGCCTCGTGTCCTCAAGTCAAGTTGCGTTTGTCAAGTTATGGCCATATGCACAAGTATGGTGAGGTACAGGTACAATGAAAATCTTGCTTGCAGCAGCATCACCATGAAACCTTAAGACATAGGTGTGAAAACATTTCTTCACACAGAGAGTGGTGAGTCTGTGGAATTCTCTGCCACAGAAGGTAGTTGAGGCCAGTTCATTGGCTATATTTAAGAGGGAGTTAGATGTGGCCCTTGTGGCTAAAGGGATCAGGGGGTATGGAGAGAAGGCAGGTACAGGTTACTGAGCTGGATGATCAGCCATGATCATATTGAATGGCGGTGCAGGCTCGAAGGGCCGAATGGCCTACTCCTGCACCTCTTTTCTATGTTTCTATGTTTCTATAGGAGCAGAATTAGGCCATTCAGCCCATTGAGTCTACTCGCTATTCAACCATGGCTGATCTATCTTCCCCTCTCAATCCCATTCTCCTGCCTTCTCCCCGTAACCTTTGACACCCGTACTAATCAAGAACCTGTCAATCTCCGATTTAAAAATACCCAATGACTTGAACATCACAGGTGTCTGTGGCAATGAATTAGTCTCAAAGACTAATAATAATAATAATAATAATAATAATAATAATAATAATAATAATAATAATAATAATAATAATAATAATAATAATAATAATAATAATAATAATAATAATAATAATAATAATAATAATAATAATAATAATAATAATAATAATAATAATAATAATATGCTTTATTTGTCCCACAATGGGGAAATTTGCAGGGTTACAGCAACAAAGTAGATAGCAAAATAAATAAGCATTCATTAAAAAATTAAAATAGCGGTAGTTATCTTTATTTACTAGTCTGCCGGGAGCAGTGCTGATTGTGCAGTCTGACGGCAGCAGGAAGTAAGGACCTTCAATATCTCTTCTTCACACACTTGGGGTGAAGAAGTCTGTCACTGAAGGAGCTGCTCAGTGCAGTGACAGTGCATGGAGTGGGAGGAGTCATCCAGCAGTGATGATAGCTTTGCCATCATCCTCCTCTCTCCCACCGCCTGCACTGAGTCGAGGGGGCAACCCAGGGCAGAGCTGGCCTTCTTGATCAGTTTATCAAGTCTCTTCCTGTCAGCAGTTGAGATGCTGCTGCTCCAGCAGACCACTCCATAGATAATGGCTGATGCCACCACACTGTCGAAGAAGGTCCTCAGGAATGCCCCCTGCACTCCAAAGGACCTGAGTCTCCTCAGCAGGTAAAGTCTGCTCTGGCCTTTCTTATACAGTGCATTAATATTATCAGTCCAGCCCAGTTTATTGTTCAGGTAAACACCCAGGTACTTATAAGAGTCCACCCTCTCAATGTCCATTCCCTGGATGTTCACCGGTGTCGAGGGGGCGTGGCTGTGCCTGCAGAAGTCCACCACCATCTCCCTGGTTTTCCCCGCGTTGATCTGGAGGCGGTTCCGCTGGCACCAGTCCACTCTCTGTACTCCCTGTCATCGTCATCTGTGATGAGGCCGACGATGGCAGAGTCGCAGAGACCTTTTGCAGATAACTGCAGACCCCAGTTATTTACAATATATATTAATGATTTGGACGAGGGAATTGAATGCAATATCTCTAAGTTTGCGGATGACACGAAGCTGGGTGGCAGTGTTAGCTGCGAGGAGGAAGCTAGGAGGCTGCAGAGTGACTTGGATAGATTAGGTGAGTGGGCAAATGCATGGCAGATGCAATATAATGTGGATAAATGTGAGGTCATCCACTTTGGCGGCAAGAACAGGAAAGCAGAGTATTACTTGAATGGTGACCAATTAGGAAAAGGGGAGATGCAACGTGACCTGGGTGTCATGGTGCACCAGTCATTGAAAGCAAGCATGCAGGTGCAGCAGGCAGTGAAGAAAGCGAATGGTATGTTAGCATTCATAGCAAGAGGATTTGAGTATAGGAGCAGGGAGGTTCTGCTGCAGTTGTACAGGGCCTTGGTGAGACCGCACCTGGAGTATTGTGTACAGTTTTGGTCTCCTAATCTGAGGAAAGACATTCTAGCCTTAGAGGGAGTACAGAGAAGGTTCACCAGATTGATCCCTGGGATGGCAGGACTTTCATATGAAGGAAGACTGGATAGACTAGTCTTATACTCGCTGGAATTTAGAAGACTGAGGGGGGATCTTATTGAAACATATAAAATTCTTAAGGGGTTGGAGAGGCTAGATGCGGGAAGATTGTTCCCGATGTTGGGGAAGTCCAGAACCAGGGGTCACAGCTTAAGGATAAGGGGGAAGTCTTTTAGGACCGAGATGAGAAAACATTTCTTCACACAGAGTGGTGAGTCTGTGGAATTCTCTGCCACAGAAGGTAGTTGAGGCCAGTTCATTGGCTATATTTAAGAGGGAGTTAGATGTGGCCCTTGTGGCTAAAGGGATCAGGGGGTATGGAGAGAAGGCAGGTACAGGTTACTGAGCTGGATGATCAGCCATGATCATATTGAATGGCGGTGCAGGCTCGAAGGGCCGAATGGCCTACTCCTGCACCTATTTTCTATGTTTCTATGTTTCTATAACAGTTGGCTGAGCTGTGCATGAAGTCCGCAGTGTACAGGGTGAACAGGAAAGGAGCCAAAACTGTTCCCTGCAGAGCCCCTGTGCTGCAGACCACCAGTCAGAAACGCAATTCCTTGTCCTCACATACTGTGGGCGGTTGGTGAGGTGGTGCAGAATCCAGGATGTGAGGCGGTGATCCACTCCTGTGTGCTCCAGCTTGTCCCTCAGAAGCACAGGCTGGATGGTGTTGAACGCACTGGAGAAATCAAGGAACATGATTCTCACAGTGCTACCAGGCTTCTCCAGATGTGAGAGAGCTCTCTGTAGGAGGTAGATGACAGCTTCATACACCCCAATGCCAGTCTGGTAGGCAAACTGCACCGGGTCCATCGATGGTCTCACCAGGGGGGCGGAGATGGACAAGGACCAGCCGCTCCAGTGTCTTCATCAGTTGTGATGTCAGTGCCACCGGCCTGTAGTTGTTGAGGTCCTTCAGGTGCGGCGTCTTTGGCACCGGTACCATGCAGGATGTTTTCCACAGCTGTGGGACTCTCCCCAGTTTCGGGCTCAGGTTGAAGACGTGCTTCACTATCCCACACAGCTGGTCTGCACAGGACTTAAGGAGCCTGGAGCTGATGCGGTCCGGACCCGCTGCCTTTCTTGCCTTGATCTTCCTGAGCTCCTTTCTCAAACCTAGTCTCAAACCTTCGGGGTTATTGTAGACCAAAGCACCAAAGTGTTTGATATCTGATATGTACACTTGTGGCAAGAAAATGAAGGCAAGCATAGTGGCCAGTGCAAAATATTCAATAACTTGATAAACTAAGGCTTTGACCTCTCTCAGATGGATATAAGCAGCGTCATCAAATTGTTTTTGAGCAGTCTATATGAATTGTCTCTTTAACAACATCAATGATTATCCATCTGAAGATAGATCCCAACCTGAAACATCACCTACCCATGTCCTCCAGGGGTGCTGCCTGACTGACTGAGCGACTCCAGCACTTTGTGTGTTTTTTTAGAAAACGCCATCTGCAGTTCCTTGTGTCACCAGTAACACAAAGTGCTGGATTAACTCGGGACCTTTCTTCAGACTGATTGGTGGGAAGTGGCGAAAAGATCAGATCTAATCGGGGACGGCAATGGATTACCTCAGGCAGGAAGGTTCCCTGCGAGGATGATTTATGGCTAAGGAGGGAGGGGTAAAGTTTAAAGATGTGCGGGACAGGTTTTTACATGGAGGGCGGTGGGTGCCGAGAATGTGCTGCCAGGGGTGGTGATGGAGGCAGATACAACAGTGACGTTTAAGAGGTTTAGTTTTGCTTTTTAGTTTTAAGATACAGCATGGAAACAGGCCCTTCGGCTCACCGAATCCGTGCCGACCAGTGATCCCCATACACACACTAGGGACAATTTACAATTATACCAAGCTAACTAGCCCACAAACCTGTATATCTTTAGAGTGTGGGAGGAAACCAGAGATCCAGGAGAAAACCTACCCAGGTCACGGGGAGAACGTACAAACTCCGTACGGAGAGCACCCTTAATCAGGATTGAACCCAGGTCTCTGGTACTGTAAGGCAGCAACTCTACCGCTGCTCCACCGTGCTGCCCTATTTGGATCGACATTGGATACGAAGGGAATGAACGGATATGGAGCACGTGCAGGCGGAGGAGATTAGTTTAACTTTGCATTAGGTTCAGCAGGGGCATCATGGGCTGAATGTTCCTGTGCTATACTGTTCAATGATTGTGAACTCTGTGCCTTAAAGAGTTCTGGGAACATAGTGGCTGACTAATATTAAGGCAGATTATAGATAGATTTGTGATAAACAAGAGGATGAAAGGTGTGCGGAGAGGAACATAAGGCATGATCTCAGGAAGCAAAGATTGCTGCTTCTAATTTGCTTGTTTGTATGTAACTAATTGCCAATTCAGAAATATTTGAGTATTTTTGCATCTTACGGCATACAATACTCCTGCTGCTTTTCCTGCCTCAGAAGGCACTCGAGATCTGCCACCCCATGGGTGGGGGGGGGGGCACCGAGAACATAGGGGGACCCAGCAGGGGGCTGCTGAGAACATAGGGGGACCTGGTGGGGGACAGCCTGTCACCATATGCAGCGGCAGTGCACAAAGATAAGACTGTTCGATGAACTTTCGTAACTTTGTCGGTGCCAGAAACGTGGCAACTCTTGTGTACCCCCTAGTTGAGGTCTGCTGTATGATTTTACCGGGTTGTATGTAAGACAAAGCATTTCATTGCACCTGGTTTCGTGTGAAAATAAAGTATCATTTGAATCGTTGATTTAGACCTACATTAACAAAAATAAGCAGTTTCACTGGTATTGAGCTGGGCAAAGATTTTACAGCAGGCAAGGCTTTTTTTTAATTCCTAAAAAAAAATCTGTAACTTGGGAAATATACTGAACCTGACCAGAAGCTATTTTATTTCTGATTTACAAAGTGAAAACCTTCTGCTTCATCAGCATGAATATGGATTAAATTAAGTCCTATTTTGCTGTAATTTTGGTGACTGTAATTCATCTTCATGTGAGATATGTTCAAGTCAATAAGCTCTCTCTGTTGAAATCTGGAGTCATTTGGAATTCTGAACTCCAGCATCAATAGTTTTGCATACATTTCCATTTGTTTATCAGTGCAAAGTGCCCCGATGGACTGTTGCCGAAAACATTTTGATCACAGTAAACGCAGAAATGCTGAAAATTGATTTATTTTCCGACATCTGAAAGTTCTAAGCCTGTAGAAATGTCAAGATTATCAAGAGCTGTTATTTCACACAGCTCCACAAAAGGGAGACGTGTACCTACGGACCACTTGTGCCGCACTGAAAGAATTGCTTTTGGTGTTCGAATGTGGCTTACTAATGAAAGCACTCAGGTCGGATATTGTCGAGCTGGAAAGGGAGCAGAGAAGATTTACGAGGATGTTGCCAAGAACTAGCGTAAAGTTTAAGAAACACTAGACCAAGTGGACCCGTTGGGCCCAAACCTCTCCTGCATTGGTGTAGCACCCTCTCCTCCCCCCCTCCCCTCCATCCCTCCCCTTGTCGCGCTATCGTGTACCATTTTGGCTGTAGTTCAGGAACAAACAAACAAACAAACAAACGAGAGTTTTAGTATATAGACTTAGACAGGTACATGAGTAGGATAGGTTTAGAGGGATATTAGCCAAACGCTGGCAGGTGGGACTCGTGTAGATGGGACATGTCAGTTAGTGTGGGCAATTTGGGCCAATGGGCCTGTTTCCATGCTTCATCACTCTATGACTCTATGGTATTGGTTTTGATTTTTCGTTTTTACACGTGCCAAATCTTTGTTTGGCGAGCTATCCAGGCAATTCAAACCAAACCGTACAGCAGGTAGTGCGAAAAGAGACAGGAAATAGAGTGCGGAAAATAATGTTGCAGATACAGAGAAAGCACAGATTTAAAATAGTGCAAGGGTCACAAGGAAGTAGATTGGGAAATCAGGAATACTGTAGATCCTAAGTTTATGAGAGATCCGTGTAAGAGTCTGATAACAGTGGGAAAGAAGCTATTTTTGATCTGGCAATATGGGCTTTCAAACTTTTGAGGGGAGAAGAAGGAATGACTGGGGTGCAACTGGTCAGTGATTGGCTGCTTTCCCGAGGCACCGTGAAGTGTAGATGGGATCGTTGGAGGAGAGGCTGGTTTACGTGATGGACTGGGCTGCACCCAACTCTCTGCTATTTCTTGTGGATGAGAAGGAGGTAGCAACTGTGTGGTGTCGGCCAGGAGCATTCTGCCCATTGACTGTAAATTGGGACAGTATGAGATGGCGGAAAATCACGAGACAAATAGATTGGGTAGACGCACAGAGTCTTTTGCCCAGAGTAGGGGAATCGAGAACCAGAGGACATAGGTTTAAGGTGAGGAGGGAAAGATTTTTTAGGTACCTGAAGGGTAACCTTTTTTACCCAAAGGGTGATGGGTGTATGGAACAAGCTACCGGTGGAGGTGGTTGAGGCAGATACTATCATAGGTTTAAAAGAGACATTTAGAAAAGTACATGGTACATGCCGTAGGAGGTAGTTGAACCAGGTATTACTGTATCATGAACTAATGTTTAAGAGACATTTGGACTGGTACGTGGATAGGACAGGTGTAGAGGGATACAGGCCAAGTGCGGGCAAATGGGACCAATGTAGATGGGGCATGTTGGACATCATGGGAAAGTTGGGCCGAAGGACCTGTTTCCATGCTGTATGACTCTCTCTATGACTTATGAGATCACGAAAAGTGACACAGCAAAGCAACACTCATCTCTTTGCTCATTATTGGTAGTTTACGGGCTTTACAAGAATCGCCACGTGCATTAAATATATCTGGAGTTAATAACGTGACAGCAAATTGTACTTAGACTTACTTCAGACAAACCTCTTCAATTAAATATGAGCATAAGCGATCTCGTGGCAGGAACTACTACATCTCCTATCTCTTCAGATGTATTATAATTACAATGAGCTGGACTGCAGCTATAATTCTTACGATGCAACTTTCTCTCCCGCAGCTATGAGGAGCTACCGACAGGAGCTGAAAATCCCCAAACAAACACAGCAGAAATCTCCAACACCGAGAGTAAAATTCAGCTCAACTTCAAACTTGAAAGAAAAGGATCAGCAGTGACATTTCCAACAGTAAATGATGGATTTTACTGAGGTTTGGTGGAATTGCGCACTTAATCTGTTTGCCTTTGAAGAAATGTCACAGCTATTTACTGCAGAAGGAATGCTGGATACAAATAAAGCAAGGAGAAAAACATCTGAGCAATCGGAAGGGAATTTGAAATTATATTTTAAAAAACAGCAATTACATTTTTTGCAATGAACAGACGTTGCAGATAAGACTGAAGGATTTAGTATCATCTGGAACATTGGAGATTGAGGGGAGACTTGACAGAAGTGTATAAAATTGTGGCAGGAATAAATAGAACCTTTTTTCCAGGGTGGAAATTACTTGAGAGCATAGTTATAAGGTGAGAGGGGGAAAGTTTAATGGAGATTGGCATGATTTTTATTACACAGAGAATGGTGGGTGCCTTGAACACCATACGAGGGGTAATGACACAGCCAGATGTGTGAAGGAGGGTCCCAACCCAAAACACCATCTGTCCATGCTCTCCAAAAATGCTGCCTGACCCGTTGAGTTTCTGGAGAACCTGGATCTCTGGGAAGCATGGACAGGTGGCATTCAGACTGAAGAAGGGTCCCCTCCTGAAACATCACCCATCCATGTTATCCACAGATGCTGCCTGTCCTGCTGAGTTACTCCAGCACCATGTGTATTTCTTTTTTTAGAAGCAGCACCTGCAGTTCCTCATTACTCAATGAAAGTTCACAGATGCTGATGTTAGTGTTGTGTGGTGTTCCAGAGCCCCAATGTAATCTTTATTGATCGGCAGCAGAATTGTCAGTTCCAGTTGCTGTTAACTTTGTTTTCAATGGTTCAATTGTTCCTTTATTATCACATGTAGCAAGGTACAGTGAATTTTATTTTTGCATACAGATCAGTAACACTATTGCCATACATAAGTGCAATACCCAGTTAAGCACTTGACGTACAGGAACAGTCCACTGAGTTTATATGCAAGAGTCACCCGGTTTTGTCGCCACTTCACTGTCTCAAAAGGCCCATTGCAGTCGTCACCACCATCTAGTCATACCGTGAACCATTGTCCCTAAAATAGCCAGCCCACCTTCAATCTTCCTGTCCCTCAGATAGGCAGCCCACCTTCAATCTTCCTGTCCCTCAGATAGCCAGCCCACCTTCAATCTTCCTGTCCCTCAGATAGCCAGCCCACCTTCAATCTTCCTGTCCCTCAGATAGCCAGCCCACCTTCGTGCTCCAGTCACATGTACTGAGGTACAGTGAAAAGCTTTTTTGTTGCGTGCTAACAAATCAGCAAAAAAACGATACGTGATTACAGGCAAGTTGTCCACCATGTACAGATACAGGTGAGATCCCCCCACACCCCGCCAGTCTCAATGGTGCTGCAGTGGATTTGGCTAAAAATCTCTACAATTATTTGAAAAGTCAGCAACTGGAGGATTACTCATTCATCACTGACAGCGTTGCAGTGAGGGAGGATGGTGTAAATGCTGTAATGTTGTGCCTTCGAGGAAGGGTTAAGCCAATGGCAGGGGAATGGACATCTGAGGATGGAACAGGAAGGGAGAAGAACAAAACTGGGTTCAGATATGGGGGCAAGTAGAAACAATGACAAAGGATAAGTACTAATACGAGAGGTAATGATGATCAGAGAGCATCAGAGAGGAACAGATTGTACAGGCATAAGAATGCCTCAGCATTGATCTCAACCTGAAATATCAACTCTATTTATTTTTGTATGGACTCTCCTCTGAACTTCCTTCATTGTCTGCAGTACTTTGATTTTCAAGAGTCTCATGACTCAAGAATCAAGAGTGCTTGATTGAACATATTCACCAGCAACAGAATGATTAAATTCTCACCAAAGGCCCTTTAATGCGATAACACGCAGATAAATATATAAATATAGATATATATATATATATATATATATATATATATATATATATATATATATATATATATAGCAATCTAAAATACAATAAATTAATAATGTTAATACCAGTTAACCATAACAGTGCATAATAGTCCACTGGGCAATCAAAGACACAGTCCATTGAAGATCATAGTTGCTGAGGTCATGGTTAATGGTGTACAGTGTTCAAGTAACCTGATGATTATTGGGAAGATCTCTTCCCGATCCTGGAGGTCACCATTTTCAGACACCTATACGTTCTTCCCCATAGCAAGAGTAAAATTAGAGTGTGGCCAAGGTGATGTGGGTCCTTGATGATGCTGGCTGCATTTTTTTTAATGGTGGGGAGGTCAGTACCAGTGATGGACTGGACAGTGTCAATCCTAAGTTTTCATTGTTGCTCTATCATTCAGCTTAAATGTTTTTTCTTCTGAATCTTGTTGGGAATGCGATGCAAGAACAATTTTATTCCGGAAGAATATGGGGTTCAGGAACCATATTGGATGTAGTGCCAACAATCCTTCTCAACGACTTAAGGATTAGAGTTAAGGATTGAGGCAGACAAAATGGAGGAAATTAGTTGAATCAGGGTTAAATTTGCTGCTGTAAGAGTTAAGGAGGAGACAGAGGATCGTTTTAAGGTGAGAGGAGAGATATTTAATAGGAACCTAAAGAGCATCTTTTTCCACTCAGAGGGTGGTGGGTATGTGGAATGATCTGCCAGAGGAGGTAGTCAAGGCAGGTACACTAACACCGTTTAAAAGATACTTGAACAGGTACATTGATAAGGAATGTTTAGAGGGATATGGGCCGAACAGGACTGGATGAGGTATCTTGGTTGGCATGGACGAGTTGGGCCAAAGGGCCTGTTTCCCTGTCTGACTCTAAGAGGGGATACAAGAGGGAGAAATGAATGGTAAGCAGAGCAGTAATAGAAGTAATTTATATTTTCTTACGATTGATCAGTTTAAAATGTTCTCTCGGGGCATGAACGTTTGTTCATTGTTGCATTAACAATTTCCAATTTTTTTGAAGTAAATATCTTCTGTTGAATACTAAAGATAAAGACAAAGTGCCGGAGTAACTCAACGGGTCAGGCAACATTTCTGGAAAATCTGGATAAATGACGTTTTAAGGGTGGGACTCTTCTTCAGTCCCGACCTGAAACTTCACCTATCCATCTTTTCCAAAGATGCTCCCTGATCCGTTAAGTTACTTCAGTATTTTGTGTCAATCTTTGGTATAAACCAGCAAATCATAGTCATAGATTCATACTGCATGGAAGCAGGTCCTTGGCCCAACTTGCCCACACAGGCCAACATGTCCCATTTATACTCGTTCCACCTGCCTGCTTTTGGTCCATATTCCTCCAAACCTGTCCTGTCCATGTACCTGTCTAAATGTTTCTTAAACATTGTGATACTATCTGCCTCAACTACCTCCTCCAGCAGCTCATTCCATTTACCCACCACCCTTTGTGTGAAAAAGTTACCCTTCAGGTTCTTATTAAATCTTCCCCCCCCCCCCCCCCCATTTAGCCTATGTCCCCAGGTTCTCGATTCTCTTACTCTGGTCAAGGGACTCTGTGCGTCGACCCGTTCTATTCCTCTCATGATTTTGTACACCTCTACTGTATAAGATCGGCCCTCATCCTCCTGCGCTCCAAGAATAGAGTCTCAACCTGCTCAACCTCTCCCTACAGCTTGGACCCTTGAGTCCTGGCAACATCCTCATTAATCGTCTCTGTACTCTTTCCAACTTGACAGCATCTTTCTTGTAACATGGTGCCCAGAACTGAACACAATACTCTAAATGCAGCCTCACCAACATCTTATATAACTACAACATGACCTCCCGACTTCTATACCAATGTTTGTCCTGATTTTCTGGGGTGATTTTAATTGGTAATTTATGTGAGAATCCTGCAAATTCTTAACAATAATGTGGAGACTTAGGACAAGATGACTTTGGAGCTCTGATGAAGATAGATACTGGCTGTTTCACACAGTGGACTACAATACCAGTGGGAACAGATTAATTTTGAGTTACCTACATCTTGCGTGCAGTTATAAGAAGCAGCATAATCTACCGGCAATTAACACGATTCACCCAGCAGAACGTTGCTCGTTATAAAGGTAGTCACGTGATAGAAAGCCTGCAATAACATGAATTTTAAGAGCGCTTTTAACATAGTAGAGCTCCCTACTGGAATTCACAGAAGCATTAGCAGATAATATATGATACAGAGATGCATAACTGAGGTATCAGCAAGAATGGGAAGTAAAAGCTTTGACAATAAGTTAGGAATTAAAGAGCATTTTAAATACAAGAGAGAGGCCAAGTGAATTGGAGAGGGCCAGTCAGAGATCAGTGGAATCTTATTTTAATAAAGTGCCAATTTATGTTCCAGAGAATCAAATTCCTCTGCTTCCGAACGATCACCCGGGTCACAGATCCTGCCGTGGGCAGCTTGATGTCACTGTTAGTTGCTCTGAGAACATGGAGGGCAGGATCTCCAGTTGGAAGGACGGATGCCCAATACCATTGGATGGAGACTTCCACAGTGGTCCTAGAGTTTCAATCAGATGAAAGAGGTAGACCCATCTATCAGGTAACTACAGCTGTCTGCTAGAACATGTAGCCCAGTCCATCACTCAGACTAGACTCTCCACCATTGACTCCGTCTACACTTCGCAACGACCGTGGGAAAGGGACCCAACAAAATAAAGTCCGAAGAAGGGTCTCGACCCGAAATGTCAACTATTCCTTTTCTCCAGAGTTGCTGCCTGACCCGCTGGGTTACTCCAGCATTTTGTGTGTATCTTCAATATAATCAAAGACTTTTCCCACCCTTCTCTCCGCTCCCATCCCATAGAGGGTACAGAAGCTAGAAAGGATGCACCGCCAGACTCAGGAACAGTTTCTTCCCCCTGTTATCAGGCTTTTGAACGGTCTTTCCATAAGCCAGGACACTGTCCGATTCACCTCGACCCCATTGCGGACATTGAACTTTGTTACCTTTAGATATGCAGCATGGAAACAGGCCCTTTGGAGGGACCACCCGGAGAAAACACACATGGTCGTGGAGAACCAAAAACACTTCATGCAGACAGCACCCGTAGTCAGGATCGAACCTCTGGCACAATAAGGTGGCAACTCTACTGCTGTGCCAATGGGTCGCTCTTGTTTATAGACCGGGTGCACTACAATGCTGAGAACTATATTCTGCACTCTGCATCTTCCCCTTTGCTCAACCTATTGTACATGAGTTTGGCTTGATTGTATTCATGCATAGTATTAACTAATCTGATTGGATAGCATGGAAAGCATGCTTTCACTGCACCACAGTACACGTGACAACATAAACCTGAAAGTAAATCTAGGGAGCTGCAAAATATGTTGGAGACCAGACAGCCACAGGTGAAAGCTGCATGTTTCTTGGGTTAAATGTCACACAAGTCACAGCTCTACAGCACTGCAATGCTGTGATACTTTCTGAGAAAGTTCACTTGAGCATAGCTACTGCTGAGATGATGGAGAGGGGCAGATGGGCTGTGGATCAGAGTGGAGGCATCATGAGGGGCAATTGAGAGTAGCGTTTCAGTGGTCTATACCCTTGGGTGTCAGGGAAGTGGGGGATTGGAGATGTGAGAGGTATTGTGGGTGGTGAACAGTCGTGTAAATGAACAGGTTTAGTTTTGTTTACTTTCGAGATACGATGCAGAAACAAAGTCCACACCGACCGGAGATCACACCGTACACTAGCACACTAGGAACAATTTACAACTTTACAGAAGCCAATTAACCTCCAAACCTGTATATCTTTGGAGTGTGGGAGGAAACCGGAGCACCCGGATAAAGCCCACACGGTCACAGGGTGAACGTACAAACTCCATATTCACATTTTACAAAGTGCTGCATTAATCAAAACTGCAGTTCCTTGCATCTCCTAGTGAAAGATAGTGTTGCATGCCACTAAATGTTTGGTCAAGTAGGGTACATAAGCACTAAATGCTCAGTTACTGGGAGCGCTAAAGTTTGACACAACATGAGTCACCTCCATGGGATCCTGGGATGCACCGGTAAACTGGACAAAGGAGGGCCGCAGCCTGCAGGGCAAAGCTCAGAAGCTGCCGAGATCGGCCCCAAAGGAGGGCCGCAGCCTGCAGGGCAAAGCTCAGAAGCTGCTGAGATCAGCCCCAAAGAACGTGCCGAGGAAGAGGGAACTGCTGATGTTGACAGACGTGAGGAGTGGACCGGTAGAAGAAGGATTGGGGTATTGCCTCCAGCGCCTTCAAGGTCAGCTGCAGGAGGCGCCCCCAAGTCACAGAGGCGGTTGGGCGAGGAGAGGGACATCAGTTCGTGGGCCCAGCCGGTCAAGGGCCATGAGTAGGCCCTGAACCAGCCTAGGGCTTATCCAGATCATGAGCATCTCCAGTACATCGAGTGGTGGAACCGGACTTGACCCTTTGAACCACTGACCGATGAGGAAAACTAAGATCCACGTTAGCATGTTCTGCACTTTGTTCGTCTAAAGTATCCTTCAATATTTCTGTTCATTATTTACCGTCTGGAGAAATTCACACCAGCGTGTTGTTTGAGTTTGAAAAGGTGATGCTTCAGGTCAGGACCCTTCTTCAAACATGGCAGTTTCTTTATTAAGTATCTGCTGTATCAAAAAGACAGGTGTCATGATTTGTAATAAGGGCACAATGAAAAGCTTCCAGGAACCAATGTTTCCATCTTACAGTGTCAATCTTGGATAGTGTAGTGGCCACACACAATCAAACTGAAGAAGGGTCCCAACCCAAAACGTCACCTATCCATGTTCCCCAGACCTGACCTGCTGAGGTACTCCAGCAATTTGTGTCTTTTTTTTGTGTAAACCAGCATCTTCAGTTCATTGTTTGATTTAGTTTAATTGTTTTGTTTAGTTAGTTTAGTTTAGTTTAGTTTAGTTTAGTTTAGTTTAGTTTAGTTTAGTTTAGTTTAGTTTAGTTTAGTTTAGTTTAGTTTAGTTTAGTTTAGTTTAGTTTAGTTTAGTTTAGTTTAGTTTAGCTTAGCTTAGTTTAGTTTAGTTTATTATTGTCACATGTACCGAGGTACAGTAAAAAACTGTTATGTTGCGTGCTATCCAGTCAGCAGAAAAACCATATATGATTACAATCAAGCCGTCCATAGTGTACAGATACAGGATAAATTGAATAATGTTTAGTGCAAGATAAAGTCCTGTAAATTCCAATTAAAGATAGTTGGAAGAGGTACATGGGAGGTCAGGATCGCTCTCTATTTGGTATGACCAAGTGGTCTATTTCTGCTCCTAGAATTTATGAACTTATGGTATCTGTAGTTCCAAGTGCAAGTGCACCAGAGATTGTACTGTGGAATCTAGAACCACTCGGCACCTAACCACCCCACATCCTTCCAAAGAGCCATTGTGCTGCTGCCATTCAACCAATCCCCGTGCTGTCCTCCTTTTAAGTATTTAGATGCTCCGATTTAGAATTCTACAGTTACATAATTCACTTGCTTAATAAGATTTTTAGATAGCAAAGGATATCTGTGCGGTTAATTGGTGCTACAAAGCTCCTCCATTACGGTCACAAGCACTAGATTTATTGGAAAGCCAATGTTCAAGCAAATTATCACTGATGTGATTTATCCCGTGGTTTCATTTGTTTACCTGCAGAGAACATTGTTGTAACCTTCAATGGCTAAATCAAAGAGCAAAGTCCTAGCTGTGGCTTTGCTTTCGTGAATCCGAAATGCTATGTGTAATGTTCTGTTCTGCATGCAGAAGTCCAGATTGTCCCTTCAAAGATACAGAGGGATATTGGGGTCCAAGTCACCGGCACAGTGGCCCAGTGGTGGAGCTGCTGCCTTAAAGCCCCAGAGACCCTGTTTCTATCCTGACTACTGGTGCAATCTGTACAGAGTTTGTACTTTCTCTCTGTGTACCCCGGGGGTTTTCTCCAGGTGCTCCGGTTTCCTCACACGCTCCTAAGACGTACAGGTTTGCTAAGACGTACCGCTAATTGGCTTCTGTAAAATTGTAAATTGTCCCTAGTATGTTGGATATTGCTAGTGGTCGGGGTGATGGTTGGTCACCGTGGATTTGCTGGGCCGAATGACCTGTTTCCGCACTGTATCACTAAACTAAACTACACTAAAAGTGGCAACATTCTAATATAATGGTAAAGAAGGAGCATGGTTAGTCCACCCATTTGTCAATCACATCCTCCACATCTCTATCTACCTATCACTTTATAAACTTGGACCCACCCACCTCTCTTCCAGCTTTAATCCCCCCCCCCCCCCCCCCCCACTACAATCAGTCTGAAGAAGGGTCCCAACCCGAAACATGGATATGGTGGGATATGGATCACGTGCAGGCAGAGGAGATTAGTTTATCTTAGCATTGTGTTTGGCATGGACATTGTGAGAAGACTGTGCTGTACTTTTCTATGTTCTATGTTAGGTGTTCTGTGTTCTGTGTTGTCGACTTCTACTTGGATTAACTTGTCACTGGTGGGATTGCTCTCTGGAATACATCCTTTGCTTCTTTTCTTCCATCCTGCCGAGATGACAGAGGATAAAAGAAGGTTCTAAATGAACAAAATCACATAATCTTTTCATGCCAGAAACTGCCTTCAGTCAAACTATACACTGGAGACAGTTTGGCAAAAAAACAAAATGGTTCATTTTTTTCTTTTCTCTTTGAGTCACTATGTTTTACAGCAACAGTAGGAGGTCATGTCTGACCTGAGTAGATAGGTGCGTAATCTTACTGCACATTGCAATGTGAAAGAGTCACTGTAGTACCAGGGAAAATCTCTCATCCAAGAAGCCTTTGGAATCCACTACAACAGGTTTCAATTTCCGAGGAAGAAGTGTTGACTCATAAGCGACTTTAGTTTGGTTTTTAGTTTAGTTTAGAGATACATCGTGGAAACAGGCCCTTCAGCCCTCCGAATCCGTACCAACCAGCACAGTAACACTATCCTACATACACTAGGGACAATTTACATTTACACCAAGCTAATTAACCTACAAACCTGTACGTCTTTGGAATGTGGGATGAAACCAAAGATATCGGAGAAATCGCGGGGAGAACATACAAACTCCATACAGACAGCACCCGGATTGAACCCGGGTTTCTAACGCTGTGAGCACTGTAAAGCAGCAACTCCACCGTTGCACCACCTTGCTGCCCTATTTTGTCGGTGCCAAAATGTGGCAGCATTTGTGTACTGCCTCGGTGAGGTTTAGTTTAATTCAGTTTAGATTACTGTCACGTCTACTAAGGTTCAGTGTAAATCTTATGTTGCGTGCTAATCAGTCAGCAGAAAGACAATACATGAATACATTCACAGTGTACAGATAAATGATAAAGGGAATAACATAAATAACATTTAGTGCCAGATAAAGCCAGTAAAGTCTTATCAAAGATAGTCCGAGGTAGACAGTGGCTCAGAACTACTCTCTTGTTGTGGTAAGATGGTTTGTTGTATGATTTTACTGGGTTGCATGCAAACCAAAGCATTTCACTGTACTCAGGTACATGTGGCAGTAAAGTATCACTGAATCATTGAATCATTGACTCTAACGTGAATCTGCTGTTTCAAAAGGAAACTACAATTGAGGTCAAAAGAGAGAATGTAGACACAAGGAACTGCAGATGCTGCCCTACCAAAAAAGACGCAAAGTGCTGGAGTAACTCAGCAAGTCAGGCAGCATCTCTGGAGTACATGGACAGATAAAGGTCATCACCCTTCTTCAGAGGATAGAGAAGTCTACCGTTTAATGATTTGGCGGTGCTGTGAGGTGCTGTCCCTCCAATTTAGGTTGGGCCTCACTCTGACTCACACAAATTGGAGGAACAGCACTTCATATTTCGCTTGGCCAGCTTACAACCCAGCGAGATGATTATGGATGTCTCTAACTTCAAGTAACCCTTGCTTTCCCTCTCCCTCCATCCTCGTTCCCCAACTAGTTTCACTGTCCTCCTGATTGTATGCCTCCTTGTCACCTTCCCCTCAGCTAACAATGAACCATTCTACGTTTTCCTTGAACATTGTCCCATTTGATCTTTGTTTTCACATCTATTCACATCTATTGTCAGAGAGTTGTGAATCTGTGGAATTCTCTGCCTCAGAAGGCAGTGGAGGCCAATTCTCTGAATGCATTCAAGAGAGAGCTGGATAGAGCTCTTAAGGATAGCGGAGTCAGGGGGTATGGGGAGAAGGCAGGAACGGGGTACTGATTGAGAATGATCAGCCATGATCACATTGAATGGCGGTGCTGGCTCGAAGGGCCGAATGGCCTCCTCCTGCACCTATTGTCTATTGTCTATTGTCTATTGTATCTTGCCTTACCATATCTCTATGTCTCCCTCTCCCCTGACTCTCAGTCTGAAGAAGGGTCTCGACCCAAAACGTCACCCATTCTATCTCTCCAGAGATGCTGCCTGTCCTGCTGAGTTACTCCAGCATTTTGTGTCTATCCTGGGTGTAAACCAGCATCTGCAGTTCCTTCCTACACAATTCTACAGTGCACTTGTTTTCAACTTTCTGCAGCCTAATGTCGAGCCACCAGTAATGTGGGGGGAACATAAGTTATTTATGAATCACTCTCACTGCAAAAGAAAGCAATGTCACATTGCCTTGAATGCGATTTAATTGAGGTGTTTAGTGTAATTTTAATCCATAATTGCTGCCTGCCACATAAATCAAATGTGCACAGTGCAACAAAGTCCTCCAAAGTATTTCTGTGGAGAGGTACAAACTAAGGGGAGATATTAGGACAAACAAATGAAAAGTTGTTTTTTAATGACTCCTGCGCCTCAACCTTACCTGTCCTAAGCTCCTCTTCTTGTTTATTTTCACTTCCTTATCTGTTATGAACCCTTTAAGTCATAGACTCATATTGCTCAGAAACAGGCCCTTCAGCTCAACTCGTCATGCCTTTTGTTATCTGTATTTCTGTAGTTTTTCGTTTAGAGATACAACACGGATACAGGCCCTTCGGCCCACTGGACCAGTGATCCCTACACACTGGTACTATCCTACACACGCCAGGAACAATTTACAATTTTACCAAACCAATTATCCCACAAACCTGTACATCTTTAGAATGTGGGAGGCAACCTGAGCACCCAGACAAAAAACCCACACAGGTCACAGGGAGAACATACAACTCCATACAGACAGCACCCATGGTAATTATCGAACCCGGGCCTCTGGCGATGTAAGGCAGAAATTCTACCACATGCTGCCCTGTGCTAGTCCCCTTTGCCCCTGTTTGGTCCATATCCCTCCAAACATTTCCTATCCCTGCACTGGTCTAAAAGTCTTTTAGACATCACTATCATACCTGTATCGACAACTTCCTCTGGCAACTCATCCCATATACTACCCATTCTCTGTGTGAAGGGAGATCTTCAGATCTATTTTAAATCTTTCCCCTCATTTTAAACCCATGCCCTCTTGCCCTGGTCTCCTCACACCTTATGTTATGGCTTTTCCTGAAAATCGTGTTCTCAACTGAACAGGTTTTGCTCCAAGTATTCTTGTTAAATAATCACAATCTCGCCCCTTTTGACAATATTCAGCTTCATTCCAATTTCCCCTCAACTCTGCTCTTACATCTCAACAAAATGCTTGCATCTGTCACTTTTTCTAACCCAATTTTATAATACAACCAGTTATTCATCTTCGAAAGCAATACACATCTTTGGGACAATGTTCTTTGTATTGGGTAACCATTGGCATTCACTGCCTTGTTGCTAAGATCTCACTGTAGCAACTAACAACATCTCTGGAAACTTACAGACACAAAAAAAAACATTAAAATGAATCTGTAGGGACTGATAAAAGTGACAACGGGACTCGTTGACATCATGAAATTGTTCTTGAGTTAAAAGGATCATCTATTTTTTGCCCACCCTATCAACTCTTTATTACATCCCTGGTGCAGGATAAAATCTCACACATGTCTGAGCACCAACAATCAGGATGTAAGCACTCACAATTTTATTTCTTTCTAAAATTAACTCAGAGTCTTAAAATATCCCTGTAACAATGGCACGCATTATCCTGTTTATTCTCTGCAGTGCCCTACAAAACAGTAGTCGTGCAATCTTTCACTCTTGTACTTGGGAACAATGTGCTTTTGAGTAGTAAGATTTTACTGAATTGCATGCAAAAAAAAGAAGTTCACTGTACCTGGGAATATGTGATAATATGTGATAATAAACTACCATTGAACATTGAACAGCACCAAAACCAAAATAAAAACAGACAAAGCTGGAAACACTCAGGTCAGGCAGTGTTTGTGGAGAGAGAAACAGGTAACGTTCTAGACTTTAGACTTCAGAGATACGGCGTGGAAACGGGCCCTTCGGCCCAACGAGTCCACGTCGCCCAACAATCATTCTGCACGCTAGTTCTATCCTACACGTTAGGGGCAATTTTGCCAAAGCCAACTAACCTACAAATCGGTAGGACTTTGGAGTGTGGGAGGAAACTGGAGCACCCAGAGAAATCCCACGCAGTCACAGGGAGAACGTGCAAACTCCACACAGGATTGGACCTGAGTCTCTGGCACTGTGAGGCAGCAGTTCTACCGCTGCACCACTGTGTCACTTTTAGGTTGAAGTTACTTCATCGAAATTAAGAAATCAAATTGGCTTTGAGATGCAGAGAGTGTGGCAGAGGGATGGACAAATCAAAATAAATGTCTCTCACATGACTGCTCTCATGATGCTGATATATCGAACTGTGCGGTTCATAGAGTAAGGAGGGAAATTAGAGAGAAAGAAAACAAAGTGTGGACCACAAGCTGCCTCGGGAGGCATTCTACATTATCAAGGACCATTATCACCCCGGTTATTCCCTGTTTTCCTCGCTGTCACTGGGAAGAAGGTATAGAAACTTGAAAGCATGCACCACCAGACTCAAGAATAGCTTCTTCCCTTCTGTTATCAGGCTTCTGAACGGTCTTTCCATTAGCTAGGAAGTATTCCTGATCTCCCAACCTACCTCATTGACATTTTTTTCTTTGGAACTGTCATGCTACAATGTTGAAAAACGATAATATGAGAATAGAGCGGGACTAGATTAGGGATGATGTGAACACGGTGGGATGATAACCCTGTTTCCACACTGTATGTCTTTCTACATCTCTTATTCAGACTCAGAGTCATAGAGTCAAACAGCATGGAAACAGGCTCTATGGACCAACCTGCCCCTGCTGACAAATGTGCCCCATCTACTCTAGTCCCACCTGCCTATGTTTGGCCTATAAACCTCTAAATCTATCCTATCCATGTACCTGTGTAAAATGCAATAGTACCTGCCTCAACTACCTCCTCCAGCAGCTCAATCCATACACCCACCACCCTTTGCGTAAAAAAGTTACTCTTCAGGTTCCAATTAAATCTAACCTTCTCACCTTAAACCTATGTCCTCTGATTCTCGATTCCCCTACTCCGGGCAAAATACTTTGTGCGTTTACCCGATCTGTCACTCTCATGATTCTGTACACCTCTATAAGATCATCCCTCATCCTCCTGGACTGCAAAGAATAAAGCACTTGCCTGCTCAACCTCTTCTTGTAGCCCAGGCCCTCGAGTCCTGGCAACATCCTTGTAATTCTTCTCTGCACTCTTTCCAGCTTGACAACAGCTTTGCTAGAACATGGTGCCCAAAACTGAAGGGTCTCGACCCGAAACGTCACTCTTTCCTTCTCTCCAGAGATGCTGCCCGTCCCGCTGAGTTACTCCAGCATTTTGTGTCTATCTACGATTCTCTAAATGTGGCCTCACCAATGTCTTGTACAATTGTAATTTGACCTCCCAACTTCAATACTCAAGTGCCAAAAGCGTTTTTGACCACCCAATCTACCTGTGATGCAACTTTCAAGGAACTATGTACCTGAGATGATACATCCTGAGTACAAGAGATGGCCCATGCTGCCTGACCCGCTGAGTTAATCCAGCACTTTGTATCTTTTTGTAAACCAGCATCTGCAGTTCCTTGTATCCATATTGGCTGTGATATTCTGTTGCTAAAATATGATTAGAATGTGGTCTTACCAAAGTATTGTCCAGCTGTAACGTGACCTCTCAACCCCTGCACTGAATACCCTGACTGATGAAGGCAAGCATGTCAAACTTTTTCTCCACCACAATGTAGGAAGAATAAAACAAAGGATTAATGTTGATGGGGAGTGTGGACTCAAGGGCCAGAAGGGCCGGTTGCTGTCATTTTAAGATAAATCCCGACAATTTAGGAATCAGCACTCAAAGCCTTTTCTAGCAGCCTTTAATACATAGATATCCCTCTTTCAATAAGGAGACCAACATCATGTACTGCTTTGAACTATTTATAAAGTCACTTCAACCTAAGGTTTTGTTGCTTTGACTCCAGAAGATTAAGGGGTGATCAACTGGAGCTGTTTAAAGTAATTGGAGGATTTGTAGTATGGAGAAAGAAACTGTCCTCCCTCTGTGCGAATTCTACAATACCCAACAAAGTCTTGAAAAAATACAAATACTGCTGATTCTCTGCTGCCTATACACATTTGAAAAAGCAACACTCCCTGGAGTCTAAAGAAGGGTCCATTCCCTCCCCAGATGCTGCCTAACCCACCGAGTTCCTCCAGCACTTTGCACCTGCAATCTCTTGTAACACCATAAAGTCAATAAATGTTTATCCCAATGGCCAATTTGTATTTGAGCCTATCAGTATAGAAATAAAGGCTCATAACAACAGCACCTCGTATTTCGCTTGGGCAGCTTATAACCCAATGGTATGAATATTGATCTATCTAACTTCAAGTAACCCTTGCATCCCCTCTCTCTGAATCTCAAGAGACAGTTAGATTTAGCTCTTCGGGCTAAGGGAATCAAGGGATATGGGGAAAAAGCCAGAACGGGGTACTGATTTTGGATGATCAGCCATGATCATATTGAATATGCGGTGCTGGCTCGAAGGGCCAAATGGCCTACTCCTGCACCTATTTTCTATGTCTATGTTCTATGTCTATGTCTGTCCCTCCCCCACCCAAGTTGTACTAGCTTCAAAGTCGTCTTGTTGAGTCTCATTGTCTGTAACTTGTTTTCACCAAGCCCTCAGCTGTTTCCTTTATCATTGTTACGTTTTTGTATATCTTTAATTCATTTGTTCAATATCTCACTCTATCGCCATTTGTATCTCTCATTTCCCTTTCCCCTGACTGTCAGTCTGAAGAAGGGTCTCGACCCGAAACGTCACCTATTCCTTTTCTCCTGAGATTCTGTCCGACCCGTTGAGTTACTCCAGCTTTTTGTGTCAATCGAAAGGCTAATGAAATTGGTTTCAAATATAAATACCACATTGCTCAGTTTATAAATTCAAACTAGGCAGTAAAATATAGGCATTATCGTTTTTAAATAGAGAAGGTCTTCCCAAGTTAATCTTATGTCCTTCGCAAGTCTATCTCTCTGACTTAGTGAAATTCTGAAGTTCCTTGTGCATGAGAAAATTCCTTGGACTGGCTAAGTGAATTTTATCAATTTTTTTGTCAGTGGATAAAAAATTACCTTTGGTGAAATAACTTAAAAAAAACATAACAAAGGCACGTCATAAATGTTTATTCTTACTGATGGTATAAATCTCATATCTCCTGTTTACCGTAATGACTGTCTGTGGAAAACAAATGAGGAATTGAAAATCTAAGTGTCAAATTATTTCAAGTGTCTTCCATTAACTTGAGCCACATTTATCAAATAAAGTCATTCTGACAATTTGACTAAAGTAATTTAAAGAAATATTTATCATTTTTTAAATCACATTTTCTGGAGCTCAGCTGCGTTAGAGCTTTGCGATGGTAGGTGCAGAAAGTAGGAAAGAAATTGTGTCTTGGTTGGAAATAGCTCGAGCGAAGACTGCAAGAAATTGCAGAGTTGTGGATATAGCTCAGACCATCACACAGACTATCTTTATAGTCCACTCAAGTCTCCTTTTGTACATCCCTACGCAAGTCTATTATAGTGGGAAATATTTTTTTTCTCTGGAATCTCAGAGGTTGAGGGGAGACCTGATAGAAGTATATATAACTATGAGAGGCATAGATAGGGTAGACAATCAGAACCTTTCTCCCAGCGTGGAAATGTTAAGGACTAGAGGGAGTAGCTTTAAGGCAGGGGGCAAAGTTTAAAGTAGATTTGTGGAGCAAGTTTTTTTTTACAGAAAGACTGAAGTATTGCTGGAATGCATTAGGAATTATGACATTTTGACCAGAGTAATTTCAAGAAATATTTATCATTTTTAAATTACATTTTCTGGAGCTGATCTGTGTTTGGGCTTTGTGATAAATTGCTCGAAGGAAATGGTGGTAAAAAATGGTGCCTTGGTTTGGGAACAGCTCTATCCAAGATCACAAGGAATTGCAGAGTTGTGGATGTAGCCCAGCCCATCACACAGACCAGACTCCTCAGCATTGACTCCATCGACTTCACTCCACCCCAGGAAAGCAACCAACATAATCAAGGACCTTTCTCATCCAGGGGTCGTTCCCTTTTCTCCTGCTCCCGTCAGGCAGAAGATGCAAAAGATTGAAAGTACATGTCACCAGACTCAGGGTGTAGGAAGGAACTGCAGGTGCTGGTTTAAATCTAAGATAGACACAAAATTCTGGAGTAACTCAGCGGGACAGGCACCATCTCCGGAGTGAAGGAATGGGTGACATTTCGGGTCGAGACCCTTCTTCAGACTGAAGAAACGGTCTCGATCCAAAACGTCACCCATTCCTTCTCTCCAGAAATGCTGCCTGTCCCATTGAGTCATTCGAGCATTTTGTGTCTATCACCAGAACAGCTTCTTTCCCTCTGTTATCAAAAAACTGAACAGTCCTCCCATAAGCCCGGTTGTAGTCTCAATCTTCCAAACTAACCCGTTTTGTACATTGGGCTTTTCCTCTGGAACTACAATGCTACAATAATATAATACTATGTTTTACACTCTGGTGTTTTTTTCTCTTTGCACTAATTTGTAGGGTGGCAGTAAGGCACTGTAAAGTAGCAACTCTACCACTGTGGCACCCTGTTCTTGTGCTGTTCTATGTTTTAAATAATCACAGAGGTGGAGTATGATAGAATTTCATAGTTCTCACCAGATGTAATGGAGTTGAAGGTACAAAGTGTGGTGAAGCATGATATTTAGACACACTTGCCAATACTCCTGGATTACAGGAATTAGTCGCCAACTCATTTGGCATTAGCTTATATATCTGACTGCTCGCCCGGGCCGACTGAAGATTTGTCAGAATGTCAGTCAGGAGTTAATGCTTTCAGAGTTAGCAATTTGCAGAGAAAATGCATTTGCTTTAAAATTCTAGGCACACTTCACCTACAGCTGGAGCAGATTGAGTTCACACCTGCCTAGTTAAAAAGAAGCATTCTTAACAACTTGTTCTAATCCATTTTACTCAAGTGTAATATATCTAAAATGAGTTTACAGTGTAACTGACCTTTATACAGGTTTCTATTCATTACTAGCCTACTTTAGATGACAGCGCATTAAATGTAAACTTTCTTGTCTCAGAGAGGTTGTGCTTGCTATTATCCAATGCAGTTGGCCCCATAGCAGAAGCATCCACATCGCGGGGCTGGAAACTGGAAGTGTCTTGCGCTAATTCTGCTACCACCATCATCTATTGCACCAAGTGATGGCTCCCATAGATTGTCACCGGAAGCTTGCGTCCTTTTCAGGACAGACGATGACAGCGATGTCAACATTTGAAACGTGGATGATGGACATGAAAGAAGAAGAGATCCAATGCAGTTTGTGTATCTTCACACAGGATATATGACTCTCAATTCTCCCTCATGATTTATCCTGCAATTGTCCCATGGAACTCTTGTGGGAAAAGACAGGGGAGATCTTTAAGGGGATATCTGGGGGGAAAGATTTAATAGGAACTTGAGAGGTAGGATTTTTCACACAAAGGGTGGTGGGTATATGGAACGAGCTGCCGGAGGAGGTAGTTGAGGCAGATACGATCATGACATTTGAGAGACATTTGGATAGGTGCATGGATAGAATAGGATTAGAAGGGTGTGGGAGGTGGGACTTGTGGTCGGGGTGGACAAGTTGGGCCGAAGGGCCTGTTTCCACGCTTGAATGATTCGATGACACTTTCTATCAGCTGGATAAGGAAGGTTTAGAGGGATATGGGCCAAATGCAGGCAGGTGGGAGTGGCATAGATGGGGCTTCTTGATCAGTATGGAAAAGTTAGGCCAAAAGGTCAATTTCCGTGTTGTATGACTCGATGATTCTATGAGGTTGCCCCATTATTTATCCTGGTGCTATTTGTAATAGATTAATGTACGTAAATTGGCCATTAAAGTTAGCATAACAGTCAGAAAAATTTACAACCCTCAGCAGATTAAGCATCGACTGTGGAGAAAGAATTAGTTAATATATCACAGCGGCACAGTGGCGCAGCAGTAGAGTTGTGGCCTTACAGCGCCAGAGACCCAGGTTCAATCCTGACTAAGGGTGCTTTCTGAATGGAGTTTGTACTTTCTTCCCATGACCGCGTGGGTTTTCTCCGGGTACTTCGGTTTCCTCCCACATCCCAGTCGCACAGATTTGCAGGTTAATTGGCTCCTGTAAATTGTAAATTGTCCCTAGTGTGTTGGATAGTGCTAGTATATGGAGCGATCGCTGATCAGCGCGGACTCGGTGGGCCAAAGGGTATGTTTCCACATTATATCTCTAAAGTCTAATGGCTAATATTAGATCCAAGACTCGCTTTCAGAATTGGGAGAGAGAAAGCAAGTTAGTTTTATGTTAGATAGAAGGTGAAGACATGACAAACTGTAGTTGCTGGAATCTTAAGCAAAATGCAAAGTTTTGCAGGAACTCAAAGGGTTAGGCAGCATCTGTGAGGGACTTGACAGATGATGTTTTGGATCAGGACCCTTCTTCAGACTGATTACAGTAAGGGGCTGGAAAAGAGATGTGGGGGTGTGACAAAGCCTGGCAAGTGATAGGTGGTTACAGGTGGGAGGGGGCTTGATAAGACGGAGGGAGGGATGTGGGTGGAAGAAGGTAAGGAGAGGGGTGGAGGCACAGGAAAGAAAGAGGTGAAAAGAAGATGAGCACAGTTCAAACAAATAGACTATTCCTAATTGATTGAGACTAAATGGCTTAAGAAACAGTTACCAACACTTTAAATAAAGAACTGAAGGATTTCAATGGGGCAGCCGGCATCTTTGGATGGAATGGACAGGCGATGTTCCGGGAGCCTTCTTCAGATCTGAGACGTTGTCGATCCATCCAGGCCCACTGAATTCCTCCAGTACTTCATTTAAAGTCCTTGTAACTGCTTCTTAACCCATTTGGCCTCACTCAATCAGGAACAGTCCATGCCCATCTTCTTTCTCCCACTCTCTTCCCTATGCCCTTATCCCTCTCCCTGACCTCTTTCCACAGATGCTGCCTGACCTGCTGAGTTCCACCAGCATTTTGCTATTTTGGTCAAGATTCTAGCCACTGCAGTTCTTTGTGTCTCCAGTGTCTTCTTTGAGCTTCTTTGACTGTGGAATCTGCTGTAAATGGTGAAACAACTGACTAGGTCTAGTCCACTGCAATTTTCTACTCTGACATGTGAATTAGGATATTTTGAGCACCAAGTTTGAAGCATAAATATCACCAACTGCATGCCCTGGGCCAAACACACTGAAGCTGTAGCCAAGTGTACACCAATATCTCAACTTCCTCAGAAGATGATGGAAGTCTCCGAGGCATCTTACCAACTTCTAAAGATACACTCTGAAAGTGTCCTACAGGAATGCATCACAGCTTGGTTTGGGCACGGCTCTACTCAAAACTGCAAGAAATTGCCGAGAGTCATGGATATAACATTCAATTCAGCCTCTACATCTACACTTCACGCTGCATCAGGAAAGCAGTCAACATAATCAATAACCATTTTCATCCTCCTCTCCCTTCTCCCATTCAACAGAACGTACAAAAATTTGAAAATGCAAACCAACACAGCTTGTGTGGGAAGGAACTGCAGATGCTGATTTAAACCAAAATGCTGGAGTAACTCTGTCATCAGACTAGTGAACAATCAATAGACAATAGACAATAGGTGCAGGAGTAGGCCATTCGGCCGTTCGAGCCAGCACGCCCATAAGCAAGGGTGTAGATCGGATCTTCCAACCTACTGCATTGGGACCCTTGCCTCTTTATTTATCTGCATTTTCTCCGTAACTGTAATACTATATTCGACACTCTGTATTTTTCTCTTTTCCTATCTGTTGTACTTGTATATGAGTAAGAACTGCAGATGCTAGTTTAAATCGAAGGTAGTCACAAAATGCTGCAATAACTCAACGGGACAGGCAGCATCGCTGGAGCGAAGGAATGGGTGACGTTTCGGGTCGAGACCCTTGTTCAGACTGATGTCAGGGGAGTGGGTGGGATAAATGCAGAATGTAGTTGGAGACAGTAAGACTGGTGGGAGTACTGGGAAGGGGGAGGGGATAGAGAGGGATGGAAAGCAAGGCTATTTGAAGTGCTAAGCACTTCAACTCCCCCTCCCATTCCCAATCTGACCTTTCTGTCCTGACTTGACTATGACTTGTATATCACTTCATTTTACTCATGACTTTAGACTTCAGAGATACAGTGCAGAAACAGGCTCTTTGGCACACTGAGTTCGTGCCGACCAGCGATCACCCCGTACACTAACACTATCACGCTAGGGACAATTCACAATATTTTTACCAAAGCCAATTCATCTATAAACCTGCACGTCTTTAGAGTGTTGGAGGGAACCGGAACACCCAGAGAAAACCCAAGCGGTCACAGGGAGTACGTACAAACTCCATACAGACAGCACCCATACTCAGGATTAAATCTGGGTCTCTGGCACTCTGTGTCTGCAACTCTACCACTGTGCCACTGTGTCGCATTATATATATTATGTATATTATGATTTGATACCGAAGATAGACATAAAATGCTGGATTAACTCAGCGGGTCAGGCAGCATCTCTGGGGAAAAGAAATAGGTGATGATTTGGATCGAGACCTTTCATCATACTCACACGAAACATCACCTATGCTTTTTCTCCAGAGATGCTTTCTGACCCCCATGAGTTATTCCAGCAATTTCTGTCTATCTTCATTGTAAACCAGCATCTGCAGTTCCTTCCTACACAAGATTTTTCACTGTATCTATTTGTGACAATTCATGACAATAATGAACCAACACGTCTGTGTCCAACAAATATGTGTTTTGTTCTTCTTTGACAGTCAGAGCATTAAAAAAAGAGTTCCCACGCAAAATGTGCAGGTATTTTCTAAAAGCAGGATTTAACTTCTGCTTTGCGACATCAGTGATTGGTGGCAGCAATATCGAGCTTATTTCAATTCAGACCACATGGAATCAACTGCCGCATCACTCAGTCTGTAAGTCACACATTTATCAAGCAAACAAACAGCATATTATTCTGCTGGCAAAGGCGGTAAAGAACAATCAGAGTCTACCAAGTCCAAATGAATTTGCCCAGAAGGTATGAAATCACTACTCGCCATACGGTCCACTGTGCAATCTACCCAGAGTTTTAGCCAATATAAAACCATGAGAGGCATAGAGAGGGTAGATAGTCAGAACTTTTTCCCCCAGGTCTCAAATGTCAACGACTTGCGGGTATAGCTTTAAGATGAGAGGGGCAAAGTGGGGCAGTTTTTGTTTTAAGGGAATGTCCCACTTAGATGATTTTTTAGGTGACTGCCGGCGACTGCCATGGTCGTAGCAGGTCGCCAAAAAACTGGCGACTGGACCCCCCCCTACGATAATGTCCACGACAAACTACAACAACCTACCACCAAGTCGACGTCAGGCTACCGACAACCAGCAACCCAATCATCGCGAGTAGGACGTTCACCTACGACCGCACCTACGACAACATACGATGACACCTACGAGAACCTACCACCACAGAGGCAACAACCCACAACAACCAAAGTGAACCTACGTCCACCCACGACAAGCTACAACCCTGAAGACTGAAGACAACTTCATGTTTCACCCAGTTTTCCTATAAAAGGGGGGTACGGTAGGGTTTCTAAACATTCTGCATCATGACTATTTGAAAGTGATGCCACGAGAAACTACTCTGAAATACAATAACTTCATACATCCATTTTCTGTCAAAATGTCAAGAATTTCCTTTATTGATATTGAAACTTTTTTTTTTAAAGGTTGATAAGAACATACAAAAGTGCATACAAAAATGTTGTAATAAACTTCAATAAATTTCAATAAACTTCAAACTTCAAACTTTAAAATTCAAACTTTAAACAGAATACAAGTGCAAAAACATCCAAAACCTAACATCATTTATGGACACATTACACTGATGGGTGATTAGATCAAGTCCACACTTGGAATTCACCGAAGTCAGCACCGGCGACAACCTACGTCACCTGGCGACAGCCTACGACAGCAGATACGTCAGGATACGTCAAGCTACGCTCATTGGCGTCAAACCCACTGTCGCCAAAGTTTTTTCAACATTCTGAAAATCCAGCGGCAACTAGAAAGACGCTACGACTCTTTGGAGACGACTCACGACCATACGGGCGAACCCCGGCGACCGTGTGGCGACAGCCTAGTCGCTTGTAGTCACCTAAAAAATCGCCGAGGTGGGACAGGCCCTTTACTTTACACCAAGGATGGTGGGTGCCTGGGACACGCTGCCAGGGTTGGCGGTGGAGGCAGATATGATAATGGCATTTAAGAGGCTTTTAGAGAGGCACATGGTTATGCAGGGAATGGAGATATATGGATCACATGCAGGCAGAGGAGATTGTTTAACTTGACATCATGTTGAGCACGGATATTGTGTTCTTGTGTTAAATAGTTCTCTGCTCTAACACAAAGGATCCCACCATTGCCCTGCGGCAGGTAGCCCTGATCACTGGGATTTAATCCATAATAATTTTAGACTTTAGACTTTAGAGATACGGAAACAGGCCCTTTGGCATGCCGAATCCATTCCGACTAGGGATCTCCCCTTACACTAGCACTATCCTACACACTAGGGACAATTTACAATCGTCACCAAAAGCCAATTAAGCTACAAACCTGGAGTAGCTCAACAGGTTAGGCAGCCTCTCTGGAGAAAAAGGATAGGTGATGTTTCAGGTTGGAACCCTTTTTTAGATGAGTCTGATGAAGAGACCCCACCCGGAACGTCATCCATCCTTTTTCTCCAGAGATGATGCTTGAACCACTGAGTTACTCGAGCACTTTGTGTCTATCTTAGGTATAAACCAGCATCTGCAGTTCTTTGTTTATAACCTATAAACATTCACGTCTTTGGAGTGTGGGAGGAAACCGGAGCACCCGGAGAAAACCCACACGGTCACAGGGAGAACATGCAAACTCTGTACAGACAGCACCCTAGTCAGGATCGAACCCGGGTCTCTGGCGCTGCAGTAGGGAAGCAACTCTGCCACTGCTCCACCGTGCCACCCGACTGTAATTTGCTTGTGCCCTGGTTGTAAACTATCTTGGGAATCACTGATTGTTCTTTGCAATACGTCCTGCATTGTTGAACTTTGTAACCAGACCAGGAACATATTGAAGACTTGCTGAACGAACCAACACCGAATAAAGATTGACCAAGTTGTGGAATTCATTGCCACAGTCAGCTGTGGAGGCCAAGTCAACTGGTATTTTCAAGGCGGAGATTGACGGGTTCATGAATATTAAGGATGTTAATGGATATGGGAGAAGACAGGAGAATGGGGTTGAGAGGGAAAGATAGACCAGCCATGATAGAATGGCGGAGCAGACTCGATGGGCCGAATGGACTAATTCTGCTCCTATGACTTATGAATTTACGAGCATGACACGAAGGAACAAGGACCTCCCTCTGGCATAGAGGGACCCTATTATTTCACTGCATTAAGAAATCTCTCCTCATCTCCATCCTAAATTGATGTTCTCTGTATCCTGAGGCAATATCACAAGTTCTACGGTCTCCACTGGGAAGGCGGTTCCTCTCAGCTTCTAATGTCCTCTTCTCAGGATCCAATCAGATTTCAGTATAGATGGGATTTAATGGTCAGCTTGGACATCGTAGGCTGAAGGGCCTATTTCTGTGTTGTATGGGTCCATGCTTCTGTGATTCAATGTGGTCATCCATCATCTTTCAAAACTCCAGTTGGTAGAGATCAATTTGGTTTAGAGTTTAGAGATACAGCACAGAAACAAGTCCTTCAGCCCACCGAGTCCACACCGACCAGCAATCACCCGTACACTAGTTCACCCGTACACTACATACTGGGGACAATTTTACAGAAGCCAATTAATCTACAAACCTGCACGTCTTTGGAATGTGGGGGGACACCGGAACATCCGGAGAAAACTCCCACAGTCACGGAGAACGTAAAAACTTAATACAAATAACACCCGACGTCAGGATCAAACCCAGATCTCTGATGCTGAAAGTCGGCAACTCTAACACTGTGCCACTGTGCCGCTCTTCGGTATTTGGAGGTTGAATCTTCTTTTTTTGAATAACCCCCATCTGCATGGTGACACAGCTGGCAGAGCTACTGCCTCACTGCACCAGAGTCCCAGGTTCGATCCCGACCTTGGGTGCTGTGTGTGTGGAGTTTGCATGCTTCTCCTGCAACTGAGTCGGTTTCCTCCAGGTGCTTTGGTTTCCTCCCATAGCCCAAATATGTGCGGGTTTGCCGGTTAATTGGCTTCTGTAAATTACCCCGAGTGTGTAAGGAATGGATGATAAAGTGGGATAGCATAGAACTAGTGTGAATGGGTGCTTGATGGTCGGCATGGACTCAGTGGGCTGAAGGGCCTGTTTTTATACTGTATCTTTCGATCAATCAATCAATCCTAAGAATCCGTCATAAAATATGATACTATTTATTCCATTACGAACATTTTATTGATAGGAATAAAAACAAATTAACACATCATTATCATGTTGCGGCTGCTTATTGTGTGCAAGTTGAGAGCTGGATTTGGTGCCATTAGATTAGTGGTTCCATTTTAATTATATTTCATGGATTGTCAAAATGCTTTGCAAAGTTATGTAGATGCCATTCATCAGTTGTTTTCTTTCTTTCAACAAGTAAATTGTGACAACTTCCTAATGCTCCAGTGCTGAATTTCTGTAAGAAGAGTGGTGCAAATTTTTATATTTACACTTGCGCTCAGTCTGCCAAGGTCTACTGGATCTCCCGCTTGCCAACCATTTTAACTCCCCTTCCCATTCCCACACTGACCTTTCTGTCCTGGGCCTCCTCCATTGTCAGAGTGATGCCACACGCAAACCGGAGGAACAGGACCTCTTATTCTGCTTGGGTAGCTTGCAATGCAACGGTATGAACATTGATAGACACAACGCTGGAGTATCTCAGTGGGTCCGGCAGCATCTCTGGGGAAAAGGAATAGGTGACGTATCGGGTTGAGGCCCTTCTTCAAACTGAGAGTCAAGGGAAAAGGAAATGAAAGATATAGACGGTGATATAAAGAGATACAGAACAAATGAATGAAAGATATGCAAAACGTAATGATGATCAAAGAAAGGCGAAGCCCACAAAGGTCCATTGTTGGCTGTGGGTTAGGTGATAACGGGTTATACAGACAGTGGAACTTAACAGGATGACAGTGAAACTAGTACAACTACTATGGTAGGGCAGGGATGCAGGGAGATGGGATGCAAGGGTTATTTGAACATGAATTATCCAATTCTAGATAACCTCCCTCCCAAACCCCCTCTCTTTCCCCCCACCCCTCTTCCCTCCCCTTTGCCATAACCTGGACTACCTATTCTTCCCCTCCACTCACCCCCCCCCACTCCCACATGCAAATTTCCTCCCTAGCTTTACAATCCACAACACTTTAAACCCGTCTCACACCTTCTGCTCTTATCACTGGCCTCTGTCCCAATTATATGCCTATCTGTTGACAAATTACTTGTCACATTTTATCTTGCCTCTCCCTTTTCCAGCTTTCTTCTCCCCCCCCCCCCCCTCCACAATCAGTCTGAAGAAGGATTCCAACCCAAAATGTCACCTATCCATATTCTCCAGAGATGCTGTCAGATGTTCCTCGTGTATACGATTGTGCAAGTGTGCGGGTGATCATTGGTCGACGTGGACTCGATGGCCTGAAGGGCCTGTGTCTGTGCTGTATCTCAAAAGCTTGAAGTCTATGGATCCAGTAAGCCAGGTTCAATTCCAGCCTCCGGTTTGTGTGGAGTTTGCATGACTCAGTGAATTCACCGGTTATCCTCCATTGCAAAGCTGGGTGGTGATAACAAAGTTATCAAAGACCGCTAGAAAATTCACACAGTGCTTGTGGGAATATGGAACAAGCTGCCAGAGGAGTTTTTTTGTTGTTGTTTAGTTTCGAGATACAGTGCAGAAACTGACCCTTTGGCCCACCAAGTCCATGCCGACCAGCGATTGCTGCACCCCAATTTTACCAAAGCAAGTTAACCTACAAACCTGCACATCTTTGGAATGTGGGAGGAAATCAGAGCACCAGGAGAATACCCACGCGGTCACGGGGAGAATGGGAGTTGATGGGCATGTGGGGGAAAAGGTTGCAGTGAAAATTGTTGGTCCGATTTCCTTTAAAAAACACAAGTGTGTGCGGGTAGAACTAGATTAATGTTAGTTTAACTTTGCTGTTGACCTTGAATGATGATGACTGCATCCAACCTTTCTGTGACCGAGTCTTTCCAATTCTGTGGAAGACTTCAAACAAGCATCTAAGTGCAATTCATTGCTTGATCAAGCATGTTGATGTGTCTACATCTCGAAACAGTGAGCAAGTAAATCAAAATATGAAAGCCTTTTCTGAAGATACAGAGCCTTCTAACCACGGCCCATCAAGGTCATGCTGGCTCTTTGAATGGGACAAAGGACTGCAGATGCTGGAATTTTGAGCAAGGGCAAGTCTTATCCTGGTCATTCCCTCTTCTCTCCTCTTCCATCAGGCAAGAGGTACAGAAGTGTAAAAACGCACACTTCCAGATTCAGGACAGTTTCTTCCCAGCTGTTATCAGGCAACTGAATTATCCTCCCACCAGCTAGAGAGCGGAACTGACCTCCCATTTACCTCATCGGAGACCCTCGGACTAACTTTAATTAGACTTTACTGGACTTTATTTTGCACTAAAAGTAATTCCCTGTAAATGTACACTGTGGACGGCTTGATTGTAATCATGTTTGGTCTTTCTACTGACTGGATAGCACGCACCAAAAAAGCTTTTTGCTGTACCTCGATACATGTGACGATAAACTAAACTAAAAACAAAGTGCTGGTGGAACTCAGCAGATCAGGCAGCATCTGTGGAGGGAATGGACAGGCAATGTTTCAGGTTAGACTTCAGTTTTTCTATGGATGTTCTTGTCTGTATTAATGACTGGGTGCAATTGGAAGCACGGAATTAATATTATCCCTCTTTCAAATCAGCATATAAAGAAGCAAAAGGCAGCACTGTGATGCATCAGTAGAGTTGCTGCCTCACAGCGCTAGAGACCCAGGTTGGATCCTGACTACAGGTGCTGTCTGTATGGAGTTTGTACGTTTTCCCTGTGACCGCATGAGTTTCCTTCGGGTGCTCCATTTTCCTCCCACACTCCAAATACATGCAAGTTTGTAGGTTAATTGGCTTCTGTAAATTGCCCCTAGTGTGCAGGATAAAACTAGTGTAAGTGTGATCGCTACTCAGTGTGGCGTTGGTGGGCCCAAGGTCCTGTTTCCATACTGTATCTCTAAATTAAACTGAACTACACAAACTTTAAGTGGCAGAAGAGATATTCGCTGAGCTGGATTAGTTGTGACAATAATGATCAATGATTAACATCAAGTGCCTCCATCAGTCTCTGATCCCTGTCAGGATTCATTAATTTTCGATTTAAGAGAGCCGTGGAACAGGATACGTGTCAAGAGATTTTCTTTTGATAGTGATTAGGAAGGTGATAAACCCAAATCATAATTTGGTTCTATGGAGAGGCTGTGATGATGCAGGTTGTGAAGTTTTCCGGCCTTGAGTTGACAATAGCAAGCGGTAAGCTTATCTCTGCATTTTGTCCAATTTCTTCTTAAAGAAGTGGACGGTACCGTGATGTAGCTGGTAGATCTGCTAGCTCACAGCTCCACAGACCCAGGTTCAATTCTGACTTCAAGTGCTATCCATATGGAGCTTGCTAGGGGTTGCTCCCGGTCCTCCAGTTTCCTCCCACATCCAAATGATATGTGGACTGGTCCATTAGTTGGCCTTTAAATTATCCCTAGAGTGTAGATGTGTGGTAGTGTCTGCGGAAAGTTGAAGGAAATTGGAGAATATGAAAAAATAGTGGGGTTAGTGTAGGATTAATGTGAATGGTGGTTGAGGTCAGCTTGAACCCGTTCGGCCGAAGGGTGCTATTTCCATGCTGTTTAACTCTATGATTCTGTGACTCTATGAATGGTGTAAATAAGGTTCAGAGGACGTGTCCAATTGATTTAGTTTAGTTTAGAGGTGCACTGAGGAAAATGGCCTCCAGCCCACCAAGTCCACACAGACAAGCAATCACTCATAAATCTGCTCTATCTTACACACTAGGGACAATTTAAAAATGCCAATTTACCTACAAACCCACACGGCTTTGGAGTGTGGGAGGAAACCGGAGCACCAGGAGAAAACCCACATGGTTACAGGGAGAACGTACAGACAGCATCGGTAGTCAGGATCGAACCCGGGTCTCTGGCGCTGTGAGGCAGCAACTCTATCACTGTGCTGCCCATAGATTTATTTTCTTGAATACATTTCTGATTAAAAAAGAAAATAGGGTTATAATGTATTTCAGAAACAAGGAACTGCAGCTGCTGGTTTATAAAATATATTACAGATTCTCTTTAGGCAGCTTAAGAGCATCCTCTCAGACATAGAAAGTTCCTGCCGGGCAAAAGGCACAAAAGCTTGAAAGCACCGACCACCAGATTTAGGAACAGTTTCTTCCCCTCTGTTAGGAGACTAGTTACAGTCATTCTATAAACCAGGATGCTAACCCAACCTCCAACTTACCTCATTGCTGACATTGAACTTTTTCTCAAGAACTGTTCCACTATAATGCTGGTATATTTCTCATTGCTCTCCCTGTTGTACTTGTGTATGTCTTGATTATATTCATGTGTAGTATTATCTGCAGGAGGCATGTTCCCCTGTGACTGTATGGGTTTTCTCCGGGTGCTCTAATTTCTTCCCACATCCCAAAGACGTGCAAGTTTGTTGGTTAATTGGCCCTCTGCTGGTGATTGGATGCAAAAGTTGGATATCATGCAACTAGTGTGAATAGTTGATGGCCAGCATGGACTCGGTGGGCCGAAGGGCCAGTTTCCATGCTGTATTTTCAGTGATTCCACACTTCAGATGTCTCTCCCTCTCTTGTTTGTCAAAAGACGTGCCTTTGTTTGTATGAGAGGTGATTTTGTGCATATACCTCTGGTGAAAGATGGCATGTTTGAAAATGCAAAACACCCTCATGACAGCGTGTCACGGTGGTGCAGTGGTAGCCTTGCTGCTATATAGTGCCAGAGACCCAGGTTCAATGCTGACTACGGGCACTGTCTGTACGGATTTTACATTCTCCCTGTGGCTGCATGGGCTTTCTTCGGGTGCTCCGGTTTTCTCCCACATTCCAAAGACTTGCAGGTTTGCCGGTTAAGTGGTTTCTATAAATTGTCCTTAGAATGTAGGATAGAACTAGTGTGAACGGGTGATCGCTGGTCGGTGAGCGACTTGGTGGGCCAAAGAGCCTGTTTCCAAGCTGTATCTCGAAACTAAACTAAAGCAAACTGCTTTAGGATTGGCAACCATAGGCACTGGCAACTTGCGTTCCTGAAGTTGTGCTTGAAATCACACCAGATGCAGAATACCACCTACTAAACCATAACTCACAGATTCCACTGAAAGTTAGCCCAAAATAAATTAATTACCTCAACTAAATTCATCATGGCTGACAAAGTCTCTGTATCATTTTTTGGGGGATAATTTAATCAATATCTTCACAGACGGATCAGTGAACTTAGATTTGTACATTTTATTGGGATTGGATATTATCTTGGCAATATGAACTGCTTTTTGACTTATATAGATAGTACAGAGTTGTCGCGTTGCCAAGTATTGCACTGTTGTTGAAGCCAATAATAACCCCTCTCAGGATTTAACAGGTAATTATTTGCAAGAATTTATATTTGAACTGGATTTTTTTAATAATTCTGGGAATTCTGCAGTGTTAGAGTCCTTTATTTCTTAATCAAAGTGTTTTACAGTACAAGAAAAACAAACTAAACATTCTGCATATCGTTACTTTAGCAAAAATAAGTGGAATCAATTGAGGATTCAAGATTGAAAAGGGCATGCAAAGGGAAGAAAGATTTGCAATTATATACTTCCTAAGAAGACTAAGGTAGTTCAGAAGGTCGCCAACAATTCTTACCTGCTTTTACAAATGCACCATAGAAAACATTCTATCAGGATGCTTTACCGCCTGGTTTGGCAACAGCTCTGCTTAAGATTACACAAACTTGCTGAAATTTGTGGATGTAGCTAAATCCATCACACAAACCAGCCTCCCCATCATTGACTCCAGGCTGCCTCGGCAAAGCAACCAACATAATCAAGGACCATTTTCACCCTGGCCATTCCCCCTTCTCCCCTCTTCCGTCAGGCAGGAGATACAAAAGCTTGAAAGCTCGCACCACCAGATTCAGGGATAGCTGCTTCCCCATTGTTATCAGACTACTGATCTTCCACCCATCAGCTAGTGTGTCGTCCCGATCTTCCAACCTACCTCATTACACTTTTATTTCAATCTTCTCTTTCTCTGTAACTGTAACTATAATGTAACACTATTCTCTGCACTTGTGTATGGGAAGAGTAAGGGAATCAAGAATGAGAGGACATGGGTTTAAGGTGAATGGGGAAAGACCTAATAGGAACCTGAGGGGGATTTTTTTCACACAAAGGATTGTGGGTGGATGGATGAACTGCTGGAGGAGGTAGTTGAGGCAGGTACTATCACAACATTTAAGAAACATTTAGACAGGTATGTACATGCATAGGAAAGGTTTTGGAGGGATATGGGCCACATGCAAGCAAGTGGGACTAGTGTAGAGTGTGGCATGTTGGTAGGCAGGGCAAGTTGAGTCAAAGGGCCTGTTTTCAGGCCGTATGACTATGACTCAATGGCTTGATTGTACTCATGCATAGACTGGTTTGATTTTAGTGGATAGCAAGCTAAAAAAAATGCTTTTCACTGGACACAAATGAACATTACAATACAATCTTTCACTTCAGATGCGCTTGGCATGGTTCAAGTGAAGGAGCACTTTGAAATGTAATCTCATTGTAAGACGGGGAAAGAAAATGCCTCTGTGAGCACAGGAAGCAACACTGCGGCTGTCACCTCATGAGTGTTTAATTGTCATATGTACCGACAACGGAATCATTACGTTTCACCTGCAGCACCTTAACAGGCATGGAAATAGGTACTCATAGATAACATAATAAACAAACAAAAGGATACATTTTAAAAAAAAAGTATATTAGTGCAAAAAGCCCGAAGTTCTTAGAGAAACCAGGACAATTCATTGTTTATCCCAAAGATAGATACAAAATGTTGGAGTAACTCAGTGTGTCAGGCAGCATCTCTAGAGAAAAGGAATAGGTGACGTTCTGGGTCGGAACCTTTCTTCAGACTGAAAGATAGAGGTGGGGGGAGGGGGAATACTGGAGGTGAGAAAGAGGACATAGGTTCAAGGTGAAGGGGAAAAGATTTAATAGGAATCTGAGAGTGTAGCGTTTTCACATAAAGGGTGGTGGGTGTGTGAAACAAGCTGCCAGAGGAGGTAGTTGAGGCTGGGACTATCCCAACATTCAAGAAACAGTTAGACAGGTACATGAATAGGACAGGTTTGGAGGGATATGGACCAAGTGCAGGCAGGTGGGACCAGTGTAGCTGGGACATGTTGGCCGGTGTGGGCAGGTTGGGCTGAAGGGCCTGTTTCCACACTGTATCACCCTATGACTTTATCCATGACTCTAAAAGACAAGATCAATTGAAGGCCGGCAACACATGACCTCAGGAATGGTGGAGTACATAATGGTACATAATGAGCCCTCCTGTGGCCTGAGCTCTGGAACTCCGACCGGGCCAGAGCCGGCAGATCCATTCCCATAGCCGACTTCCGAAGCTGATTTTGTGGCCCTTTATCTCGTCCCCCCCCCCATCCCCCCGGCGGCCTAGGCGAACAGTTCCTGTACCACTGGATTTCTCTCGGAATTCCGTGACCTCTATTGGTAAGGCAATCCAGAAAGGCTCTGGAACCTAGGGTGCCAGAAAATCGGTGGTGGACCTGTACCGCGGAAGTTTAGTTCTTCAGATGCTGCCTTGCTTATGCTGGTTGATGCACTATTGACCATATATGAAGAGGCAACAAAATTCTTGAACGAGAATATGAAAACTGCATTTTATGTTCACTGTTAAAGATGACAAATTGCTAAACCTTATCTACAAAATGTTACTCATTTATTGCTGAGTGAGCAACTCAAAATATCACCAGAAAATGAATCCCACGTTTTCATTGAAATATTCTCTTGGTTCAGAATTAAGGAAAAGCAAGATATGTTATAAGCATGAGTTTCCTGCATTCAGTAAGAACCTGACAGGGAATCCATAACTAATTTAGTTGTGCAATTTCATGGATTATGGCTTGCACTAAACATTTATATTTTGATCAAGAATTTATTAGGAATGTTGCAGAGAGTTGCAATCAGAAGTACGGCAGAGTGGCACAGCAGTAGAGTTGCTGCCTTACAGCGCTAGAGCCCTGGGTTTTACCTGACTACAGGTGCTGCCTGTATGGTGTGTGTACACTTGTGCCCGGATGAGTTTTCTCTGGGTGCTCAGTTTTCATCCCAAGCTCCAAGGTGTGCAAGTTTGCAGTTAATTGGCTTCTGTAAATTGTAAATAGTCTGTAGTCTGTAGGATTGGGCTAGTGTATGGAGAGATCGCTGGTCAGCCTGGTCTTGATGGGCTTAAGGGCCTGTTTCCATGCTACACCTCTAAAGTCTAAAGTCTAAAGATGCACTAATGCAAATCTTTGGTGGACAAAAAATGCTGGTGTAACTCAGCGGGTCAGGCAGCATCTCTGGAGAGAAGGAATGGGTGATGTTTCGGGTCGAGACCCTTCTTCAGTCTGATGTCAGAACTAATGCAAATCTTCAGTGATTACTAAACCATATATCAATTTCCAAAAGATTTGCAACCAGATTGACGATTTATAAGGACACCAGCATTAAAAAACAGGTAGGTTTGATGTAGCAAATATGGGATCCGTGTTTCTTTTTATAATTTTAAGTGGAACATCGGTGAATAAAAATACTTGTTTGAAAGTTTACTGTATCTTGGATCTCTCAAGTCTTTGACTGTTACTCTGTGTAACATCGTGGGCCAGGAGGTCAAGCCAGCTCTATTCTGGTAGAATGTTTTTAATTTCAAAAATAAATTTTATTCATGATAAAATATATTAAAAAAACAATGCAAACAATCTTCATGTCTACACATTCAACATTGCTAGTATTTTATCCATATGTTAGCACCTTTTTTCTTTGCACATAACACCCTTGTCACTTGTGGCACCCTAAGGGTGATATCCTTTCCTTTGTTTGAGGGGTGTCCCCACCGGACTCTTCCCCTCAAGGTCCAGCAGCGGAAGGGCCCTAGATTGTGGTCCTCCCCCACAGAGCCTCTTCAGCGAGTCCCTCACCACCTAGTCCTGCAGTCTGGAGCGGGCCAGTCAGCAACAATCCCTGATGGACATCTCGCTCCGTTGAAAGATTTGGAACAGTGTCCAGGTCTGAAAAATTCCACACCTGTAGCTTCATTGGTGTTTGTCTTACCATTCTTGGAAACCAACTCAATTATCATCATGGCACAAACCACAGGAAGCTCCAATTAGTCAGCTCATGTATCACCTATCAATTACATTTGTTTCTTTGATCTAACTGGCAACATTGATTTTCAATGGAAAGGCTTTACATTGCATTGGAAAAGCAGTCAACATAATCAAAGACTTTGGTCTGACCCCGATCAGTCCTTCTTCTCCCTGCCCCCCTCCGGCAGAAGGTACAGAAGCTTGAAAGTGCACACCACCAGACTCGGGTACAGGTTCTTCCCCTCTCTTCCCCTCTATTACCAGGCTTCTGAACTGTCCTTCCAGCCTTCTGAACTGACTGTACTAGATCAGACGGCAGGCTCTTCAACCTCACCCACCTCAGAGCCAAGACAAAAGTACATGAAACTCTCATCAGAGACATGTTGTTCACCGATGATGCAGCAGTGTGTCCCACACCCAGCAGGAACTACAGTAACTGATGGACCGCTTCTATCGGGCTTGCAAGGACTTCGGGCTGACCATCAGCCTAAAGAAAACGAACATCCTGGGACAGGATACAGAGGCACCGCCTGTCATCACCATCGACGACTACGAACTCAATGCCGTCCATCAGTTCACGTACCTCGTCTCCACCATCACCGACAACCTCTCCTTGGACACAGAGATTGACAAGAGGATCGGGAAGGCAGCTACAACTCTCGCTCGCCTCACAACTCGAGTGTGGACCAATCCAAAGCTGACAGTGAAGACAAAGATAGCAGTCTACAACGCCTGTGTCAACAGCATGCTGCTGTACGGCAGTGAAACATGGACTACATATGCCAGACTGGAGAGAAGACTCAACACCTTCCACCTTAGAAGCATCCGCCATATCCTGGGTATATCCTGGCAAGACAGAGTGTCCAATGCCGAGGTTCTGTCTTGCGCTGGCCTTCCGAGTATGTACACTCTACTCAGGCAGCGCAGGCTGCAGTGGCTGGGCCATGTCCACTGCATGGAGGATGGCCGTATTCCAAAAGACATCCTCTATGGAGAGCTGACATCTGGGAGGAGAACCATCGGCCGCCCCCAGCTACGTTACAAGGATGTCTGCAAGAGAGATTTGAAGGTGCTCGACATCGATGTGGAGTCCTGGGAGAGCCTTGCAGCTGACCGTACAAGGTGGAGAGGTACCCTGAACCAACATCTCAAAATGGGGAAAGAGAAACTGATGAACGCAGCGGCAGACAAGCGGGCACGCAGAAAGGAGCGCAGCAACTTCAACAGACCAGAGTCCACACACAAATGTGACCTTTGCGACAGAGACTGTCACTCCCGCATTGGTCTCTTCAGCCACAAGCGGCGCTGCTCTAGCCGAGGTGTCGAGCAAGCAGCCAACTAGGATGCATCACCCATGGTCAGCCATGACCGAGGGGGCCTGAGAAGAAGAACTGTCCTTCCATAAGCTAGGGTACTGTCTGATTCACCTCTTAACCCATAGACCGTCTCTGGAACTGTTGCACTACAATATCGAGAACTATATACTGCCCCTTTGCTCTACCTATTTTACTTGAATCTGACTTGATTTTATTTATGTATGGTATTATCTGATCTGATTGGATAGCATGCTAAACAAATCTTGTCATGGTACCTTGATATATGTGAAAATAATAAATCTAAACCTAAGCCTAAAGAAGTCTAATTTATGATTTGTGCATCTGACACAGATCATGTAAGGAAAACTATTGTGTCTTAGACATAGGTTGATTTATTTAGCTAATTCTACATGGGAATTCTACATTCTAAATATCCCCTCTGCTTGTTTAGTGTTAATGACAGAAGTCAATGCAACAAGGTGTACAAAGGCTGTAGGGAGAGCTATTGGTGTGCATCACTAGACTCTGAATTCTAACGCTACAAAATGGAACAGACTCGATGGGCCAAATGGTCTAATTTTGCTCCTGTGTCTTATGATCTTATGAAAATGGGACCAATAAATTGAAAAAGCAGAAACTCCAATCGCTACAATCTTGAGCAAAACGCAAAGTACTGGTGGAATACAGTCTGAAGAAGGGTCCCAACCCAAAATGTCGTCTGTCTATTCCTTCCGCAGATGTTGCCTGATCCGCTGAGTTACTCCATCACATTGAGTTTTGCTTCGTAAATTGAGTCAGACAAACCAGGTACCATTTCTGCTTGTTTCAATCATACCAGAACAGATGTGTTTCAACAGCAAGAGATGGTTTAACTCCGTGAGAATTTTCCATCTTTGGAATAAGCTTCCGTGGTACAGTGGTGCAGCTGGTAGTGCTGCTGCCTCATAGTGCAAGAGACCTGGTTCAATCCTGACCTCAGGTGCTGCCTGCGTGGAGTTCGCACATTCTCCAGGTGGCCGTTTGGGTTTCCTCCGGTTTCCTCCAATATCCCAAAGATGTGTGGGTTTGTCCGTTAAGTAGCCCTCTGTAAATTACCCCTTGTGCACAGGGAGTGGATGAGACAGTGGGACAACATAGAACGAGTTTGAACGGGTGATCGATAGTTGGAGTGGACCTCAGTGGGCCGGAGCATGTTTCCATGCTGTATCTTTCAATCGATCAATCAAGCTCCAGAATGGATGCTGAGCTATTAGGTTCCTCCCAAGGGATTGGATCCATTTTTAGCTAGGACCAAAATTACTTTATTCAAGAGGCAGCCACTGCATCAAATGATCAGAGACAGTGCAAGCTCCGGGAATAGATTAGTTCAAAGAGTTCTGATGGGAATATCTGTTTCGTTTTACACTAATCACCATGTTTTGTTTCACTTTTCCGCAGAGGTCAGTGACAATGTTATTGTGTGGATAACCTAATTAGTCTTTACTCGTCAATTATCCTGAAATTTTTATGTGAAGCCTCCTTCAAGTGGTGGCAAACACGATGCGAGAGGTATGAATAATATAAGAAAATAACTGCAGGTGCTGGTACAAATTGATTTATTCACAAAATGCTGGAGTAACTCAGCAGGTCAGGCAGCATCTCGGGAGAGAAGGAATGGGTGACGTTTCGGGTCGAGACCCTTCTTCAGTCTGACGTTTCGGGTCGAGACCCTTCTTCAGTCTGACGTTTCGGGTCGAGACCCTTCTTCAGTCTGAAGAAGGGTCTCGACCCGAAACGTCACCCATTCCTTCTCTCCCGAGATGCTGCCTGACCTGCTGAGTTACTCCAGCATTTTGTGAATAAAGCGAGAGGTATGAAAGTGTAGGTGATAAATTGCACGAGGCATTAATGATTTGAATACGGGATTAACTCAGAACATTTCATCACAGGAACAGGCCCTTGGGTCCATGATCTCCATGCCAAACATGATGCCAACTTAGACTAAATTCCTATGCCTGCATGTTCATAAGTTAATTCTCCCTGTGAGCGAGTGGGATTTCTTCGGGTGCTCCTGTTTCCTCCAGTATTCTAAAGACACGCAGGTTTGCAGTTTGTAGGAGCTGGTGTACGGGATGATCGCTAGTTGGTGTGGACTCGGTGGGCCAAAGGGCCTGTTTCTGCACTGTACCTCACTAAAGTCTCTCTAAAGTCGACCCTACAGACGTCTCCCCATCTCCAGTTTGAAGAATGCCATAGGATCTCCTCTGTTTGTCTGTGAGGGTTTTTTGTGCACAATCTTCTGCTGCTGGTACACACTGGCACTAGAATAGGCAACCTCTTCACATTAGACTTTAGTGATACAGCACCGAAACAGGCCTTTCAGCCCATTGAGTCCGTGCCGTCCAGCAATCACCCCGTACACCACATGCGTGGGCCAATTCAAATTGTTTACAGAAGCCAATTAACCTACAAACTTGTACTACTTTGGAGTGTGGGAGGAAACCAAAGCACCTGAAGAAAACCCACGGAGTCACAGGGAGAACGTACAAACTCCATACAGGCAGCACCCGCAGTCAGGATTGAACCCGGGTCTCTGGCGCTATAAGGCAGCAACTCTACCTCTGTGCCACAGTGCCGCAAATTGGACTTGGACTTAATCTACCAAACCCAAACCAAACCAAACCAAACCAAACCAAACCAAACCAAACCAAACCAAACCAAACCAAACCAAACTAAACTAATTAAACTACACATTCTCCACAAGAAAAAAAAAAGTTGCCTCTCTCCCGGACATCCTTACACTTACATGGCAAACGGTATCGTAATTCACTGATAGCTGTGATGTCCATGAGTTATGGGTGCTCCAGGCATGAGAAGTATTGGCGATAACTCACTGTCAGTGGGGAACAATCCTACATTTGCTTAAAACGTGTTACATGCCAACTTGCACGGAGAGTTTGCTGGAGCTACAGCTAAACGTCCTTTACAAAGGTAATTTGAATGTCCCAAGAAGCCGATTACTTACATTGTTTCTGGGACATTTGTTTCGCTGCCGTGGACTCAGCCATTTCCCTTCAGTGGCTTTTTGGACGAGATTGATGGGAGTCAGGGGAAATTGAAACTATTTCTCTCGAGCTGTCTTCCTCCCATTAATGCACTTTGTAAATCACGGTCAGAGTCTCTGTGCAGGAGTTGTAAAACATTATGTGTCATGACACAGCCAGCACCAGAAAAAATAACCAGTAATGTAGGAATAGAAAAGCTGATGTGAGTTTGTGTTTGCAAAATGCTTCAGCAGATAACTCATGCAAGTTAGACTTTAGACTTTACGATACAGTGCGGAAACAGGCCCTTCGGCCCGCCGTGTCTACACCGATCGACGATCACCCCGTACACTAACTTCCACACTAGGGACAATTTATAATTTTACCAAAGCCAACTAACCTACAAACCTTTGCATCTTTGGAGTATGGGAGGAAATCTGAGCACCCGGGGGGAAACCCATGCAGCCACAGGGAGAACGTACAAACTCCATCCAGCCAGCAGCTGGAGTCTCTACTGTTGTGCCTCTGTGCCACACTGTGTCCCTATGCTTTGAATTACATACACAGATATTACATACAGCACAAGAACAGGCCCTTCAGGACACAATGTCTATGCCGAACATGATGCTAAGACCATCACTTATCTACCTGCATGTAATCTATATCCACCAGGCGGCACGGTGGTGCAGTGATAGAGTTGCTGCCTTAAGGCAAATGCAGTGCCGGAGACTCAGGTTCGATCCTGACTATGGGCGCCGTCTGTATGGAGTTTGTACGTTCTCCCCGTGACCTGCGTGGGTTTTCTCCGAGATCTTCGGTTTCCTCCCACACTCCAAAGACGTACAGGTAGGTAGGTTAATTGACTGGGTAAATGTTTTTTAAAAATTGTCCCTAGTGTGTGTAGGATAGTGTTAATGTGCGGGGATCGCTGGGCGGCATGGACTTGGTGGGCTGAAGGGCCTGTTTCCGCGCTGTATCTCTAAATCTAAAAAAAAATCTAAAAAAATCCCTTCATTCCCTGCAAATCCATGTGCCTATCCAAGAGTCTTTTAAACACCTGTAATGTATGTGCATCAACACCCAGCATTGCATTCCAGTCACTCACCATCCTCTGTGTAATAAAACTTGCCCCACACATCCCCGTTAAACATTGCCCCTCTCATCTTAAAGCCATGCATTCCATGTTTAGTTTAGTTTAGTTTAGAGACACAGCATGGAAACAGGCACTTTGGCCCACCGAGTACGCACTCTGGAGTGTGGGAGGAAACCAGAGATCCAAGAGAAAACCCACGCGGGTCATAGGGAGAATGTATAAAACTCCTTACGGGCAGCAACTGTAGTCAGGATCGAACCCGGGTCTCTGGCGCTGTTAGGCAGCAACTCTGCCATTGCGCCACCGCGTCGTTCCAGTTTTTGATTTTTCCGTCCTGGTGAAAATATACTGACTGTCTTTCCTATCTGTGCCATGAATGAATGGTAGACAGTGCTTGATATACATTGTCAGAACCTCTCAATGGCAAATCACTGAACTGATCAGATTCATCTTTAAAATGCATGGGTTACCTGCCACTGTCACGGGTATTGTTCTGCTGTTGTGGATTGATTATAACTGCTGCCCGTATGTGACAGATTTTTACAGCCCGAGCCTTTCAGCACCAGAGACCTGGTTTCGATCCTGTCTGTATGGAGTTTGTTGATTTTCCTGTGACTCCTTTTTTCTCCCACGCTCCAAAGACATACAGACTTTTAGGTTGATTGGCTTCGGAAAAATAATTGAAAATTGTCCATAGTGTGTAGGATAGCACAAGTGTACAGGGTGAACGCTGATCGGCGCAGATTCGATGGGCCGAAGGGCATCCTTCCCCGCTGTATCACCAAACAAAAACTAAAATACTTTGCTTTAACCCTGCCATCTGCCTTTCATTAAACAGAAGACAGTCTGAAGTGTGAAGGTAGGTTTGGTAAAATGAAGCAATTTATTGGCTGCACTCGATGGTCCTGTCTATGTTTTTACGATGCATGAATCAGATAATTTATCTCACCTGGAAATCTCTGCAAGGATATTTGCAACTGGGGACACAAGCGAAGCAATGATATCCCAGCTCAATGATGGTGGCTCCAACATAACTATGAGTGACATTTACTGTTCGTAATTACAATTGATTGTGATCAACTGGAGTAAGACTGTGACAATGATTCTTGTGGTGTCCCTAGCTATGCTTGCTACAGCGGCAAGAACTTTAACTATCATGGTAATATAAAAGTCATGATACAGTCATGATTCAGCTGTATCGGGCTTTAGTTTGGTCGCATTTGGAGTATTGCATGCAGTTGTGGTTGCCCCATTACAGGAAGGATGTGGAGATTTTGGAGAGGGTGCAGAAGAGGTTTACCAGATGCTACCTAGATTAGAGGGTACTAGCTACAAGGAGAAGGGCACAGTGGCGCAATGGGAGTTGGTGCCTTACACAGCGCCAGAGACCTGGGTTCAATCCTGACTACGCATGTAGTCTGTGCATAGTTTGTACGCTCTCCCTGCGACCGCATGGGTTTTCTCCGGTTTCCTCCCACACTCCGAGACGTGTGGGTTTGTAGGGCCCTTTTTTTGGGGGGGGGGAGGGGGGTAGTTCCCGTCGACGTTGGTGGCTTGGGGCCGAGCTCGGAGTCTGGGGTGGGCGAACCGGACCTACTGGGCGGGCGCTCGCTAAGCAAGTCCCCGGTCTGCGGCAGGCGAGCTGGGCCTGCTGGCAGGCTTGGCCCCAACTCCGCAGGGTATCTCCTGGTGTGTGGCCCGCCGGGATCCTCTGCTAAGTGTCGGCGGCCTTCCAATACCGATGATCTCGACAGAAATTATTCTCACACCAAAGCACAATTACAACCGGTTACATAGAAGATAAAATAGAGAGCATTGTATTTCTATCAATCCTTTGTCAACCACTGGGTATCCCCAAGTCATTGCCAGGCAATTGAATACTACATGAAGTTTTGTTACCTTTCGGAAACACAGTGATGAGTCTTGTGCAGCCAGTTCCCATGGCAGAACTGCGGTAATGGCTGGAAAATGGCCACATATTGGATCACACTGCATTGATTTTCCCAGCGTGATGCAGGTGAGTTATGCTTGCAATCATTTCCTGATCAAATCGCAATGTTCAGGAAATTTAATTGTGCAATTTCTACCACGAGTCATCTTTGCAATTCTGATGACATTTTCATTTCCATGTCATGGCTTCATTCCATCATCGCCACATCCAATAATTCTTGGTGCATTATTCCTCCGGAACTGCTTGAGCCCCCAATATCTATGGTCCTGAACTCATGATCTCCCCACAACCACACCCAATCCTCCCCTTTATATCTACGGACATCACTCCCGTTCCTCTACCTGAATACGTAGATACAGCATCCACCCTCTCCTAGAACAGCAGGGACAGGTACCTCCCCCTTACTCCCCCTCCCCCTCCACAAGATCCTCTCCTGTGGGAGCGTGTCTGACCTATTCCCACCCCAACAGATGCTGACTGCCCAGTATCACCCCCAACAGATGAAAAGTATCTGCTATCTCACTCTCTCGTCAATGTTCCCCACCCCTCCCCAACTCTCTGACCACAGGAAGAATGTATCAGAAAAAGAGACAAAGTGCTGGAGTAACTCAGTGGGTCAGGCAGCATCTTTGGAGAACACGGATAGGCGACATTTCGGGTCAAGACCCTTCTTCAGCCCACAGTGGAGCAGTCAAAATTAAATAAGGAACTGGAGATTCTGACCTGACCTGAAACATTACCTCTCCGTGTTGTTCAGAAATGCTGTCTGACCTGCTGAGTTCCTCCAGTTTGTGTCCTTTTTTGTAAACCAGCACAGAAGTACCAGAATATACTTGTCACTGAGAATGGACATCGTAGACTCCCACCTTTCCTCAAAGACCCCCACCAATCCTTAGGTCTCTTTAGGATGCTCTGAATGTTCCAGGTCCAACTATTGATTGTTAGTAAAGGATAGTGTTACTCAGGATCCCAGGGAAAACACTACTCCCCTTCTTCAGAATAAGGATTGTTCTTAATCCCCAAGAAAATGGACTGGAGCCTCTCTCTGACCTCCAAAGTCCAGCACCTTAACAATCTGGCATCCTCAGTATCAATGTGTATGTTGGCACATTTGATCTGTCGTTTACACACCTTACCCTTCCAAATCTCTAGTTTCCCTCTTCCCTGACTCTTAGTCTGAAGAAGGGTCTCGATCCAAAACATCACCAAATCCTTCTCTCCAGAGATGCTGCCTGTCCCGCTGAGTTACTCCAACATTTTGTATCTATCTTAAGTATGTGGCACAGATAATTTATTCCCCTCCTTGGAGAAGAACAGGAGCCCATAAACCTAAGTTAAGGTGCAAGATTGACAACTATACTTTAGACTTTACTTTTAAGATTTAGGGATACAACACGGAAACAGTCGCATCGCCCCACCGAGTCTGCGCCGACCAGCGATCCTCGTACACGAACACTATCTTACCCACTAGGGACAATTTATAATTTTACCAAAGCCAATTAACCTACAAACATGCACATCTTTGGAATGTGGGAGGAAACCAGAGCACCCTGAGAAAACTCTCCTGGTCACAGGGAGAATGTACAAACTCCATACAGACAGCACCTGTAGTCAGGATCAAACCTGGGTCTCTGGTGCTATAAGGCAGCAACTCTACTACTCGCCACTATGCTGCTTTAACTTGACTCCTGACTCTTAATATGGTTTTTAGGTAGGACACATGTTCTGGCAATCCTGCCCGGAAAATATTCTCCAGAGTTCTCCCAATATTAGTTATAGAGTAATATTGCAGCAGTGTAACAGGCCCTTCTGCCCACTCTCCCTGTTGACTAAATTGCCCGATCTAAGCTAGAGGCAAAGAACTGTAGATGCTGGTTAATACAGGACACATGGTGCTGGGGTAACTCAGCTGGTCAGGCAGCATCTCTGGAGTACAAGGAGAGGTGTAATTCGATGGAGACCCTTCTTCAGACGAATGGTCTGAATAAGGGTCTCGACCCGAATCCTCACCTCTCCATCTTGTCCAGCAATGCTTCCTGACCTGACCCGCTGAGTTACTCCTGCAATTTCTGTCCCCATTTAAGCTAGTTCCATATCCTCATGTTTGAACCATATCCCTCGAAAACTATTTCCAATCCACGCCCCTGTTCTAGTGTCTATTAAATTCTGTTATGGTACCTGCCTCAACTACCTCCTCTGGCAGTTCGTTCCATGTACCCACCACCCTTTGAAAAAGTCGACCCACAGGTTCCCATTAAATCTTGCCCCTCTCACCTTACTCTCCTGCTCACGCTTTTACAAAAAAATTAAGATGCCTCTCCATTGACCAACCTGCTCATCCACCATTCGGTGCTTCCTGTGATGTAATGGAAGTCCAAGCCTTTTGGCCTCCACAGAAGCAAGTGAACATAGACAATAGACAATAGACAATAGGTGCAGGAGTAGGCCATTCGGCCCCTCGAGCCAGCACCGCCATTCAATGTGATCATGGCTGATCACTCTCAATCAGTACCCCGTTCCTGCCTTCTCCCCATACCCCCTCACTCTGCTATCCTTAAGGGCTCTATCTACCTCTCTCTTGAATGCATTCAGAGAATTGGCCTCCACTGCCTTCTGAGGCAGGGAATTCCACAGATTTACAACTCTCTGAATGAAAAAGTTTTTTCTCATCTCCGTTCTAAATGGCCTACCCCTTGTTCTGGACTCCCCCAACATTGGCAACATGTTTCCTGCCTCTAACGTGTCCAACCCCTTAATAATTTTATACGTTTCTATAAGATCCCCTCTCATCCTTCTAAATTCCAGTGTATACAAGCCTAGTCGCTCCAGTCTTTCAACATATGACAGTCCCGCCATTCCTGGAATTAACCTAGTAAACCTATGCTGCATGCCCTCAATAACAAGAATATCCTTCCTGAAATTTGGAGACCAAAACTGCACATAGTACTCCAGGTGCGGTATCACTAGGGCCCTGAACAACTGCAGTATCTGACAACCAAAGAGAACGACAACACAACATCAACGTAAAAAACATGCAAAACCGAGGGAAGAGTCACTACAAATAAGCATATTAAAGAACTTAAGTGATAAAAAATATGCAAATTTAATTTGATTTCTCATAAGCAGCCCCAAGAGCAAGTACATCAGGCCAAGACAATAGCTCATGATTTGTTTGGCAGTTGTGTAATCTGGCACAAAGCTCCGTAATTTTTATATTGGTTTTGAAATCACTGTGATTGTCAAAATATGCACTTTGATGGACTTTGTTTATATAAATCAGAATGCACCATAGTTGTTTGAACAAAAAAAAACATTTTGACATTCAGTTGATTTATTCTGATCGACATGGTGTGAAATGATTGCGTTACTGTTCCATGCCTGATGGACGAGACCTTCTGGGCAGCCTTCTTCCTGCTCTCCACCAGTCCAGCTTTTCAGATTAGTCAAGATGGGGACATAAGATGCTGGAGAAACTCAGCGGGTCAGTCAGCATTTCTGGAGAAAAGGTGTAGGTGACGTTTCGAGTCAGGACCCTATTTCAGACCGAACAATAGAAGTAGGTGGCGGGGAGGAAGGCCAGAACAAATCAAGGCTGGCCAACAGATGACCTCAGGAAGGGTGGAGACCATAATGGGCCATTGTTAGCTGGGGAAGATGTGGTAACGAGAGAGATTCAGTCTGAAGAAGGGTTCCGACCCGAAACGTCACCTACTCCTTTTCTCCAGAGATGCTGCCTGACCCGTTAATGTTTCACATCTTCCCCTCCCAACAATGGGCCATTATGGGCTCCACCCTTCCTGAGATCATCTATTGCTGGCCCTGATTTTTGGTCTGCCCTTTTTCACATTCCCAACCCACCCCTCCTCTCACCCCTACCTCTATCTTTCAGGCTGAAGAATAGTTCTGACCTGAAATATCACCTATTCCTTTTCTCCAGAGATGCTGCCTGACTCACTGAGTAAATCCAGCACTCTCTTGAAAAGAGAGAGTTAGATTTACCCTGAAGGGAATCAAGGGATATGGGTAAAAAGCCGGATTGGGGTACAAATTTTAGATGACCAGCCATATTCATATTGAGTGGCAGTGCTGGCTCGAAGGGCCGAAAGTCCTACTCCTGCACCTATTTTCTATGTTTCTATGTCTATGTTTCTATGTCTCTATCATATCATCATATAACATATAACATATATAACATATAACAACTACAGCATGGAAACAGGCCTGTCCGGCCCTACCAGTCCACGCCGACCATTCTCCCTGACCTAGTCTCATCTACCTGCACTCAGACCATAACCCTCCAATCCCCTCCTATCCATATACCTATCCAATTTACTCTTAAATAATAAAATAAAAATAACATCATATATATACAGCCGGAAACAGGCCTTTTCGGCCCTCCAAGTCCGTGCCGCCCAACGATCCCCGTACATTAACACTATCCTACACCCACTAGGGACAATTTTTACATTTACATTTACCCTACATTAACCTACATACCTGTACGTCTTCGGTATAAACCAGCATCTGCAGTCCCTTCCTACACATTTTCAGATTAATGTCTCTCCAAGCGTAGAAAACCAATCGTACCTACCACACCAATAGAAGGGTTCCGACCCAAAACGTCATCCATTCTTTTTCTTCAGAGATGCTGCCTGAGTTACTCCAGCACTTTGTGCCTAGTTATAGTACAGTGCAGGACAGGAAAAGGCCCTCGGCCCACAATGTGCATGCTGAATATGATGCTAGGTTAAACTATACTTCTCTGCCTGCATGCACACAGAACATAGAACAGTGCAGCACAGGTATCACAAAGTGCTGGAGTAACTCAGCAGGTCAGGCAGCATATCTGGAGAGAAGGAATGGGTGACGTTTCAGGTCGAAACCCTTCTTCGGGTCTCGACCCGAAAAGTGACCCATTCCTTCTCTCCAGAGATGCTGCCTGACCTGCTGAGTTACTCCAGCATTTTGTGAATAAATACCTTCGATTTGTACCAGCACCTGCAGTTATTTTCCTACAGTACAGCACAGGCACAGGATCTTCTGTCCAAACAATATCCATGACGAACATGATGCCAAGTTAATCTAATCTCCACTGCCTACATGTGATCCATATTCCTCCATTCCCTGCATATCCACGTGCCTATCTAAAAGCCTCTTAAATGCCACTATTATATCTGCTTCCACCAGCACCTCTGACAGCAGCCAAATGAAGTTACATTACTTTATGATTGTTTAGTTCCTATCTTTTTCAAATAATGTTGCATTAATTCTGACTGATTGATGATTGAAACCCTTCCATTAACAGGTTACGTTGGACTTTGTTCCGAGTCCATGGCTTTCACAAGTAATATGAAAATCACCCTTAATTAAGTAAAGACAAAGAGAAGATTACATTTGCAGGATACCTCACACGTTATTTAAAAGCACTTTGCAGATAAGAAAGTCTTTTGAGATAAAGTGCCTTCATAAACCAGGGAACATGACGACCAACGTGTATGCAGCAGACTCCCACAAATAGAAATGCAATTGGCACCAAATAATCTATTTCTGTGATAATCACAAAGAGTGCAAAGTTTGCATGACACCAGGTAAAATGTACTTACTTAACTTCAGGAAACTTAGGTTATTAAAGATGGGAGCAGTTTATATATATATATATAAACATGTACTATAGCAGAAATGTGCCTTACTTACTTACTTCCTTTATAAGTGCCTAAAAGTGACCTTGCTGTTGATGTGCCTTGTTATGTTATGTTATGTTATTTTATGTTATGTTAAATGTTTTTGTATGTTATTTAACAAAACAAAAAAAATAATATTTAAAACATAACTTCTGAATTTTGTCACTCAAGAACATAAGAAACCAAAGTTGGAAGTAGGCTATCCAATGATGACACAAGAGACGACAGACACTGAAATCTTCATAAATTCATAAGTTTTTGGTGCTGAATTTGGCCATTTAGCCCATCAAGTCTACTCTGCGATTCAATTATGGCTGATTTTTCTTTCCCTCTCAACCCCATTCTCCTGCTTTCTCCCCTGACACCCATACTAATCAAGAATCTGTCAATCTCCACCTTAAAAATATCCAATGACTTGGCCTCCAAACCATCTGTGGCAATGAATGCTACAGATGCACCACCTCTGACTAAAGAAATTCCTCCTCATTTCCTTTCCAAAGGAAAGGGAAGGGAGCATCATGAGGAACACATTTGTCCTTCAACGAGACACTTTATGAGATATTTTAGTTATTCCTGCAGCTTGGCTTAGTATCTAAACCCTGAGGGTCATTGTCAACACCGTTGAACTCCCGTGGTACTGCATTGGAATAACACATTGTGTGCAGAAATCCCCAATACGAACTTTACCACAGCCTACAGCTTTAGAAGAGAGAGGGCAAGAGAACAATTAAACTTATAAGAAAATAACTGCAGATGCTGGTACAAATCGATTTATTCACAAAATGCTGGAGTAACTCAGCAGGTCAGGCAGCATCTCGGGAGAGAAGGAATGGGTGACGTTTCGGGTCGAGACCCTTCTGACTCAACACTTGGAACATTTCCTCTATATTTCCAGTGGCTCCACATTCATTTTAACTCACGGCTACTTTTTAATATCCCAATTTGCTTTGAAATCAAATTCAATTTCTCAAACCATCATAACGACAATTTAATTCACGAAGCCTGGATGACATGTCTGGCAACGTAATGAGTTCTAAAACGTTGAGGATTAGGAATAATTTAGAGATAATGTGCTAGTCTGACAGGAAGATCTTGAACAAAAAAGCATTCAGAACTGACCTACCTAATTGGAAACCCTCGGACTATCTTTAACCAGACTTTATCTTGCACTAAACATTATTCCCTTAATTCAGTATCTGTAAACTGTGGATGGCTTGGTTGTAATTATGTGTAGTCTTTTCACTGACTGAATTGCACGCAACGAAAAGATTGTCATTGTACATCGGTACACGTGATATTAAATTAAACTAAGCTAAACTGAACTGACCTAAAATTGTAGATGCCATCTGAATCTGTACCCGGAATGTGTTTCTCATAGATATAGTTGGTGTGCTCCATGCATGACATTAACTGCACAATACCTGTTAATATTAACTTTCCCCAATCTTTCATAAATTCATAAGTTGTAGGAGCAGAATTAGGCCATCCAGCCCATCAAGTCTATTCTGCCCTTCAATCATGGCTGATCCATCTTTTCCTCTCAACCCCATTCTCCTGCCTTCTTCTGAAAACCCCATTATAATCAACAATCTGTCAATCTCCGCCTTTAAAATATCCATTGACTTGGCCTCCACAGCCATCTGTGGCAATGAATTCCACAGATTCCCCACTCTCTGACTAAAGAAATTCCTCCGCATCTCCTTTTTATAGGGACGTCCTTTTATTCTGAGGCCGTGGCCTCTGGTCCTAGACTCTCCCACCAGTGGAAACATCCTCTCCACTTCCACTCTATCCAGGCCTTTCACTATTCAGCCTTTTACTCACCATTCGACCAGTTATGACAACTCCAATATACAACATTTGGCAATCCTTCTGAATCTTTACTGAGGACAGTAGATCAATTCAGTCTTAGGTTCCACGCTGTGCACAGAGGAGCAAGGAGGTTCATATCTCCTGTCTCTGTGGATATTGCTGGCATCAACAGAAAGTCGCACCTCAAAACTCATGAACCCCCTCATCATAAGCCCCCTCTTTTAACAGACCTGCCGCATTCTTAAGGATTTCCTGTTTCAGATTCCCAGCATCGGGACATGTTTGCTTTTCCACTTGACTTCGCATTGATTTCAGCTTCTTTTGACCAATAAAACTTGAAACATCTTTGTTCAAAGAACCCCTAAGGTATCAATGTTCTATGTACATGAGAGTCGGTGTGCTGAATCCCATTAAAGTGTACAACTCTGTCTCTCTGAATAGATAGCTGAATCTAGTATTTACAATTCTTTCACAGATCTGTGAAAGACCTTGGCGCTGATCCCTTGTATTATAGAGTATGACTATTGTCCTACTGGATGAAGCCGTATATCCCACTGTGCAGAGTCCTCCCGTAGACTGTGCATCGGATGATTGAAGAAAACTCAGTGGACCCTATATCACAAGAAGATAAGACCATTTCTAGATGTGAGGAGATCAGCTGCAACCATTGGGCCCCAGGACTCATGTGTAGGAAGGAACTGCAGATGATGGTTTGAACCGAAGATAAACACAAAAAGCTGGAGTAACTCAGTGGGTCGGACAGAATTTCTGGAGTAAATGATGCACAGAATCTCTTGCCCAGAGTAGGGGAAACGAGGACCAGAGGACTTAGGTTCAAGGTGAAGGGGAAAAGATTTGATAGGAATCTGAGGGGTAACGTTTTCACACAAAGGGTGGTGGGTGTATGGAACAAGCTGTCAGAGGAGGTAATTGAGGCTGGGATTATCCCAGCGTTTAAGAAACAATTAAACAGGTACATGAATAAGACAGGTTTAGAGGGATTTTAACCAAGCACAGGCAGGTGGGACTGGTGTAGCTGGGACATGTGGGTAAGTTGGGCCGAAGGGCCTGTTTCCACAATGTGTAACTCTATGACTGTATACTCTATGACTCTAATAGGTGATGTTTCAGGTCGGGATTCTTCTCCAGACTGGTTGTAGTGGAGGGGGGTGTGTGGGGTGAGGACACAAAAAACCCCTGAACAAATCAGAGTACAGACAATTGGACTATCAGGGAAGGTCCTTGCCTGAGCTCCTCTGTTGCCGGCCGTGATTTGTCCGGGTTTTTTTCCCTCACTTCCAGCTTCCCTACGATCAGTAGGAAGAAGGGACCTGATCTCAAACATCGCCTATCCATTTTCTCCACAAATGCAGCCTGACCCACTGAATTACTCCAGCACTTTGTGTATATCCTGGATGTCCTCTATTTGAGAAAGACTTGGCAACATGTCAAAGATCCCCCTGGCTCTATGGCACACTGGGTTAGTGGACATGTAAACGATCACAGTGGCTGCTGATGAGATCTATGAGCAAACCATCAGTACGGTGGCGTGGGAAACCTTCCTGCTATTTTACTGCCATTGACATTGCATGAATATATCCCTTCTGGGCTACTCTTGCGATGGATGATGAATATTACTGAGGTTCACTTGCTATCTCCACGATCTCAATCCTCTATCATGCCGATTAATTAATTCATATTAGTGTTGCCTGCAGTCAGCAGTTAATGGGTGGCATGGTAGCACCAAAGACCCGGGTTTGAACTTGACCTTGGGTGCTGTGTGCGTGGAGTTTACACGTTCTCCCTGTGACTGCATGGATTTCCCCCAGGTGCTCCGATTTCCTCCCACACCCCAAGATGTGCGACTTTGTAGATTAATTGTCCTCTGTAAATTGCCCCCAGGGTGCAGAGAGTGGATGAAAAAGTGGGATAACATAGAGCTTGCCTGAACGGGTGATCGATGCTCAGCCTGGACTCAATGAATCAAAGGGTGTTTCCATGCTGCATCTCTAAACTAAACTAAACAAAACTATTCTATTGGACATTCATGTATTTAATTGCAGAAGAATTGTCTACCAGTAACTGGTTTCTAATCTTTCCTGAAGAATTTCAACATAATTATCACAATGCTTCATAACGAACTATTGGCAGTGTTTACAGGGCCAAAGGGTCTGTTTCCACACTGAATCTCTAAGTTAGACAACAGACCTTCTTTGCAGACTTAAGCGGTATTGATTTTATTTTGAGGCAAGATAAAGCATTTGCATTTACTGCAAAAAGACAAGTAATTTTAAATCTTCTGAAGTACCTTCTGTGTAAAATTGGAGACGAAGCATTACTGTTTGGCAGGTGCCTTGCCATTAGTTTAGTCTGCAGTGTCATTTGGCGGGAAGCAGTCCTGCAGGTAGTAAAATCTCAGTACTTATGCCGTGGCAAAAAGATTCCAATTTGTCTCATTTACCTGGCAGGTATTCTTACAAAAAGCAGGATTTCCAGTCATTGTAGATCCACTCCCGGCTTGTACCATTATCATTGACTTTAACAATACAAAATACACCCTGGACAGTGATTCACTCTCTAATAGGAGTCAAGGAAAGAGTGACATGTGTTTCCACCAATCTTTCCACCACTACGCACAAGAAGCACTCTTTCCACCACTACGCACAAGAAGCACAAGACACCATTGTATGCAGATGCCTAGAAGTGTGCTCAGCTCTGGCTGTACAATTTCTAATCTTGTGATGTGGGCTCGATAAGAAGACTCTCTAATAGATCAAAGGAGCCAGATTTTTTTATTTTGAGTTGCACCTTGGAAGCTGTATCTCTAAACTAGACTAAACCAAACTATTCTATTGGATGTTCAAGTGTTTAATTGCCAGAGAATTGGCTACCAGTAACCGGTTTCTAATGTATGTACTGAAGGATTTCAAAGTATTTATCACAATGCTTCACAACCGACTATTGGCAGTGTTTACAGGGCCGCTTCAGCTCACTGATTCCACATTGAACATCGAACACCCATTCACACTGGTTCGATATTATGTATATTTACAGAGACCAATTAACCAACAAACCCGCACGTCTTTGCGATTGGGGGGGGAACTGGAGCACATACTGATTGAGAATGATCAGCCATGATCACATTGAATGGTGGTGCTGGCTCGAAGGGCCGAATAGCCTACTCCTGCACCTATTGTCTATTGTCACACGGAGGAAACCCACATGGTAACGGGGAGAACGGGCAAACAGAACACAGACACAGGTCAGGATTGAACCTGGGTTTTCTGCGCTGTGGGATAGCAGCTCTAACAGTGCATCACTGTGCCACCCTTCTATAATTAGGTGGTCAGATGCTGGAACACATGCAATAAGTTCAAAACAATGTAGCTCTGAAATTCTAAAATTATCATCATGACATTCTGCGAACACATAAACACGTCCTCAATGTGTGGAAAAAGAAAATAATATTCCTTGCATATCAAAAATATGTAGTGCACCTTCTGGAACTGGTGCTACAATGCTGAGAACTGTATTCTGCGCTCTGTATCATCCCTTTGCTCTTTCGTAGCATGCAAAACAAAGCTTTTCACTGTACCTCGGTACACATCAATTTGAAACCAAAACCTACAGTTTTGATTATTTTTATTTGTTTGTATGTTAGTGTTCAGCTGAGAACATCTTCCTATATGGCTAAGATAAACTCAAAATGCAGGAGTAATTCCGCAGGTCAGGCAACATCTCTGGAGAAAAGGAATAGAAGACCCTTCTTCAAACTGAGAGTCAGGGGAGAGAAACTTTCTGTCCTGGGCCTCCTCCACTGTCAGAGTGACACGGACTCTCAGTCTGAAGAAGGATCCTGACCCGAAACGTCAACAATTCCTTGTCTCCAGAGATGCTGCAGAAGAACTGCCGATGCTGGTCTACAAAAAAAGACACAAAGTGCTTGAGAAACTCAACTGGTCAGTCACTATATCAGAAGATATGGACCCGACCCAAAATATCACCTGTCCAGGGTGGACAGTGACATTTTGGGACGGGACCCTTCTTCAGATTGATGAAGGGACTTAACACAAAACATCACCTATTCCTTTACCTATTCCTTTTCTCCAGAGATTCTGTCTGACCCACTGAGTTACTACAGCGCTTTGTGTCTATCTTTGGTGTACACCGGCATCTACAGTTCCTTCCTACACATTTCATATCTGTCAAAGAGGTCCTTCGGCAGTTGTACAGGGGCCCAGTGAGACCGCACCTGGAGTACTGTGTGCAGTTTTGGTCTCCAAATTTGAGAAAGGATTTTCTTGCTATTGAGGGCGTGCAGCGTAGGTCCTGGGCGTAAGTTAATTCCCAGAATGGCGGGCCTGTCGTATGTTGAAAGACTGGAGCGACTAGGCTTGTATTCGCTGGAATTTAGATGGATGAGAGGGGATATTATTGAAACATATAAGATTATTAAGGGATTGGACACGTTAGAGGCAGGAAACATGTTCCCAATGTTGGGGGAGTCCAGAACCAAGGGCCACAGTTTAAGAATAAGGGGTAGGCCATTTAGAACGGATATGAGGAAAAACCTTTTCAGTCAGAGAGTTGTGAATCTGTGGAATTCTCTGCCTCAGAAGGCTGTGGAGGCCAATTCTCTGAATGCTTTCAAGAGAGAGCTAGATAGAGCTCTTAAAGATAGCAGAGTCAGGGGGTATGGGGCAAAGACAGGAACGGGGTAGTGATTGTGAATGATCAGCCATGATCACATTGAATGGCAGTGCTGGCTCGAAGGGCCGAATGGCCTCCTCCTGCACCTATTGTCTATTGTCTATACTACATACTAATGTGTGCGTGTGTGTGAGTGTGGCAGTGTGTGTGTGTGAGTGTGCATGAGTTTGCGTGTGCGCGAGTGTGCATGCATGTGTATGTGCACGAGTGAGTGACTGGTTTAGTTTAGTTTAGTTTAGTTTAGTTTAGTTTAGTTTGGAGATACAGAATGGAAGCAGGCTCTTCGGCCGACCGAGTCTGCGCTGACCAGCGATCCCCAAACACTAACACTATCCCACACACGAGGGACACTTTACAATTATACAAAGCCAATTAACCTACAAACCTGTACGTATTTAGAGCGTGGGAGGAAACCGGAGATTCCGGAGAAAACCCACACAGGTCACGGGGAGAACGTACAAATTTCGTATAGACAAGCACCCACAGTCAGGATTGAACCGGGGTCTGTGGCGCTGTAAGGCAGCAACTCTACCGCTGCACCACTGTGGTTAATGCACAGACATCCATTTCCCTTTGCTTGGTTGTGCTGTCTGTGCCAGGCCTGTGAGTAACTTACATCTGGTTTACCATGAGTTAATTGGCTTTGAAGGTTAACAAAACAGTCCTTTCCCAGCGGTGCTGATGTGATAAAAAAACCTTGGGCTGTATCAGTGACTATGTTGCCATGGATACAATTGGAGGCAATGCTAGGACCCTCGCTGGTCCTTTCCAAACATTATTTTTCAGAAAGTTAGGAACGCGCTGCCAGGGCTGGTTATGGAGGCAGATACGACAGCAGTGTTTAAGAGGCTTTTACATAGGCACACAGATGTGCTGCCAATGGAGGGATGTGGATCACTTGCAGGCAGTGGAAATGAGTTTATTTTGGCATCATGTTCAGCACAGATATCGTGGGCTGAAAGGCCTGTTCATGTGTTGTACTGTTCTTTGTTCTATTTATTTGTTATATTTGAGGACGGATGACATTGCTGCATCTGAATGAATAATTTAGCTAGGAAAGTTACTTCGAGACCCTGGAGACTGCTCCGCCATTCAATAAAATCACTGCTTTAGACTGTAGAAATACAGCGTGGAAACAGGCCTTTCAGCCAACTGATTCCATGCCGACCAGTGATCACCCGATAGATTAACACTAACCTACACACTAGTTCTCCCTGTGACTAGTTCTCCAGGTGCTTTAGTTTCCCCCCACATCCTAAAGACATGTGGGTTTGTAGGTTAATTGCCTTTGTGGGTAGGTGAGAGATAGAATCTAGGGGGAGCTAATGAGTATGTGAGGTGAATAAGGAATAAAGTAACTGTGTGTTTGGTAGTCAGCAGGGATGTTGTGGGCTGAAGGGCCGGTTTCTCTGCAATATGACTCAATGCCTCAACTCTGCATTCCTGTCCACTCCCTGTGACCGTGTATGTGTTAGTGCATGCATATGCAGTCTGAAAAATACCTCAAAGCCACCATACTCATCTTCCAAACATTGATTTCTCTAACTTTAGATAGCTCCTCTGTCCCTCTCTTTCCCCTCCCCCTTCCCAGTTCTCCCACTGTCTTCCTGTCTCCAACTACATCCTTTCTTTGTCCCACCCCCTCCCCTGACATCAGTCTGAAGAAGGGTCTCGACCCGAAACGTCACCCACTCCTTCTCTCCTGAGATGCTGCCTGACCCGCTGAGTTACTTCAGCTTTTTGTGATACCTTCGATTTGTACCAGCATCTGCAGTTATTTTCCAAAGACGTACAGGTATGTAGGTTAATTGGCTGGGTAAATGTAAAAATTGTCCCTAGTGGGTGTAGGATAGTGTTAATGTACGGGGATCGCTGGGCGGCACGGACTTGGAGGGCCGAAAAGGCCTGTTTCCGGCTGTATATATATGATATGATATGATATGATATCCAAATCTCCATGTGTTTCCTGAACATTGCACTGCATACCCTACCAGTAACACACAGGGGCAATACATTAGGTTTAAATGCATTTTTATCATTGTCACCTGTACTGTGGTTACAGTGAAAAGCTTGTCTTTATGTGCTATCCAACCAGTTCAGATAATATTATGCATGTATACAATCAAGCCACACACAAGTGCACAAGATAGATCGAAGGGAAAGATGCAGAGTGCAGAATATAGTTCTCAGCATCATAGGTAGCAGTTCCACTGGAAAAAGTCTAATGTCCGCAGTGAGGTAGGTTGAAAAATAAGGCTGCACTCTAGTTTATGGATGGCCCATTCAGGTTTGATAATTGAGGGGTAGAGGCTCTTCTTGGTGGTGGTGGTGCACACTTTCAGGCTCATGTGTCTTCTACCCACCAGGAGCAGAGAGAGGAAGGAATGACCGGGGTGAAAATGGACCTTGATTATGTTGGCTGCTTCTGGTCGGCATGGAATCAGTTGGCTGAAGGGCCTGTTTCCGCGCTGTATTTCTAGAGTCTAAAGCAGTGATTTTATTGATTTATGTTGGCTGCTTTCCTGAGGCAGTGTGAAATGTGGATGGAGTCAATGGTGGGGTGCCTGGTCTGTGCGATGGACTGGGCTACATCCATAACTCTCTGCAAGTTTGGGTATAGCCCAGTCACGCCCCAACAAAATCCACAATAAACAAAAACATCAATTGGCTTCCTTCTGGGTGGAAACGCAAGGGACACCAAGAGAGGCTCAGCTGTTCGTAGCAAAGCCAGATTTACCTGGGACTTCTTGGTCATACCTTTCTCCAACCCACATAATTGAGAATGACAGTAACAAATCTTCACCAGCTATTTGGCGGAGATCCAGCAAGGATGAAAGCTAAGTAACCATCCCCAGATAATAACCTCCATCAGCCCACGTTCAGCTTGAAGGGAAGATTGCTCCATCAACATATCTCCATCTCATTGTTTGTTCTCTTCCATGTCTGTTCCCACATCAAGGGAACAACGTGCCCGTCACTTACAGCTTATTTACTCAGTGTATCATTCTGAGATCTTTCTTGCTGAATAAGCTTCAAATAATTTTTTTTAAAAGCTTCCATGGCCTGTGATTGTTGCAGATGGCGATGAGTATAGTTTGCAACTTCAGAGGGGTTAGCTCTTTGTGATCAAGAAGTCTCCATGATTTAAAAGTTTATCTTCGTAGTCCATTGCCTCTGAACAGGCAGTCAGTCGACAGCTGAGTTCCAAACAAGTTTGGAAAAATGTCCTAAAAATAAAACTGGAGACTTAGTGTCATCACAAAAAGGCCTGACCCCTCCTGAAGTGAAATCTGTGACCATCGCCATCTCCAATACGGGCAAGACACGGGAGCAAATGGCCAGGTATTTATAGCTATTCCCCCAGGAGACCGCTCAGGATGATCTTCTGATCTGAACATAATGAAAAAGAAAGCCTCGGATGGTGTGTCTGAGAGGCCTTTCAGCTTGCCTTCAACCATTTTACATTACTTCCCAGATGTATTTTAACACAATTTATTGTAATCATGTATAGTCTTTCTGCTGACTGGACAGCACGCGCCAAAAAAGCTTTTCACTGTATCCCGGCACATGTGACAATAAACTAGACTAAACTGCATGACTACTTTTAAAACGCTTGTTTCCATTTCAATTTCCATTTCTTTTCTAGTCTGCCTTCACTCCCCCCTCACAACAAAGCCTCAAGTCCTGCCAAAAATATCTTTTGTCATTTGAAAAGCTGCATCATCTGATGTTTTTAAACCAACAGTTGCTTTAAGTGGACGTGCCTCTGCAATTTGTTGTTTGTAGTCCATTAACTGTCAAGATATTTGTCTTGATTAAGTGTGGAAACAGGCCCTTTTGTCCACTGGGTACTTGTCGACCAGTGATCACCCCGTGCACGAGTTCTATCCTACACACTTGGGAACAATTTACAGAAGCCAATTAACCTGCAAACCTGCACATCTTTGGAATGTGGGAGGAAACTGGAACACCCGGAGAAAACCCACGTGGTCACAGAGAGAACTTACAAACTCCATACAGACAGTACCCATAGTCTGGATCAAACCTAGGTCTCTTGCACAGTAAGGCAGCATCTGTCACTGCGCCACTGTGCTGCCCGAATATATCGATAGAACATAGAACAGTACAGCACAGAAACAGGCCCTTCAGACCACCATGTTTGTGCTGAATTTGATGCTGGAGGTCAGCTGAATGTCTGAAGAAGGGTCCCATCCCAAAACATCACCTATCCCTTTCCTGTAGAGATGCTGCCTGAACTGCTGAGTTACTCCAGCACTATGCCTATCTTATGCAACTTACCTACTGTCGAGGAAATAGACAAGCGATGTTTCAGATGTTCAGTGTGAAGAAGGGTCCTGGCCCGAAACATCACCTGTCCATTTCCACTGAGATCCTCCAGCATTTTGTGTTCTGCTCAGGATTCCAACATCTGAAGTTCCTATGTGTTCATTCCTTAAGGTTTGTTCTGTTGTCAAAGAATTATTGCTGATTGTGCACACTGATATTCAGTTTAGTAACGCAAGATTTGACTGACCTGTAATTATGTACATGCATTGCACAGTTCTCTCTGAGATAGTCTACAGTGTTCACATATCTAGTGTATAACCTCAAAGTTCAAGGTCAAATAACTCTAGTTTCATTCCTTGGTTGTATTTCAGTTGACAAAGAACAGATTAAAATAATGAAATTACAATATATAAAAATATAGTGTATATTTTCTCCCAGAGTTTTTTCATGATGGCAGGATTCCCAACCAATGATATGTAGTTATTGTTGTAGGGCGTCACAGTGGGGCACTGGTAGAGTTGCTGCCTCACAATGCCAGAAACCTGGGTTCGATCCTGACGACAGGTGCTGTACCTACGGAGTTTGTTCGTTCTCCAAGTGACCACATGGGTTTTCTCTGAGTGCTCCAATTTCCTTCCACACTCCAAAGACGTACAGGTTTGTAGGTTAATTGGCTTCAGGAAAATTATAAATTGTCCCTAGTGTGTGTAGGATAGTATTAGCGCACGGGGTGATTGCTGGTCTACACAGACTCTACTCTGAGGGCCTGTTTCCTCGCTGTATCTCGACAGTCTAAAGTCTAATACACAGTCCACACAACCAATTTTCACAAAGGCACACTCCCACAAATAGCAAGAGCAACCCGATGGAATTGGTTTTGGTAGCAACATTAGTTGGACCAGAGGAATCTTTTACATTCAATGCTCGTGACAGACTGGATCTCGGTTTGTGCGGGAAAAGACTCAGAGCTCTGGAGTAACTCAGCAGGTCAGGCAGCATCTCAGGAGAAAAAGGATAGGTGGCGTTTTGGGTTGGGATCATTCTTCAATTACCTTCTCTCTGTGTAATGCCTCAGACAAACAACAGGACCACTGGCAGGGTTGTACTCTATTGTGCATGCAACACCAGCTTCAGTTTGAGCTTAACTCCCTGAGACGAGACTTGAATAGACCATCTTCTGACCTATCCATCAATTGCTGGAATAGAGATACCAAACAATGATTGTGCCTGGTAACGCCAGACTAATATGTCTTGTGATTGTACATGATAAGATACTCTCAATCATTGCAAAACAAAGATAACTCAAGAGCATGAATTATTAATCAATTGGATATAAAATCCTGCTCCAACATCCTGTCATCAGTAAGGTAGGTACAACTTACTGACATACCACTTAAATAACGAATGAGAAGAGAGAACTGTGATGGTATCGGTGTTGAACCGATATTTTCTCTATGAGCGGATTGATTGGACATTGAACACCAAAATCATTCTAGCTATTCCGGTGATTGAAAGTTGGACAAGTGTTTGAGCAGCTAGTTTGCAGACTCCCTCTGTCCAAAGAAAGTAAAAAAAGCTTGTTTAGTTTAATTTGGAGATACAACATGGAAACAGGCACTTTGGCCCTGCAACCAACCATCACCCTGTAAATTCGTTCTATCCTACACACTAGGGACAATTTACAAGTGACAAATATCCTACAAACCTGCACATCTGAAAGGGTTCAGGAACGATTTATGAGGATTTTGCCAGGACTAGAGGGTGTGAGCTATCGGGAGAGGTTGGGTCTCTATTCCATGGAGCGCAGGAGGATGATCTTATAGAGGTGTACAAAATCATCAGAGGAATAGATCAGGTAGAGATGCACAGTCTCTTGCCCAGAGTAGGGGAATCGAGGACCAGAGGACAGAGGTTCAAGGTGAAGGGGAAAAGATTTAATAGGAATCCGAGGGTGGTGGGTGTATGGAACAAGCTGCCAGAGGAGGTAGTTGAGGCTGGGACTATGCCATCGTTTAAGAAACAGTTAGAAAGGTACATGGATAAGACAGGTTTGGAGGGATATGGACCAAGCGCAGGCAAGTGGGACTAGTGTAGCTAGGACATTGTTGGCTGGTGTGGGCAAGTGGGGCCAAGGGGCCTGTTTCCACACTGTATCACTCTATGTGTCTATGACTCTATCTTTGGAATGTGGGAGGAAACCGGAGCACCCAGAGAAACCAGAACATGCAAACTCCACAAGGACAGTACCCATAGTCAGGATCGAACCCAGGTCTCTGAAGCTGTAAGGCAGCAACCCTACCACTGAGCCACTGTGCTGCCCTACATGTGTCTGACAGCCCAATCATTAAACAGTTATATATGAACATGCAAATTAGTACCAGGAGAAGACCACTCTACTCCCTCAGCTTGTTCTATCATTTACAGCTGATCTGAATAGTTTAGTTTAGTTCAGTTTAGAGATTCAGCACGGAAACTAGCCCAACGAGTCCGCGCCGACCAACGATCCCCATATACTAGCCCTATCTGACACTCACTAGGGACAATTTACATTCATACCAAGCCAATTAACCTACAAACCTGTCCCCCTTTGGAGTGTGGGAGGAAACCGGAGCATCCCAGAGAAAACCCACGCAGGTCAGGTGGAGAACGTACAAACTCCGTACAGACAAGCACTCGTGGTAGGGTTCGAATCCAGGTCTCTCGCAGTATAAGGCCACGATTGCAACCTCATCTTTCTGTTCCCAGCTACCTGAGTAACTTCTACCCTTTTCTGCTTATCAAGATTCTCAGCCTTACAAATATTCAAAGTCTTTGTACAAAACTTTGCATCAGGGCAGCACAGTGGCAGAGCTGGTAGAGCTGCTGCCTCACAGTGCCAGAGACCCGGGTTAGATAGAGCTCTAGCGGCTAGTAGAATCAAGGGATATGGGGAGAAGGCAAGCACGGGTTATTGATTGGGGATGATCAGCCATGATCGCAATGAATGGCGGTGCTGGCTCGAAGGGCCGAATGGCCTCCTCCTGCACCTATTTTCTATGTTTCTATGTTTCTAATCCTGTCCTCAGGTGCTGTCTGTGTGGAGTTTGCACGCTTTACCTGTGATCACGTGGGTTTTTTCCAGGTGATCTGGTTTCCTCCCACATCCCAAGGATGTGCGGGTTTGTAGGTTAATTGGCCTCTGTAAATTGCCCCAAGTGTATAGGGCAGTGTTTCTCAACCTTTTTACCCTTACGGAACCCTTGAAATAATTTTCATGTCTCAGGGAACCCCTACATAATAATTATTATATAACTTTATTAATCTCTTTTTTTCTCTTTCATAAACTTTAAAGTTCATAAGGCAAACATATAACATATATTTCTGATAACTGGTTAATATTAAACATAAGCATACTTAAATTTAAAAAAATCATAGAACAACCCTAAATGATGGGCAAAAGTTACTAAATAACGTGGGTGAATGAGGGACTGTACCTGCACGCCAGGAAGCACAGACAGGACTGATGGAGACCGTGCATGCATCTGTGCTCGAGTGAGTCACGTGTGATGATACACTAATCCGTCACGTACAGCTCCTGTCCACTGACCACTAAAGGCCGTTTCACACTGGCGCCGTATAGACGTCGCTAAATATATTCCCTATGATTATCATATTTTTAAATGATATAACAGGTTGAAGACTTTATTACGATACCCAAGAATTTTCCAAGAATATGCCGCACATGTATAATAAAATTACGAATATGAAATTAAACACAAAAATGAATCAAAAATGCATTTACATATGATTAGCCTATTTATCGCTGTTTCTCTCGGAACCCCTAGCGACCTCTAGTGGAACCCTAGCGTTCCAGGGAGCCCCAGTTGAGAAACGCTCGTATAGGGAGTGGTTGCAAAAATGGGATAACATGGAACTAATGCGAACGGGTGATGGTCAGCATGGACATGGTTGGCCGAATGGCCTGTTTCTATGCTGTATCTCTAAGAACAAAGCTATAACAGAATCTAAAAATAAATTGCAAGTGATTTGGGTAAATTAAGGAACAGATAACAGACAGTTGAGTCTGCTTAGTAACTGTTTCTAATTAGACATTAGCTTTAATTCTTAGGTAGAATGTTTTCTTTTAACACAAATCCCATTCCTGAGATTTAAGTCAATAATATGCACTGAATATGAGCTGTAACCTGTTACATCAATATGGAACACGGTTCTATAAAATTGCAGGTGTATTCAATCTTAGTGCAATGTTTAAAATGCAATGCATGGATGTACAATAGAAAGCATATTGACTGGTTGCATCATTGTTCGGCAATGTGAACGTCCAGGAGCAGAAAAGACTGCAAAAAGTTGTGAACGCCCAGTCCATCATTGGCTCTGACCTATCCACTATCGAAGGGATTTATCAGAGTTGCTGCCTCAAAAAGACAGCTAGCATCATCAGTGACCCACGTCATCCAGGCCACACACTCATTTCACCCCTGCCTTCGGGAAGAAGGTACAGGAGCCTGAAAACTGTAACGCCCAGGTTCAGGAACAGCTTCTTCCCTACAGCCAACAGGCTATTAAACACCACAACCTCAAATAAGCTCTGAACTACTATAGACTATTATTATTATTATTATTATTATTATTATTATTATTATTATTATTATTACATTACGATTGTTTGTTTTTTGAGTATGGGTATGTGCGTGCGTGCGTGCGTGCGTGCGTGCGTGCGTGTGTGTGTGTGTGTGTGGGAAAATAACTGCAGATGCTGGTACAAATCGAAGGTAGACACAAAATGCTGGAGTAACTCAGTGGGTCAGGCAGCATCTCAGGAGAGAAGGAATGGGTGATGTTTCGGGTCGAGACCCTTCTTCAGCCCGAAAAGTCACCCATTCCTTCTCTCCTGAGATGCTGCCTGACCCGCTGAGTTACTCATGCATTTTGTGTCATTGTTCTATCTGGGACATGTGACAATAAAACACTATTGACTCTTGAAAGGTTTCATTAGGTATAATAACATTTTTTTTTTAAAGCCTTTGGACAGGTATGTGAATGGGAAAGGTTTTAGAGGGATATGGGCCAAATATGAGCAAATGGGATGAGCTTAGTTGGGGCCTCCAGGTCGGCATGGACAAGATGGGCTGTAAGTGGGGTATGGGGCAAATGCGGGTAAATGGAATATCTCAAATACAACATCTTGTCCGGCATGGATGAGTTGTGCCAGTTTCTGTGCTCTGTGACTTATTGGAGTTCTGAGTTAGACTGTTGTTCAAAATTGACTTGCTTAATGAGGATACATATAGCTAGTGAAAATGATAGGTGTTTGAAGATTAAAGAGTTTTTCAGAATGCACTAGTCAGATCCATGTTCAATATCCACTCATAATTATGAAAAAAACAGCTTCATAGTTACTTTGCATTTTAATTCAGCTATATTAATGACACAGACCATTTGCAATCAATAATACTTCGTTCTTGGAGTCGCTCAATGCTTTTCATGTTTTGGACCGTCCTGCTCTGTAACCTTGTTTGGGGGAATATTGTTTTTTCTTTCTTCTTCTGTATTTGGATGTGAGTGTATGTTTTCAGTGTAAGTTTGACCTTGTTAAAGCAGTTCTGACCATGTCTCAATGATAAACTTGATTAGTAAGGATGTTAAGGGTTTTGGGAAGTAGGCAGGAGAATGGGGTTGAGAAGGAAAGATAGATCAGCCATGATTGAATGGCGGAGTATATCAGATGGGCCGAATGGCCTAATTCTCCTCCTATGACATGATAAAACAAAGAAACTCAAAGAGTATTTTTGAGGTGAGACAGTAAAGTAGACTTTTCCCAATGACAGTCGTGTTCTTATTAAATAGCAGAGCAGGTTTGAGATGGTGCCTGGCTTTATCCTGCTAAGTGTATTGAGTATAAGAGTTGGGAGTTCATATTATAGTCGTATGAGAAATGGTTGGGCACACATTTAGATTATTGTGTTCTGTTTTGGTCACTCTATTTTAGGAATGACTAGACCAAGTGGACCTGTTGGGCTCAAACCTCTCCTGCATTGGTGCAGCACCCTCTCCTACCCCCCTCCCCTCTCCCCTCACACTCCCCCCGCCCCTCTCCCCTCTCCCCTCTTCCCCCTCCCCTTTCCTCCCCCTCCCCTTTCCTCCCCCTCCCCTCCTCCCCTCCCTTTCCCCCTCCCTTCCCCAGAGGGGAGAGTACGCAGCCTTGCGGTGCTCCTATGCTGAGGGTCTGTGGGTCCGAGATGTGCTTTCCCAGCTTCACATGCTGCTTCCTGTCTGTCAGGAAGTTGATGATCCACTGACAGAGGGGTTCAGGCACAGTCAACTGGGAGAGTTTGGAGTGTTCTGGCACAATGGTGTTGAATGCAGAGCTAACGTCGACAAACAAAATCCTTGCATAGGTCCCCTGGTGGTCTATGTGCTGGAGGATGAAGCGCAGGCCTAGATTGTCTGCGTCATCCACTGATCTATTGGTCCTGTATGCAAACTGCAGGGGGTCCAGCAGGGGGTTTGTGATATCTTTCAGGTGGGCCAACACAAGTCTTTCAAGGTTCTTCATGACTACAGAGGTCAGTGTGACAGGCCTGAAGTCATTAAGACCAGTAAACCTCGGCTTTTTGGGTACAGGAACAATAGTGGAGAGTTAGAAGAAGGCAGGGACAGTGCAGGTTTGCAGGGACTGGTTGGGAATGTCTGTGTAGGCTGGTGCCAGTTGCTCAACACAGAGCTTGGGGGTAGGGGGGAGAACATTGTCCGGTCCTGGAGATTTCCGGCTTTGTAGATGAGGAAGAGCCACAGAGTCTTTTATCCAGAGTAGGGGAATCAAAAACCAGAGGGCATATGTTTTAGGTGAGGGGGAATCTATTTAATAGGAACCTAAGGGGCAACTTTTTTGACAGAGGTTGGTAGGTATGTGGAACTAGTTGTCGGAGGAGATATTGGTACAGCTGGTAGAGTTGCTGCCTCACAGTGCCAGTGATCAGGGTTCGATCCTAACCTTTGGTGATGTCTGTGGGGAGTTTGCACGTTCTCCCTGTGACCACGCAGGTTTTCTCCGTGTGCACCGGTTTCCTCCACATCCCAAAGACATGTGGATTTGTATGTTAATTGGTCCTCTGTAAATTGCCTCTTGCATGTAGGGAGAGATGAGAAAAGGGGATAACATAGAACTCGTGTGAAAGACCGATCAGTGCTTGGCATAGACTTAGTGAGCCGAAGAGCCTGTTTCCATGCTGTACCTTCCAATCAATTAATTAATCAATCAGTCAATCAATCCATTTTCCTGGAAGATAGACGCAAAAAGCTGGAGTAATTCAGCGGGACAGGCAGCATCTCTGGAGAGAAGGAATGGGTGACGTTTCGGGTCGAGACCCTTCTTCGGACTCAGGGTTGGATTGATTTTGCTTCATCACCCAGCCCAAGATCATTACCACTCAACTCAAGTGGTTGAGACTCAAAGGGCCGAATGGCCTATTTCTGCTCTGTCTTACGACCTGTATCTTACCTGCACCTTGCTAAAACCACATCTCTCTCAAGTATGGTGATCAGATTTGAGCACAGTACTGCGGCTAAGGCTGAAAGCCCTTTAGAATCTGAACATTTGTTGAACAAGCTTTCTTGAACAGAAGCTTAATCTCCTCTTTTGGGATGTTTTCATGCTTTCTGAGAGCATCTGATGTCAGCAATTCTCAACCTCGTTAAAACAATGAAATAGAACCAGAGCAGATTGCATTCTGCTAAAATGTTTTATGATTGCAATTGATTGTTTTAACAAAAGAATACAAATGCGATCCTAATGGTTCACTGGCCTTCTGTAGTTTTTGGACTGTGAATTCACAAAGTACACTGAAATGACGAATATTTTTGAAAGGACTACCATTTCATTAAGCACAAAACAATTTACAAGAAAGATTTCATAGCAAGGAAGCAGTTGTTCCAAAAAAGCTATCCAAGGAAAAAAATGTAGGAACACAACACCTGGGAGGTACTTTTTGTCATAAGAACTGCTGATGCTGAAATTACAATGTACTAAACTTCAATTAAACTTAGAAGTGCTTGTTGGATCCCAGATCAATACTGGAGACACGAGGGACTGCGGATGCTGGAATATTGAGCAAAACACAACGTGCTGGAAGAACTCAGCGGGTCAGGCAGCATCTGTTGAGGGAATGGATGGGCGACATTTCGGCTGGTGAAGGCAGATACGATAGTAACATTTAAAAGGCTTTTAGATAGGCACATGGATAGCGAAGGAAATGAATCAAATAGCCATGCAGCATGGAAACCGGTCTTCAGCCCATGAAATTTAAGACAGAGGTGTTGCTGTTGCATTTTGGGAGCACTAATGGGAAGAACCTACATAGTGAACGATCAGGCTCTGGGGAGTGTTGTAGAGCACAGGGATCTAGGAGTTTATTGAAAGTGGCATCACAGGTAGATAGAGTGGTCAAAAACACTTTTGGCACATTAGCCGAGCACTGATTATAGAAGTTGGGAGGTCATGCTGCAGTTGTATAAGATGTTGATGAGGCCGCATTTAGAGTTTAGTGTTCAGTTTTGATCTGTCGTGTTATGGGAAAGCTGTTGTCAAGCTGGAAAGGGTTCAGAGAAGATTCACAAGGATGTTGCGATGGCTCAAGGGCCTGAGCCATAGGGAGGCGTTGAGCAGGCTAGGACTACTCCTTTGAGGGCAGGAGGATGAGTGGTGATCTTATAGAGATGTACAAAATCATGAGAGGAATAGATCACGTAGACATACAGATTCTTTTGCCCAGCATAGGGGAATCAAGAACCAGAGGAGATACGTTCAAGTTGAGGGGGGAAAGATTTCATAGGAACCTGAGGGGTAGGTTTTTCACGCAAAGGGTGGTAGGTGTATGGAATGAGCTGCTGGAGGAGGTCGTTGAGGCAGGTACTATTGCAAAGTTTAAGATTTTGACACAGGCTCTTCGGCCCACAGAGTCCGAGCTGCTCAGCAATCACCCATTGCACTAGCACTATCTACACACAAGGTACAATCTACCTTGACCCAAGCCAATTGACCCAAAAATTGCACATCTTTGGAGTGTAGGAGGAAAACCTGAGCACCCGGAGAAATCCCACGTGGCCACAGGGACAACATACAAACTCCATACAGCCAGCACCCATAGTCAGGATCAAACCTGGGTCTCTGGCGCTGTAAGGCTGCAACTTTACTGCTGAACCACTGTGCTGCTGAGGTGATCAGTTAAATCTGGCCTCATGGTCGGATCAGGCATTTTGGGCCAAAGGGCTTGTTCTTGTGTGGTACTGTTTGTGTATGTACATTATGTTACGTGTGGCACTTGATGGACTGTACAGGTCAATAAGCAGTGGGAGTAGGAGTATGCTATGTAATCCCTCAAGCCTCCTCTGCTGCTCAATACCAAAGCTGATCGACATCAGCTCCAATTCTCCAACCCTCTCCACTTTCCTAAATTCACTTGATTAATGTGCATTCCAGCAGCTTCCCTGATAGACGTCGCAATGAATAGGTAGCACTCAGCATGCTACTCGGAACAGATCTTGCTGTTACACCTTCAGGGACAAGTGCAGGAAATATTACAACAAACAAACTCCTTGGAATGCATTTACCAATGTGACTGTTGTCAAGGCAAGTGCTCCAGTTTCCTCCCACATCCCTAAGATGTACAGGTTGGAAGGTTAATTGGTTGCTGTGAATTGCCCCTGGTGTGTTGGTGAGAGACAGGATTTACGGAAAACTGAAGGGAATGTGAGCAGAATAAACTAATTGGGATTAGTGTAAATCCTACAATCTTTCTCAGCATGTCAGCATGTACTCAAAGGGCTGAAGAGCCTAATTGCGTGCTGTGTGACTCCACGACACTTTAAAATACTTGAGGAACAGCAACACACATTGGGGTGCCCCATACCATGAAATGTTGCACTATAAATGCAGCCTTTTGTTATGTTCTGCCTTGTTACATGAGGGCGGCACAGTGGCGCAGCAGTAGAGTTGCTGCCTTTCAGCGCCAGAGACCCGGGTTCACTCCTGACTATGATGTTGTCCGTGTGGAGTTCGTATGTTCTCCCTGTGACCGCGTGGGATTTCTCCAGGTGCTTCGGTTTCCTCCCACACTCCAAAGACGTACAAGTTTGTAGGTTAATTGGCTTTGGTAAAATTGTAAATTGTCCCTAGTGTGCAGTATAGTGTGAATGTATAAGGTGATCGCTGGTTGGCGAGGACTCGGCGGGCTGAAGGTCCTATTTTGGTGCTATATCTCTAAAGTCTAAAGGGGAGGATTCAGAGTTAGTATTGGCTCTGCACAGTGTGTTTGAGGGAACATTTGTTACACAGCTCATTTTACACCAAATGTAGTCTATTTAATCTGACCTCCTTCACGATATAGCAAAGATAACTATTTAGTTGCTAAAAAAAGGCACAAAGTGATGGAGTAACCCAAAAGGTCAGGCAGCCTCCCTGGAGAACATGGATAAGTGACATTTTGGGTTGGGACCCTTCCTCAGACCAATTAAAATGGTGTAATAGTTCTCAATGAAAGCAAAATTATCACCCCCTATCACAGTGAATGGGTAAGAATTATAGAATAAATGAAGGAGATAAAATTAATCATGCATTTATGTAATCTCTGAAGAATTACCAAATTATTTATATTCGGGAAAATACTTGTAGGTCTCTAAACTTAGCTAGAAAAAATAATTAATTCTCACAGTTCACAATCTGATGATTTGTTGAAAAAACATCGCATTTTGTAATTCTATCAAACTCAGCATTTAATTTCATTAAGCTAGCAGCAAGTATATATGTAAGCAATATATATATATATATATATGTATCGATTATGTTCAGAGGTACTCTAATTAATCTTCAAGAAGAATATTATTTCTTTCCTCTGAAATGTGGGTATAATTACAGAAGAAAAACACCATTGCCTAACCCGAGTACTTGATCTGTATTTGAGAGAAAATCAATAGTCCAGTCTAAAGCCAATCTAAAACTTCAAATAAACACATGTAAAATAATTACTGATTTTTTCATAAATAAAATATCAATTTAGAATCAGGCCAAAACTTAAAATTCATTGCAAATGCAGCTGATTTGAAACTTTTGTCTTCATAATTTAACAGTGTTGCCCTTTTAAATCTACAAAATATTGTGCAATTTGCTGACCATAGACTGTCTATAGTTGATAGTTGAGGTTAGTATTGTGCAGTGTTCAAGAGCACTTGCATTGTTGGGAAGAAGCTGTTCTTGAACCTGGTAATCATAGTTTTCAGGATAGTGCTATTTCAGGTCAGGACCCTTCTTCAGACTGCTTAAGAAGGGTCCCAACCTAAAATGTTGCCTATCTATGACCTCCAGAGATGCTGCCCGACCTGCTGAGTTACTCCACCACTTGGCATTCTACTCCTCTAAAGTTGCAACATGACTTTGTGACTCTAACAGTCAATGCCCCAACCAATGAAGGAAACATCTCATATGCCTTCTTTACCACTCTATCGCCATGTCTAGCCACTTTCAGGGAGCTATTGTCCTTGACTCCAAGATCTCTCGGTACATTAATGCTGTTAAGAGCTGAGCCAGCTTAACTACATACTCTCTTCATTACATTCAGAGCATAAAATCCCACTCCGATCAGATTATGCCCTGGACTTTGTTCATTGACGCAGTGAAACGTTGCACTGGTAGCTAGGCCTACCCATAAAACAGTCCTGGCCTCAGTGCACTAAACACCACAGCAGGCCTCCATTAACTTTGCTACTATTTAAACTTTGAACGACGCTCCACAAAATGAAACACGCACACACACATAAAAATGCACAAAAAACGCACACACACATTCAAACATACTTAAAGGTTATGGGGGAAAGGCAGGAGAATGGAAATCAGAGAGAAAGATAGGTCAGTCATGATTGAATGGCGGAGTAGACATGAAGGGCTAAATGGCCTAATTTTTACACACACACACACACACACACCCGTGTGTGTGTGTGTGTGTGTGTGTGTGTGTGTGTGTGTATGTGTGTGTGTGTGTGTGTGTGTGTGTGTGTGTGTGTGTGTATTGGTATGTGTACGTCAATACTTTATTTTCTCTCTCGTTTATTATATTGTTTACAGTGTACTATGTTTACATATTCTGTTGTGCTGCAACAAGTAAGAATTTCATTGTTCTTCCTGGGACATATGACAATAAAATACTCTTGAATCTTGACTCATAGAATGATACAGGCCCTTCAGCCCAACTTGCCCACAACAGCCAACATGTCCTAGCTACACTAGTCCCACCTGTCTGAGTTTGGTCCCTATCCCTCCAAACTTGTCCTCTACATGTACCTATCTAAAGGGCCTGTCCCACTGAGGCAGTTTTTTAGGCGACTTCCGCTGAAAAACCGGCGACTGGACCCCCCTATGACAATGTCTACAACAAGCTACAACAACCTACCACCTAGTCGACGTCAAGCTACGGCAAGTTACCGACAACCGGCGACCCAATCGTCGCGACTTAGGACGTCCACCTACGACCGCACCTACGACAACCTACGACGACACCTACGACAACCTACGACCACACAGGCAACAACCTACAGCAACCGAAGTCAACCTACGTCCACCCGCGACAAGCTACGACAAGCTACGACTCTGTCGGCAACAACTGAAGCCAAATGAAGACAATTCACGTCATTTCGGCCTCCAAAACAATGGAATCACCCAGTTTCCCTATAAAGGGGGTGTATGGTAGGGTTTCCAATCATTCTGCATCATGACTATTTGAAACCGATGCCATGACACACTACTCTGAAATACAATATCTTCATACATCAATTTTCCATCAAAATGTCAGGCATTTCCTTGATTGATATTGAAACAAACAAAATTTTTAACAACAGAAAAAGGTTGATAAGAACATACAATAGTGCTTACAAAAATATTATAATCACATAAAATTTCATTGTATGTATTGTTTTTCAATTATTTAAGTACTCTCATACCCCAAGGAGGGTCGTTGAGTTTCATTAAACTTCAAACTTCAAACTTTAAAATTCAAACTTCAAACATAATACAAGTACAAAAACATACAAGACTTAACATCATCGATGGACACATTACAATGATGGGTGATCTGATTAAAAAAACTCAAACTCAAGTGCCCACTTGCGTCCTGGGTTTCTGTTCTGGGGGTACCCCCTGGTGTCACTGGTGCAGGTCTGGGTGTGTCAAGGCTGGGAAATGCAGCTGAGAGCACAGAGAAGCTACTAGATCTTGCAGGCTGCAAGGCAGTGTATGTGGAAGTAGTGGCGACCTGCTTGATGGTGTTGATGGTGTCAAGTTGTGAGTTCTTCGCATCCTTGTTCCTGTAATGTTGGTGGTTCTCATACAACTCTGGGTTTGACTGATACCACTTGACCAGCTCTCCTTCTTGTTCCCTGCTGAACTCGTAGGGAACTACTTTGGGTCTCCTGACAATTGAGCATCATCTGATGCTGCGTCTAAGTCAGCAGCAGCAGCACCTGTAGTCTTGGCAGGTAGGCCAGTCTGGGCTGGGGTGGTGGTGGGGACAAGGGCCACCTCCTCCTCCTGTGTCCCCTCAGTCTCCACCTGCCTAGTGGGTGGGGGTGGGGGTTGGACCCTGCCCTTGGGCTGCCCCTTCCTTCTCCATGGAGCCATGTTGCATTATTCAATGTCCAATGTCCACAACACTAACGCAAATGTCCATGCACTATAGTGGCCTGACCACGGCCGTTTCCCATGGAGGCGCCACTGACGTAGCCTGGCACAGCTCGCCGCGTCAACAGACAATAGACAACAGGTGCAGGAGGAGGCCATTTGGCCATTCGAGCCAGCATTCGAGCCAACACCACCATTCAATGTGATCATGGCTGAAAATTCACAATCAGTACTCCGTTCCTGCCCTCTACCCACACCCCCCAACTCTGCTATCATTAACAGCTCTATCTAACTCTCTCTTGAAATCATCCAGAGAATCAACCTCCACTGCATTCTGAGCCAGTGAATTCCACAGATTTACAACTCTCTGACTGAAAAGGTTTTTCCTTATCTCCGTTCTAAATGGCCTACCCCTTATTCTTGAACTGTGGCCCCTGTTTCTGGTCACCAATGGTCGCCAGCTGTCATAGCTTGTCGCCGGTATGGTCGTAGCTTGTCGCCGGTATGACGTAGCTTGTCGCCGGTATGACGTAGCTTGTCGCCGGTATGGTCGTAGTTTGTCGCCGGTATGGTCATAGCTTGTCACCGGTATGGTCATAGCTTGTCGCCGGTATGGTCGTAGCTTGTCGCCGGTATGGTTGTAGCTTGTCGCCGGTATGGCCGTAGCTTGTCGCCGGTATGGTCGTACATTGTCGTAGATTGTCGCCGATATAGGGGTAGATGGACTTCATTCATCAGCATCGCGGCTGGTTGTTGTTGCTTGACTTCTGTGGACTTCTGTGGACTTCGGTTTTTCCAATGCCTGTCCCAACATGACTTCACTTGACACCGGTTGATGTACCTGTCACCGGTTGATGTAGGTTGGCATAGGTAGTCGCTAATGGAATTCACCGACAACCGATGACAACACCTGTCTAACTGCCTGTACGCAGGAAGAAGTAGTAGACAGGTGGCCAGATTTTCGAAAGTCTGTGTGAGGAATGTATCAGGAGACGTTGTTTGGCCTGAATCACAAGACCTAACGCTTTCTGCAACGGCGATGAAACAAGGAAACACTTTCAGATTCCGAAGAATAAACAAAACCAAATCAATGTTTCCTGGATAAATGCAGATCACCCTTTGAGATTCAAATGTTTGAAGTTTGGTGCTTTAAAATATTTAGTGAATGCTGTTACTTAATTCCATCTCCAGGAAAATTGGATCATTTCCATCACTGTGTGCCGTGATGACACAATGGATCAATTTGCAAATGACGTGAATCAATTGCTGAGTTCACTATTGACTTCAAAGGTTGTGTAAGATGAAACAATTATCTTTACTCTAGTTGACATAGGAACCAGATAACTCAAACTCATAGACTTTTAGTGAGTTGTAATGGTGCTATTCAAACTGACTGTTCTTCAGATCTTGGTTCAGATGCTTCACTTTGAATCCTCTGATTACTTATTAAAAGTTTTTCAAATAACTTTTATAGAAGTTATTTTCCATTAATGCATTGAGCCAAGGTTGTTCACCTTATTCATTCAGAGTACGTGTATGGCTCAGGCAGTTATTGGCCATTACAGAGGTAAGGTGGAAGTCTCAGAACATCACCACCCTGCCGTGGTGGAGATGCCTGCGTGTGCCTGAGATGCTGAGGGCCAAACCGTGTGGAGTTGCTCTCCTGGCAGGGTCACCCAGGTCGAGGGGGATTTCCCTGACAAAGGTCCCTGCCTGGGAAGAAGACCTCGACGGTGGAACAGGAGGAAGATGGTGTCTGGCCGGCGGGTGGAGACCACAACGGTGAAAGAAGCTGCAGCAGGGAGAGCCTCCCCGCCGTGGCGGAGTCCATGCCGTTGGACCAGGGTCTGTCTCTGTCACGGACCGTGCGGTGGCTGTCCGTGCACCAGTCTCCCCATGGGGAAAGACGTCACCCACGGGCATCCACTGGGAGGGACATAAAGTCTGTGGCTCCAGGATCGGCCTCTGCAGCCGTCTCAACTCCCACAGACAGGACCCACCAGGAGGCCAAACACACTCCACTCTGAGTGATCGCCAGTGAAGAGAAGAGTTACCCAGACTGATTGTTGGTCTTGCAAACACATGGAGCGGCATGGTGGCGCAGCAGTAGAGTTGCTGCCACACAGCGTCAGATCCTGACAACGGCTGCTCTCTGTACGGAGTTTGTACGTTCTCCCTGTGAGCGCGTGGGCTTTCTCCGGGTGCTCTGGTTTCCTCCCACACTCCAAAGACGTACGGATTTGTAGGTTAATTGGCTTCGGTAAAAATTGTAAATTGTCCCAAGTGTGTAGGATAGTGCTAGTGTACAGGGATCACTGGTCGACGCGGACTCGGTGGGCCGAAGGACACTGTATCTCTTAACTAAACATGTAGGCCAGACTGGACGAGCCTGCCAGCTTTCCTTCCTTGAAGGACATTAGTGAAACAGATGGGATTTTATCAACAATCTGTTTTCATGGTCACTATTGTGGATATCGTTTTTCTATTCCAAATTATATTTAATTACATGAATTTAAATTTCCAGCTGTCATGATTCATGTCACTGCATGAGTAATCTGGCGCTTTGAGCAGTAATCAACTCACTTAATTACTGTGCTCTGGATTATGATTGGAACATAGGACATAGAACATGGAACAGTGCAGCACAGGACCAGGCCTTTACGCCCACACTATCTGTGCTGGACACAGTGCCAACTTAAACTAATCCCACCTGCTTCCACATAATCCATTTTGCTGCATTCCCTGCCATATCATGTGCCGATCTAAAAGTCTCTTAAACACCATTGAATCTACCTCCACCACCACCCTTGGCAGCGTGTTCCAGGCACCCACCACCCTCTGTGTAAAAGAAATCCCCCTGCACATCTCTTTTAAACATTCCTCCTCTCACTTTAAATCTATGCCTTCTGGTCTTTGACATTTCCATCCTATAAAAAATACTCTTGATTAAGTACTCTTTCTCGTACATAGTGGTGCAATGGTAGAGTTCCTGCCTTACAGTGCTAGAGACCCGGGTTCTATTCTGACTACGGGTGCTGTCTGTACGGAGTTTGTACGTTCTCCCGTGACCTGCGTGGGTTTTCTCCGAGATCTTCGGTTTCCCCCCACACTCCAAAGACGTACAGGTATGTAGGTTAATTGACTGGGTAAATGTAAAAATTGTCCCTAGTGTGTGTAAGATAGTATTAATGTGCGGGGATCACTGGGCGGCGCGGACTCGGTGGGCCGAAGGGCCTGTTTCCACGCTGTATCTCTAAATCTAAAAATCCCTGTGACTGCATGGGTTTTCTCCGGATGCTCTGATTTCCTCCCACATTCCAACGACATACAAGTTTGTAGGATAATTGGCTTTGGTTAAAAAAAAAAAGATTTTCCCCTAATGTGTAGGATCGTGTTAGTGTATGGGGTGATCGTTGGTCAGCGTGGACATGGTGGGCCAAAGGGCCTGTTTCTGCGCTGTGTCTCTAAAACCTATGCCTATCATAATTTTATAAATTTCTATCAGAGCTCCACGCTCCAAAGAAAAGAAACCATGTTTGTCAAACCTCTTCTTATAGCTTGAGCTCTCTAATCCAATAAATATCCTGGTGAACCACTTCTGCATCCTCTCCAAAGCCTTCACATTCTTCCTGTAATGCAGCAACCTGAACTGTATATGATATTCCAAAGTTTCATAAAGCTGCAACATGACTTCCTGACTTTTCTACTCAACATCCCACCTACCTGCTTTTGTTACCACTTCAGGGAGCTCTAGGCTTGCATTAATGCTCCTTAGGGTTCTGCCATTTGCTGTATACTTCCCTGTTACATTTCTTTGGCCTGAAGAAGGGTCTCGACCTGAAACGTCACCCATTCCTTCTCTCCCGAGATGCTGCCTGACCTGCTGAGTTACTCCAGCATTTTGTGAAAAAATCGATTTGTACCAGCATCTGCAGTTATTTTCTTATACATTTCTTTGGCAACCTCCTTCACTCATCGCATTTCCACCAATCTTTTCACCACAAATCACAGACTTGAGTCAGAAAAGTACCTCTCTACTATGACCCTCTGTCTTATATGGCGAAGCAACTTTTCATTCTAATTCATCAAATTATTCGTTGTATCTGTGTGAAGCTTCTGAATCACCCGACCTTAGAATATAGAACATAAGAAATACAGCACTGGAGCAGGCCCTTCGGCCCACAATGTTCATTCTCAAGTTAAGATGCAAGTTAAACGAAGCTCCTCGGCCATATTCCTCATTTTTCTGCATATCCGTGTGCCTGTCTAAAAGTAGAAACAAGGAACTCCAGATGTCTGAAGAATGGTCCCGGCCCGAAACGTCACCTATCCATGTTCTCCAGAGATGCTGCCTGAACCATCTAATCACTTCAGCACTTTGAGTCCTTTTGTCTAAAAGCCTCTTAAATGCCACTACAGTATCTGCCTCCTCCATCACCCCTGGCATCTACCACTCTGTGTAAAAAAGACTTGCTCCGCAAATTTCTTATAAACTTTGCCCCTCTAACCTTAAAGCTATCCCTCTAGTCTCCGATATTTCTCCTCTGGGAAACAAGTTCTGACTGTCTACTCTAGCTACGCCTCAAAACTTTATATACTTCTATCAGGTTTCCACTTATCCTCCAACGTTCCAGAGAAAACAATCCAAGTTAATCCAATCTCTCCTAATAGCTAATACCCTCTAATCCAGGCAGCCTATACAAGGGACCTCACTAAAGTCCATGCGAACAACATTCCTCCAGCATGTTGTGTCCTTTTGCATATTAACCAGTATCTGCAGTTCTTTGTTTCTCTCTCTATGTTCTATAATGCATTGACAGCTGAGTTTACGTGCCTGTCCAAGAAATTTCAACGCCATGGGTTATGCTTAAATGTTAATCGGGAGAGACAGGAATTGAGATGGAAGATGGTTAGAATCATAGGATAGCAAGATTGAAAAAGGATTAGCGGCGAATTGCCTTGGTCTGCGACTCAGCTGGACCTATAGTGATGTAGTAAGTGATATATCTAAATCAGGCTTCACATTTATCCGCATTAAACTGGAGAACATCTCCATTCAGCTGGGCGATTACTCAGCCAGACCTCTGGAGAACGTGATAGGCACCAGGTCAACAGAGAAGATAAAGGACGTGTGAAATTTGATATTGCCATCAACAGCACACCAGCGATAAGAAGCAGAGTCGAGAGGAAGTCTCGGTTAACCGACCATTCAAATCTTAATGGATCTGCACTCAATCTCAATGCATTAGCTCCAACCCTGCAGATATTTGAAAAGACTCCTGTCACTTATTACATACAGATCTGGAACGACATCACTGATGACATCAGTCGTAAAAAGTTTTACAGTCGTGAACTTTATGCTGCAGACTCTCAGGCACCAGACGTTGGGTGCATCGGTAGAGTTGCTGACTTACAGCGCCAGAGACCCGGGTTCGATCCTGACCATGGGTCCTGTCTATATAGAGTTTGTACGTTCTCCATGTGACTGCTTGGGTTTATTCCGGGTGCTCCGGTTTCTTCCCACACTTCAAATACGTGAAGGTTTGTAGGTTAATTAGCTGCTGTAAATTGTCCCTAGTGTGTAGGACAATGCTAGTGTACACAGTGATCGCTCGTTGCTACAGAAATGGTGGGGTGAAGGGTCTGTTTCCACGTTGTATCTCTAAAGTCTAATGGTGTAGTGAATACAATGACCAAACCAAACCTGTATCCACCATGTCAAAGGGGAATGATCCTTTTTAAAAGTTGAGACAAATATCTTTCTGGTTTTATTTTTTAGGTTTATTTTTGTCATGTGTACCAAGGTAGAGTGAAAAGCTTTGTTTTGCATACTTTCTAAACAGATGAGATAATACTATACATATTCACAAAATGCTGGAGTAACTCAGCAGGTCAGGCAGCATCTCAGGAGAGAAGGAATGGGTGACGTTCTTCAGTCTGAAGAAGGGTCTCGACCCGAAACGTCACCCATTCCTTCTCTCCTGAGATGCTGTCTGACCTGCTGAGTTACTCCAGCATTTTGTGAATAAACACCTTCGATTTGTACCAGCATCTGCAGTTATTTTCTTATAATACTATACATATATACAAATCAAGTCAAACTCAAGTACAGCAGTTAGAACTAAGGGGAGGATACAGATTGAAGAATATTGTTCTCAGCATTGTAGCGCATCAGTTCCATAGACAATGCCTGCAATGCAATAAAGGACAGGATCCCAGCTTAATGGAAGGTCCATTCAGAAGCCTGATGATGGAGGGGAAGAAGCTTTTTCCACAGTCCGGTGATGCGTGCTTACAAGCTTCTGTACTTTCTGCCGGATGGGAGCAGGGAGAAAATGGAATGACTGAGGTGGGACAGGGACACATCTGTGCTGATGTTGTCTGCTTTCCCGAAGCAGTGTGATGTGTAGATGGAGTCGATAGTGGGAGGTCTGGAATGTGTGATAGACTGGGCTACATCTACAACAATTTAATGCAGTCTTGGGCAGAGCTGGTCCCAAACCAAGCTATGATGCAACCTGACAATATGCTTTCTATTGTGCTTCTGTAGAAGTTTGTAAGAGTCACTGGAAACATGCTGTATTTCCGCAATCTCCTCAGGAAGTAGAGGCATTGGTGTGCCTTATTGACTGTTGCATCAGTGTGTTTAGTCCACGACAGATAGTGGGCAACATTAAAGCCAAGGAACTTGAAGCTCTCAACCATTTCCAATTCGACACCATTGATGCGTATGAAGGAACTGCAGATGCTGGTTTAAACCAAAGGTAGACACAAAATGCTGGAGTAACTCAGCGGGTCAGGCAAAATCTCTGGAGAGAAGGAATGGGTGACATTTCAGGTCGAGACCCATAACGTCACCCATTCCTTCTCTCCAAAGATGCTACCTGGCCCGCTGAGTTACTCCAGTATTTTATGTCCATCGACACCATTGTTGCTGATTGGGGCATACACTCCATCATGCTTCCTGCAGTCGATATCTAGCTCCATTGTCTTGCTCACATTGTGGGAGAGGTTGTTGTCCTGACACCACTTACTAAGTTCTCTATCTCTTTCCTGTACTTCGTCTCATCAGTGCCTTTCGGTAGAACACAAAGTGCTGGAATAACTCAGTGGGTCAGGCAGCATCTCTGGCGGACATGGACACGTGACGTTTCAGCTCGGGACACTCTTCAGATTGTATCTCGACCCAAAACATCACCTATCCATGTCCTTCATAGATGCTGTCTGACCCAGCACTTTGTATCCTATACAAGGTTCCAGCATCTGCAGTTCCTTGTTTAGTTTAGTTTAGTTCAGAGATACAGCACGGAAATAGGCCCTCCAGTCCAACAGGTCTACACTAACAAGCGATCACCTTGTACACTAGTTCCATCCTACATTCTAGGGACAACTTACAGAACTCAATTAACCTACAAACCCGCACGTATTTGGAATGTGGGAGGAAACCCGAGCACCTGGTGAAAACCCATGTGGTCACAGGGAGAATGTACAATCTCTGTACATATAGCACCCGCAGTCATGATCGGACCCGGATCCCTGGCGCTGTAAGGCAGCAACTCTACCATTGTGCCGCCGTGCGGCCCTGCGTTGTGTCTGCGTTATTTTTGGGTCCTGTCACGGACTCCATTCCTCAGTCATTGAGCCCAGACATTTCCCTTGAAACAGAACCGGATCTTTGACAATCTCGCTGCCGTTTGACCCTGTGAGGTTGGGTTTTCCTACATGCACTATTGTCCACTTTCACTTCTAACATCACCCATTATGTTCAGTTTTAGTTTATCGTCACATGTACCGAGGTACAGTGAAAATCTTTCCCCAGACATCGGAAAGACAATGCATGATTACAATCGGGCATCCACAGTGCACAGATACATGGTGAGGGAATAACGTTTAGTGCAAGGTAAAGCCAGTAGAGCCCGATGAAAGATAGTCCGAGGGTTCCCGATGAGGTAGATAGTAATTCATACTGCTATCTACCTCATCCTTATGCCTCTGTCTTAGCGCACCAGCTGTCAGGACATTTATCTTTGTCCGTGTTATCTCTATCATTGACTGTGCCAGCATAATCCTGGCTGGCAGCCCACATTCTCGATCATCTCGAGACCATCCAGCTTGCCTGCCCTTCCTACCTGCACCCAGCCCCTCCCTCCGCCACCTCAGTGCTCACCAAGCTAAAATGATTTCTGGTTAAGCACCACCTCAAATTTAACTTTTTCACCCTTGCTCTTAAATGCACAAGAGACACATTTTCTAACCTGACTCTCTGGGGACGCTGCCTGTCGCACTGAGTTACTCCAGCATTTTGTGTCTATGTTTGATGTAAGCCGGCATCAGCAGTTCCTTCCTACTCATTTTGTCTGCTCCATTGCGAAATCTCCTCAAGATTTGCCTACTATCCCCACAGTCTCTGACAAGACCTGTGCAACGCTCTCTCTCGCTCCTCCCACTGTGATTATCTGTCCTTTTTAAACCTTACCCTTCCATATCTCTAGACTCCCTCTCCCCTGACTCCTAGTCTGAAGAAGGGTCTCAACCCGAAATGTCACCCATTCCTTCTCTCCAGAGATCCTGCCAGACCCGCTGAGTTACTCCAGCATTTTGTGTCCCTTTGGTCTAAACCAGCATCTGCAGTTCCTTCCTACCCCCACCCCCTCCCCTATGACCCCCCATCCCTGTGACCCCTAACTATCCCTGTGACCTCCCCACCCTCTCCCTGTGCCCTCTCCCTCTCCTGGTGACCCCTTCCCCCTCTCCAGTGACCCCCACCCCGTCCCTCTAACCCCCTCTCTTTACCCCCTCCCTGTCCCCGTCTCCACCCTCTCCCAGTGATCCCATCTCCTATCCCTGTCACCCCCCTTCCCTGTCCCTCTGACCCTCTGCTTGTCTCTTTGACTCTCCCTCTGTCCCTCTGACCCTCTGCCTGTCTCTTTGACCCCCCCGCTCTCTGCCCCTGCGGCCTCCCCTCCCAATCCCTGTAAACCCCTCCTTGTGACCCCCCCCTCCTTGTCCCTCTGATCTCCTCCCTGTTGACCCCTCATCCCCGTGCCCCCTGCCCCTGTCACCTTCTGCCCCTTCCTGTGACATCTCCCACTCCCAGGCCCAGTGACTCCCCCCTCCATCCCCGTGACCGCACCCTCTCTGTCCATCTCACTTCCCCCACCCTGTCCATGCAACCTCCCTCCGTGTCTGTGTGACCCTCCCCCTTCCTATGTAACTCACCCTCACTGCCTGTGTAATGTCTCCCCTCCCGTCCAGCCTGTCCGTGTGTCCTCCTCCCTGCCTCAATGGGCTCCTCCAACTCCATATCCCTCCCTCTCCCACACTCCTCCGATTTTCTCATAGATTGAACCCATGTCTCTGGTGCTGTGAGGCAGCGCTCTACCAGTTGTGCCACTGAGCTGCCGTTAAGCTAAACAAAATTATTTTATTTTCCAGCTAGATGACACATACAGAGTGTTTATTAAATGGGTGCAGTGGCACTTTTATGTCCATGTGTCCAAAGTCTTAAGTGGTTCTTGATTGCCACTTTGTGACTGGCACAGGCCAAAGCTTGCCCTCTGTTCATTCCAAGCTTCCCCACTGGCAATGAACTCCATACGAAGTTTGTGTGTACACCCTGTGACCCAAGTGGGTTTTCTCCAGCTCCTACGGTTTCCTCCCACACTCCAAAGATGTACAGGTTTGTAGGCTAATTGGCTTGGTTAAAATTGTAAGTTGCCCTCAGTGTGTAGGATAGTGTTAGTGTGCGGGGATCGCTGGTCAGCACGGATTCGGTGGGTTTAAGGGCCTGTTTCCACACTATCTTTAAACTAAACTAATCCTGGTTACGTGTAATATCACGTGGGGTTCCTAAGGTTTTTATGCTCCTAGATGTGGTAGAGCTGTGTTTGGAACACAGCACCATATTAACCTTTCCCCTGCAGAATAAAAGGATGTACAGTACCTTTAGAATGGAAATGAGGAGGAATTTCTTTAATCAGAGGGTGATGAATTCATTGCCGCAGATGGCTGTGGAGACCAAGTCAATGGGTATTTTTAAAGTGGAGATTGATAGGTTCTTGATTCGTAAGGGTGTCAAAGGTTACAGGAGAAAATAAAAATAGTTTAGTTTAGTTTAGATTCAATGGGCCGAATGGCCTAATTCTGCTGCTCTGTCTTATGGTCTTTTGGGCTTTGGAGTCCATATGGGCCCCAATCAACATTGATATGGGCCCCATTCAACATTGTGGGTTTGCTCTTCAGTAAGATCGTGGTCGATACCTTAATTCCCAAAGCTTTCACAAAACTCATCTCCTGCTTGAAGATCAGTTGATTTCTCTTGGCGGAAATGTCCAGTCTTTGAATCTTAAAGTGAGTGTACCATCCTTGGGGAAATGCTCAAGGCACTGTGATTTTCTTTTACCAACCTGAAATTTCTTTGTACATTTTCATTGGCAGTGGCTCTGAGATACACCTTATATCCATTTAAGAAAATTGGTTATAAAAAATATGTCAAGTTTTACTGCGTATATTACATTTGGATAGTAGTAACAGGATCGTTCAGAGTCAGCATGGATTTACGAAAGGGAAATCATGCTTGACTAATCTTCTGGAATTCTTTGAGGATGTAACTAGGAAAATTGACAGGGGAGAACCGGTGGATGTGGTGTACCTCGACTTTCAGAAAGCCTTCGACAAGGTTCCACATAGGAGATTAGTGGGCAAAATTAGAGCTCATGGTATTGGAGGTAGGGTACTGACATGGATAGAAAATTGGTTGACAAACAGAAAGCAAAGAGTGGGGATAAATAGGTCCCTTTCAGAATGGCAGACAGTAACTAGTGGGGTACCGCAAGGCTCGGTGCTGGGACCACAGCTATTTACAATATATATTAATGACTTGAATGAAGGGATTAAAAGTACCATTAGCAAATTTGCAGATGATAAAAGCTGGGTGGTAGTGTGAACTGTGAGGAAGATGCTATGAGGTTGCACGGTGACTTGGACAGGTTGTGTGAGTGGGCGGATGAATGGTAGATGCAGTTTAATGTGAATAAGTGTGAGGTTATCCACTTTGGTGGTAGGAATAGGAAGGCAGATTATTATCTGAATTGTGTCAAGTTAGGAAAAGGGGACGTACAACGAGATCTGGGTGTCCTAGTGCATCAGTCACTAAAAGGAAGCATGCAGGTACAGCAGGCAGTGAAGAAAGCCAATGGAATGTTGGCCTTCATAACAAGAGGAGTTGAATATAGGAACAAAGAGGTCCTTCTGCAGTTGTACAGGCCCCTAGTGAGACCACACCTGGAGTACTGTGTGCATTTTTGGTCTCCAAATTTGAGGAAGGATATTCTTGCTATCGAGGGCATGCAGCGTAGGTTTACTAGGTTAATTCCCGGAATGGCGGGACTGTCATATGTTGAAAGACTGGAGCGACTAGGCTTGTATACACTGGAATTTAGAAGGATGAGAGGGGATCTTATCGAAACGTACAAGATTATTAACGGGTTGTACACTTTAGAGGCAGGAAACATGTTCCCAATGTTGGGGGAGTCCAGAACAAGGGGCCACAGTTTAAGAATAAAGGGTAGGCCATTTAGAATGGAGATGAGGAAAAACTTTTTCAGTGAGAGAGTTGTGAATCTGTGGAATTCTCTGCCTCAGAAGGCAGTGGAGGCCAATTCTCTGAATGCATTCAAGAGAGAGCTAGATAGAGTTCTTAAGGATAGCAGAGTTAGCGGGTATGGGGAGAAGGCAGGAACGGGGTACCGATTGAGAATGATCAGCCATGATCACATTGAATGGCGGTGCTCGCTCGAAGGGCTGAATGGCCTACTCCTGCACCTATTGTCTATTGTATGATAGTTTTCAGGGACAGAGCATTTGCAGGTCAATGTATTGGTGGAATGGGTTGCTGGAGGCACTGCAACAGCCTGGGGCTCAATTAGATCGGGTGTCGCTCCAAGAGGCCAAGCACATGGATCTGACGTGGCCTGTAGCGACATGGAGCAGCCGAGCAGCGGTGGAGGACATCGACAACATTGCCAGACAGGCTGTCCCCTGCAGCTCCGATCCAGTGCCACCACCAGGACAACGGGCATTTACGGTCAAGTTGGGGCTCGAACATTTTCAACAAAGTTGAACTTGAAGGATGCAAAATGGCACTGGATATGTGGCGACTCTTGGGTACTGCCTCAATGGAATTTACTAATCCTGCACTCTTGTACTTGTGAATGATTGTGCCTTTGTATGGTAAGAGTTTTACTGAGCTGTAAGCAGAAAAGGAATTTCTCTGTACTTAGTACAAGTGCCGTTGAACCATTGACCCAACTGACTTCAGGAGGAACTTTAAGCCTGCAGCAGAATCAGAGACACTGACAACACTTAAAGAAATAAATTGTGCTTAAATTCTACAAGACAGTGAAAAGAAAAAGACTGCACAAAAATAAGACATTAGTGCAAAATACAAATAGAAAGACACAAGTCAATGGCGGTCCATGGCATTCTGTTGCTGAAGTAGGATTAGGATGGATTCCAGCAGTTTCTCAACAGCATAGGAAAGGCTATAAAAGACCAAGCCGGTAGATGGATAGTACGTCAAGTCTACAGATCAATTTCTCAAAACACCACTCCAAGATCCATGGAGGATTCTGTGAAGAATTACACAAACTATTTGGAATTAATCAACTGAATTTCAGTGTTTCAAATGTGAAATCATGCATCATCATCAAATGTACATTAGAGGAAGTAAAATCAGTCTTTGTCAGAGAAGGTGTTTTGGATGTGTTGAACAATGATCCACATGAAGCAACGTATGAGGAGCAAGAGATTAAAGCATCCATTCACTTCTCCTTTCTACCCATCTAGTTTTACGTTATTATTGTCACATGTACTAAAGTACAGCATAAAGCATTGTTCTGCATGCTATCCAGTCAGATCAGTTAATACTAGGGGGCGTGACTGTGTTCTGCAGCTGCGGCTCACCGGCAGTCTCTCTGTCTTTTTTTTTGTTTTTGTCTATTGTCATCGTTTAATGTACGTTTTGTTCTATTTTTAACTCTGTTTATGTGGGGGGTGGTGGGGGAAACATTTTTTTTCTAATCTCCTCCTCAACGGAAATGTGACCTTTACCGTGTTGTGTCTCCGTTCGCGCTGCGGCCTAACACCATGGAGTCGGCGGCCTCCAGCTGGGATCGACCTTGAAGACTCCGGTCGCAGGGCCTGGACTTACCATCTCGGAGGCTTCGGCCGTGGGCCCTGCAGATCGCAACATCGGGAGCTCGCAGGTCCCTGGCTGGTGACCGGCTTTCAGGAGCTCCAGCCGTAGCAGCTTCGACCGCCCCGGAGCGCGAGGTACGATCGACCTGCTCGCAGGCCCCTCATCGCCCTGCGTGGCCTGGCCGCGGCACTTTCCATCGCCTGGTGGGGGCTCAGGACCTTCATCGGCCTGCTCGGCTCGGCTCGGCCCTCGGACTTTCCATCGCCCGGTGGGGGATTCAAAAGTTGGGAGCCTCGATCGCCTCGTGGTGCCACGGGAGAAGAATGAGGAGGAGATAATGACTTTTCTTTGCCTTCCATCACAGTGAGGGTGTGCCTGGAGCAATCACTGTGATGGCTGTTTGTGTTAAATTGTATCTGTGTGTCCTGTGCTTTTTGTTGTCTACTGCCGAACCCTGACGTGAGAGGATGCTGGCGCTGTTTGTTCGCCGCTTCTCCGTCAGGATAGTTTATCTGTTTGTTTTTATGTTATGACTGTTTTTGTAAAGCGCTTTGAGCACCTGGTAAAGCGCTATATAAAATAAATGCTTATTATTACTATACAAATGCAATCAAGCCAAACTCACGTACAATAGGTAGAACAACGGGGAAGATACAGAGTGCAGAATATACTTCTCAGCATTGCAACGCATCAGTTCCAGAGACAAAGTCCAATGTCCTCAAAGGGACTGTATCCTTATGGAAGCTTATGGAAGGACCATTCAGAAGCCTGATAAAAGAGGGGAAGAAGTAGTTCCTGAGTCTGGTGGTGTGCTCTTTCAAGCTTCTGCACCTTTTTGTGGATGGGATCAGGGAGAAGAAGGAATGGCCAGGGTGGGACAAGTCTTTGATTATGTTGGTTGCTTTGAGGCTGTGAGAAGTGTAGATGGAGTCAATGATGGGGTGTCTGGTCTGTGTGATGGACCGGGCTACATTTACAACTCTCCACAAATTGTGGGGTTCTTGACTAGACTGCCATTGAGGAGGCCAAAAGGTCAACTTGCACCGTATGGAGTCATGGAAGATCAATGACATGCTAGCAGGAATGACTGATACTGTGCTACTGTACTCCAATAACTCAGGAAAGGAGGAGCCAACCCTTGCTTCTCCTCTCCACTACCCACCAGCAGGCCTGAGCCGTCGCCTCACCTGAGCTCCAGGCTCAGCTCCAGGCCCACAGCCTCCATCCGTCATCAGTGCCGGCTCTGATTTGTTCTGTACCTTTTCAGACCTCTAGTTTCCCTCTCCCCTGACAGTCAGTCAGATGAAGGGTCTAGACCTGAAACGTCACATATTCCTTTAATCCAGAGGTGCTGCCTGACCTGCTGAGTTACTCCAGCATTTTGTGTCTATCTTCAGCACAGAAGCAGTCTCTGCACCGCACCATGCCCATGCAACCATTTTTCTGATCCCTACTAATCCCCCACAATTGGCCCCTGGCCTTCTCTGTCTTGGATAGATAGACAATAGACAATAGAAAATAGACAATAGACAATAGACAATAGACAATAGACAATAGACAATAGACAATAGACAATAGACAATAGACAATAGACAATAGACAATAGACAATAGACAATAGGTGCAGGAGTAGGCCATTCGGCCCTTCGAGCCAGCACCGCCATTCAATGTGATCATGGCTGATCATTCTCAATCAGTACCCCGTTCCTGCTTTCTCCCCATACCCCCTGACTCCGCTATCCTTAAGAGCTCTATCTAGCTCTCTCTTGAATGTATTCAGAGAATTGGCCTCCACTGCCCTCTGAGGCAGAGAATTCCACAGATTCACAACTCTCTGACTATTGGTACGGAATTAATGGGAATGTAAGAGGACACAGTGAGCGGCACAGTGGTAGAGTTGTTGCCTTGCAGTGCCAGAGACCTGGGTTTCATCCTGACTATGGGAGTTATCTGTACGGAGTTTGGATATTCTCCCTGTGACCGCTTGGGTTTTCTCCGGTGGAAACAGGCCCTTCGACCAAACTTGCCCATGTTGATCAAGATTCTCCATCTTTCTAGTCCCACCTATCCACATTCAGTCCATATCCCTCTGAACCAGAATATGTAAACATAGTACTCCGTAAACAAAATAATAAATGAGAAATTATATGAGAAATTATATTTGTATATAAACATAGCACAAAAAGTAAGGAAATTTGTGTTTGGTAGATTATTTCTTTGTTGTATCAATGCTTCTTGGCAATACATCTTATACCGTTGGAAAGCCTGTTTATTTCCCTTTTAAATGGTGCCACATTTGTAAGGAACATGCATTTGTGGGATGAGCAGCAGAGCTGAGTATGTGGGTTGCGCCCATGAAAAATCTGCCAAATCTTCTCTGCCAATGCCAAACAGCTTATTCTGCCATTGACTCTTGTTCGGTGTTGTTTGGTGGATTGGACGATTGAAGTCTGAAGAAACAAGACATATTGGCAATTTAACAATTTATTCATTTAATAAACAGGAGCCTCAGTAGCGTGTGGAAGAACCATACACAGCCACAACAGCCTGGCACCTCCTCCTCATGCTGGTCACCAGCCTGGTCACACACTGTTGTGGGATGGCATCCCATTCTTCAACCAGCATTTGTCGCAAGTCAGCCAACGTGGTTGTGTTGGTCACTCTGGCACGAACAGCACGCCCAAGCTGATCCCACAAGTGTTCAATGGGGTTGAGGTCAGGACTGCTGGCAGGCCATTCCATCCTCTCCACTCCCAAATTCTGGAGGTAGTCTCTGAGAAACCCTGCTCTGTGGGGGCGAGCATTGTCATCTTGGAGGATAGAGTTCGATCCCAGACTGTGGAGATATGGGATTGCCACTGGTTGCAGAATCTCATCTCGATATCTCTCTGCATTGAGATTGCGTCCAATGATGACAAGCCTCGTTTTTCCAGTGAGGGAGATGCCGCCCCACACCATCACACTGCCTCCACCAAACGATGTTACTCTATCAGGCACCTGATTGTCAGCACCTGGGGGTACCAGAAGCTCAAAACAAGAGTCAATAGCAACAGCAGAATAAGCTGTTTGGCATTGGCAGAGAAGATTTGGCAAATTTTTCATGGGCGCAACCCATATACTCAGCTCTGCTGCTCATCCCACAAATGCATGTTCCTTACAAATGTGGCACCATTTAAAAGGGAAATAAACAGGCTTTCCAACGGTATGAGATTTATTGCCAAGAAGCATTGTTACAGCAAAGAAATAATCTACCAAACACAAATTTCCTTACTTTTTGTGCTATGTTTTTTATATATATATATATATATATATATGCATACATACATACATACAGTGGAAGAATGTTCATGTTTGTCAAATTAAGGGTTAAAACTTGGTACACACTTATAATGTCTCCGTTGTGTTTGCCTGTATGTTCCGTAACTGCTCAGAGTGTACTTATCAGCAGCTGCAGATAACCGTCCCCTGTAAATATATTAAAAACTGATCATCAGAAGAATATAGCATGGCAACGGTTATCACATTGTCCTTGTGTTTATTTTGTACTTTATACTTTTGTACTTTGTAGTAAATTAAAACATGACTTTAGTCACATAGACTCGTTTGTTCTATGGTATATAAAATATTGTTGAAATACTTGTAGCAGAGTCTGGCTCCAGTAGACAGGCTTTCCGTGATATCACATTAATAAAACCTCGCAATCTCGAAGTCTGGTTCCGGCAGTGTTTCTTTAAGTAAATTCCCTGACACATACATACATACAAACAAACATACATACATGTGTACATACGTACATACATACACATAAAAACAAACATATGAGGAGAGGCTAAGCAGATGCCACATACATACATACACATAAAAACAAACATACGAGGAGAGGCTAAGCAGATGCCACATACATACATACATACATACATACACATAAAAACAAACATACGAGGAGAGGCTAAGCAGATGAGACATGCGATCGACAGATGTGAAGAAGATTACAAAAAGTGCCAAAAAACAAAGACAAAACCAATGCCCCTGTAACGAACCGCAGGTAGACCCAAATGCAGCACACGGAACCAAGGAAGTAGTTTTAGAATGAGTTTTCGTTCTACCTGCTCGTGGTCGGGGACAGAAGACTGAGGCGCTCACCAGGGCCACGACAAGGCATGGAGGTCAGGAGCAGGCAGGGTCAGCAACGGGAAATCAGTCCAAGAGAGAATGCTGGCGAGTCTTGCATGAGGGCTAAGAGCAATCTAGCAAAGAGTGTGTGTGCAGGAAGGGTTTATATGCTGGCTTGATTGGTGATCTGGAGCAGGTGAGTGAACAGGTGAGGGGAGTTGGCTTAACGTGGTGGGCGTGGCTGGCAGGTGAGTGAACAGGACAGACTGTGACAGCCCCGAGTCTACATAATTTCAGAGTTTATTTGGAGGTTGTAGTGTTTAACAGCCTTATGGTTGTAGGGAAGAAGCTGTTCCTGAACCTGGACGTTACTGCTTTCAGGCTCCTGTACCTTCTTCCCAATGGCAGAGTGAAATGAGAGCATAGGCAGGATGGTGTGGGTCTCTGATGATGCTGGCTGCTTTTTAGAGGCAGCGATTCTTTGATGGTGGGGAGGTCAGTACCCATGATGGGCCGGACTGCGTCCACCGCTCTTTTTAATCTTCTCCCCCCTCGTCGTGGCTCCAGTGATCACACGTGTCATCTGCTTCGCCTCTCCTCATATGACAAACCTGCCGCTCCAGAAATCAATCTAGATGAGGCAAGTGGTCATGTGAACCCGGCTATAAAGTTTAATTACAGACAGAGTTGGGGTTTGTACTGGGCAAAATCAGATGTTGTTTCTTTGGTTCTGAGGAATAAAGCTGTTTAGAAACCAGAGCAAGCCTTGCTTCCTCAACAATGAAAAAGTCAACAGATACCAGACATTCTCCTTAAGAGGGATTTTATCTGTGAAAATATGTAGAATTGTTCTTTTTTATTATATTTGCCAACTATTTAATCAAGTAATGTCTCGCCAGCCTTTATATGTAGATCATTCAATCAGTTTATTCCTGGACCCACTAAACAATGTCTGAACAAATTATTTTGTTCTTTGTCAAGCTGATATTTTATGAAGATAAAATGCAAACCCACTGAGTTGTGTTATATTAAATATACTGGAGTATTTCCTTCCTTAGACCATTGTGTCACAGGGGTAAATATGTATATATATATATATGTGTACTGTTGCTTGAAAGGACAGTGCATTCACTTTTGTTCAAGCAAGTCTATCTCAGAGTGTACACACAAGCTCAAATAAGGTCAAAGGTAGATAAAAAATGCTGGAGTAACTCAGCGGGTCAGGCAACATCCCTGGAGAAGAATGGGTGACGTTTCGGGTCTAAATCCTTCTGCAGACTGATGTCAGGGGAGGGGGCGGGACAAAAGGCCCTCCCCTGACTGAAGTCTGAAGAAGAGTCTCGACCCGAAACGTCACCCATTACTTCTCTCCTGAGATGCTGCCTGACCCGTTGAGTTACTCCAGCATTTTTTGTCTACCTTCGATTTATACCAGCATCTGCAGTTTTTTCACTACTCAAATAAGGTCGGAGTGGTTTATTCAAGAGCTTTGCAGTAATGCAAATAAGACCTAATATGTTATGAATGACTTGGACATATTTACATGCATAACACTAAATTAACTATTGATGAACAAACTGAGCAAAATTATCTCCAGAGGTGAGATATCCAAAGCAAAACCTGAAAATGCTGGAAGAGCTCGGTAGGTCAGGCAGCATCTGTGTCGAGAGAAACAGATCGACGTTTCGGTTCTCGGAGTGGAGAGATGCGCGCTGTGTATTTTTTCCACCCCCCTTCCTCAACTCTCTTTCCAATGACTACACGGAATTCATTGTTTTCTGCACATATATTGATCTCAAAAAGATTGATCAATAAAGTCATATTTTTGTTCAATTGCATTTGTGCATACCGAAGATAGACACAAAAAGCTGGAGTAAGCAGGCAGCATCTCTGGAGAGAAGGAATGGGTGACATTTTGGGATCCCAAAACGTCACCCATTCCTTCTCTCCAGAGATGCCTGCCTTTCCCGATGAGCGACTCCAGCTTTTTGTGTCTATCTTCGGTTTAAAGCAGCATCTGCAGTTCCTTCCCACACAGTAGTGCATTCCTTGGGCGGAAGGACTTGCATGTAGAAATATGTTTAGCTTTACCGGCACAGTGGGTGGCGCGGTAGCACAGCCGTAGAGTTGCTGCCAGAGATCCGGGTTCGATCCTGACTGTAGGTGCTGTCTGTACAGAGTTTGCACTTTCTCCCTGTGAATGCATGGGAGGACCATGTTGTATCTCTAAGGCAAACTAAAGTAAACTTTGCCTCTGCTGATGTAGCAAGTTTAACTCAGCCCATGGAGCAATGTGTGATACAGAATGTGAAGTGAGTGCACCAGTGAGACTTGGATGAACTTCAAAGGGAAAATTCAAGATATTCAGTCAAAATATTCCATCAAAGACTCGGGTTTTTAACGTGACTTTGGTGAAGAGGGAAACACTGCACTGATACAATGGCACCCAACTGTGTTTGGAGAGGAGTCAGCTGAAGATGTTTTTGGGGGACTCATGTCGCCAAGTCATCAAAAATCAATGTGCCTGAGGCAAAATGATGAGTTCCAATCTCAACATTCTACAACAGGCCTGAGTTTATTAAAAGGGACATTAACTCTTCAACTCTCTTCCAGCTTGCCCTCCCCCCCTCTCCCCCACAATCAATTTGTAGAACGGTCCAGACCGGAAACGTGTCACCCATCCATGTTCTCCAGGGATGCCACTTGACCCGCTGAGTTACTCCTGCACTTTGCCTCATTTATCTCCAATAATTAAGCTTGCCACTGTTATATAAGCATCTAGCTCTAATTCTACTGACAGGGTTGCTCTTTTGTGTTGATGCATTGGCCTCCTTCCCAATATCTTCACCTTGTGCCCTAAGAATTCACTTGATGTGCATTTGAAGTCCTGTGTGAACCATCCATTGACTGGATGCAAGTGTTTTTATTACCAAGAAGGCCAGCTGTTGTTGTAATGTTAATAATAGTTAATAGCTATTTAATTATCACATGTGCCTAGATACAATGAAATGTTTTGTTTTGCATATATTCCAGCAAAATCACATTGTACAGGAAAAAACTGCAGATGCTGGTTTAAATCGAAGGTGGGCACAAAATGCTGGAGTAACTCAATGGGACAGGCAGCATCTCTGGAGAGAAGGAATCATCTTGTACATCAGCACAATGATACATCAGTACAAGAGTGCAATGACTGCAGTGTAAAATAAATTATTTCTTTTTTTCTGAAGCAGTACACAAAGAGTTGCCACGTTTCTGACGTTGTCTTCAAAATTAACCAAAAACCCTCTCTTGTGTAAACACCTATCACTTCCCAGGCTCTGTCCTGCCCTTCCTCTCTTCCAGCTTTCTCACCCCCACCAGCACAATCATTGTGAAGAAGTATGGGTGTCAAGGGTTCTGGGGGGAAGGCAAGAGAATGGGATTAAGAGGGAGAGATAGATCAGCCATGATTGAATGACCGAGTAGACTTGATGGGCTGAATGGCCTAGTTCTGCTCCCATCACTTAGATAACTTATGAACTTATGACCCAACCCAAAAAGGTTTATGTTCTCCAGAGATGCTGCCTGACCTACAGAGTTAATCCAGTACTTTGTGTCTTTTTCTTCCAAAAACAATCTTGTAGCTTTCAAACATCAAGTTCTTAAAAATATCGGATTGTATCTTGGCCATGAAGGCCTGTTGTCCGGGCGAGCGCACTGGGTCGTGGTTGCAGGGGTCAGCCTGGCTTGGCGATGTTGGTGTTCCCCACCGCTGCTCCACCACTCTGTTCCGCTGCAGGCTGCGTCCGATCCACGAGCTGGCTCGACCTCTGTAGGGCCTCCAGCGACGCCCGATCCAACCAATCCCCAGGCTGCTGCAGGGCCTCTGTTGTCTGTCACCCCTTACAGCTGCCACGTTTTTGAAGTTTACCATTTCTTCAGCTCAGACTAATATTTTCAAGAACCCTCCCCAGATACAAGCATTCATCCACAATAGAAAGATACAGCATAGAAACAGGCCCCTGCGGCCCATTGTGTCCAGGCCAACCATCGATCAGCCGTTCACACTAGTTCCATGTTATCCCACTTTCTCATCCACTTGCTACACACTAGGGGCTATTTACAGGGACCAATTCATCTACAAAGTTGCATGTCTTTGGGAGGAAACCTGAGCACCCGGATGAAACCCACATGGTCACAGGCAGAACATGCAAACTCCATACAGAGAGCCGAAGAGGTTAGATTTGAACCTGGGTCTCTGGTGCTTTGAGAGTGTGGTTTTCTAAGGCAAGTGCTAAAAAGTGCTGGAGGAACTCAGTGGGACAGCAGCATTGGTGGAGAGAAATGGACAGACAACTTTATGGGTTAGGGGCCTTCTTCAAATGAAACATCTGCATTCTCTTGTGTTTCCGTACTTATGCGAATGTTTACACTAACGGGCATAGCTTTAAAGTGAGAAGGACAAAGTTTAAAAGAAATGTGCGGGGCAAATGCTTTTATGCAGAGGGTGGTGGGTGCCTGGAATGTGCTGCCAAGGGGGATGTGGAGACAGGAAAAAATAATGGATTAGGTTTGCAGTAGGTTGATTATTGTCATGTGTACTGAGGGTACAGTGAAAAGCTTTGTTTTGCATGCTCCTCAATCCAATCAGACAATACTTTACATAAATACAATCAAGTCAAACTCAAATACAATAGGTAAGACCAAAGGGAAAGATAGAGATGGAACTTAAGGGGCCTTATAGATAGGGTCATAGATATGCTGGGAATGGAGGGATATGGATCACGTGCAGACAGAGGAAACTAGTTCAACTTGGCATTACGTTTGGCATGGGCATTGTAGCCAAAAGGACCTGTTCTTGCGCTGTACTGTTCAGTGTTCTTTGTTCAAGTGTTTGTTATTATCAGCATTCTTCATTTCTCATGTTATACCAGGGACTACATGTCAAAAAGCATATTATTGTCGGCACGAAATGTCATTCCCTTTATCCTGTACCTGTACACTGTGGATCGGTTGCTTGTAATTATGTATAGTCTTTTCCCTGACTGGATAAAACACAACAAAAAAACGTTTCACTGTACCTCGATACGCGTGTTAATAAACTAAAATAAAGTAAAACCCTCTTGTAAACTTGGGGGGGGGGGGGGGGGGGGGGCTGTAAACACACCCAAGAGTTGATTAAAAAATATTATCATAATCATGTTGAAATCATTCAGTATAGTTTAGAAATACTTGAATATCCAATAGAATAATTTAGAGATCCAGCGTGGAAACAGGCCCTTTAACCCACCGGGTCCACGCTGACCAGCGATCCCCCATTCACACTAGTTCTATGTTATCCCACTTTCTCATCCACTCTCACTATGCACTGGGGGCAATTTGCAGAGGCCAATTAACTGACAAATCTGCACGGTTTTGAGATGCGGGAGGAAACCGGAGCACCCGGTGGAAACCCACATGGTCACGTGCAAACTTGCAAACTCCACACAGACAGCACCAGTCAGGATCAAACATTGGTTTCTGGCAGTGTGATGCAGTAGGTTTTAAGTTTTCATAGAGTCATACAGGAAACAGGCCCTTAGGCCCAACTTTCTCATGCCAACCAACATGCCCCATCTATATTAGTTCCACCGAGCGGCTTTTGGCCCATATCCCTCTAAACCTATCCTATCCATGTACCTGTCTAAATGTTTCTTAAACATTGTGAAAGTACCTGCCTCAACCGCATCCTCTGGCATCTTGTTCCATACACTCACCATCGTTTGTGTGACAAAGTTACCTCTCGGATTCCCATTAAATCTTTCCCCCCTCACCTTAAACCTATGTCCTCATTCTCTATTTCCTTTGTTTTCAGTGAGAATTATTTAATTCCCATTATATATAACTCCAGCTACTCTGGAATATAATGCACCACAGAATCTATCTTAAAATAATTGGTCTGTTACCACTGAGGGCCTTTGCAATGGCAATTACATGGGCCCAAGGCACACCGGTTCATCCCAATAAAGCCTGACAATTTTTGAATTCCAGTTTAATAAGGGAATGTGTACCCTGTTCAAATCTTTTTTTTTTTGGACTCTTTTGCACAACCATAGGCTCAAAGATACCTCTGTGGATGGATTGCAAATTCATTTATTCTTGCAGATAAAATGGTTATTAAAGGCACAAGATTATTAAGAGCTGAGAGGGGTTGAAAAATGTGTCTTCTCCTGTGTGCTTTTGTGACACATGAATACAAAAAGATCAGACCAGAAGAGACATGTGGTTTCATCTTCAGGATGTGTGGGTTGGGAGGTTAATTGGCTGCTGTGAATTGTCTCTTGTTTAGGTCTAGGTTTATTATTGTCCTGTGTGCCAAGGAAAGCATTGTTTTGCATGTTGTCCAAACAGATCAGATAATACTCTACATAAATACAGTCAAGTCAAACTCAAGTACAAAAGGTAGAGCAAAGATGTAGAGTGTAGAATATACAGTAGTTGGAGTTTTACAGGTAGAAAAGAGATTTAAAAAAGTGGAGCGATTGTATCGGATGATTGCAGATCCTTCTCTGGGAAGTGCACGCTCAAATAGTCGAAGATAGACCCAAAATGCTGGAGTAACTCAGTAGGACACACTGCATCTCTGGAGAAAAAGGATGGGTGACGTTTCGCATCAGAAACGTTCAGTCTCAAGAAGTATATTCCTGGTGTGTGGAATAGAACTAATGTACAGTTGATCGTTGGTTAGAGTCTGAAGAAGGGTTCCAACCTGAAACGTGGGTCTCTGGTGCTGTAAGGCAACTTAACAATTGAAGCTCCTGGTTCTGCCAAAGAGAAGACTGGCAGAATTGCACCCTTTGCAGCAGTGTAGATTGCAGCAGACATTGAATAGAATCTATTTTCAGCAGAATAATTTCCAAAGTCTATCAGCAATGTAAGATCAAGCTTATTCTCAGGCTTTCCAACTGTTGCTGCCTCTGCTGCTGCAAACTCACTGAATTTAACAAATTGCACCTTCTAGGCCCTGAAAGGCATCAATACTTTCAATTCCATGGTTGCTATGTTTTGATTGACTCCTTGAGCTTTGGTATTTGAAGTCAGCAAGGAGGCCGAAAAATGAAAGAAATCTAATGCAATCCTTTACCTCTTCACAAATGACAGGACAGCGGTGATTTCACAAAACCATCCACAAGTGGATGAAGAAGGCGATTGATTTTGTGTTGCGAGCTTTAACTCTATGAAACTCTGGAAGCTTAGAGCATAACTGAGCAAGAATGATCTGATGTAAGGTCATTGTTTGACCCAGTGAAGCTGCTTCATTTTTTTTCTCTGCCTTCAATATCTGCCATTCCACCATAAAGAGAACGTTAGGTGGATTTTTTTAAAATTTAGTTTAATTTATTTATTTATTTTTATTTTGTATTTATTTATTTATTTATTTATTTATTTATTTATTTATTTATTTATTTATTTATTTATTTATTTATTTATTTATTTATTTATTTATTTATTTATTTTTAACTGAGCAAGAATGATCTGATGTAAGGTCATTGTTTGACCCAGTGAAGCTGCTTCATTTTTTTTCTCTGCCTTCAATATCTGCCATTCCACCATAAAGAGAACGTTAGGTGGATTTTTTTTAAATTTAGTTTAATTTAGAGACACAGCATGGAAACAGGCCCTTCAGACCAATTAGGCTGTGCTGACCAGCAATCATCGCACACTAACGCTGTCTAACACATACCAGGGACAATTTTTACAATTTTACCAAGCCAATTAACCTGCAAACCTGTACGTCTTTGGAGCTAATGAAATCAAGTGAGAATGTAAATGAAGTGCAATCCAACTTGATTCAATTAAACCAGATCAATGATGAAATCAAAGAAGATTACGAAGCATTGATACAGTTATCACTGTCTGAAAATGAACTTGAAAAGCAAAAACAGTGGATTCACCAAACAGTGGGCACTTTCATCGAATTTACACAAGATACTAAGGCGTGGTTATTCAAGGTTGGTCATCAACCTTCCTGAGGGTGCCACACAACAGAGTTGTGTAAACTTAGATATCATTGGACCTGAAGACAGTGTTTCAAATGTCTGAAACTTTAAATTGAGCCTCAAATCTCGTTCTTCATCATGTGCATCTTTAATGCTCTCTGCTCGTATAAAAGCTCAGGCAGATCTGGCCGTTCTCAAAGAACAGGTTGTCTACATGGAAGGCAGGCATGAGATTAAGGCACAAGAAGAACAATTGGAGGAAGAACGTAAGAGACAAAAGGAATAGCTGAGAAGACAAAAGGAACAGCTGAGAAGACGGAAGGAACGACTGGAACTAGATGCTGAAATGGCAGCAACCAAGACAAGACTCAATGTACTTTATGCTATGAAATCAAGAAGCAGCTCTAGAGCATCTGATCCAATGAACTTTTATTTGAGAAAATAAACTGCTCAAAGGAAAACATCAGCTAAATTAGAGCCTAATGCAGCTGAATACATGCCTGATCAAGTGCAACAGGTTGTTAGACCAAAACGAACAACTATGGGATCATCTGCTAAGAGCTCATGATAGGACCCATCTAACTCAACACCCTCTCCAAAGGCAAAAGGCAGACTCATGAGCAAAAGGGAGTGCAGAGGCATGTTCGCATTACCCCCGCTCCCCCCCCCCCCCCCCGGACAGTATGATGAAAGCCAAGTTGATATGTAAAAACCTAATTCAGAAGCAAGATGATATCACTGTTCTTCCTGCTCAACAAAATCTTTCTTCTATACCACCAAGAGACATTCCTGTTTATGATGGTGATCCTTTGCAGTATGAAATTTTCATCATGGCCTTTGAGGGAGGAGTGGAAAGAAAGACTAACGATAACAATGGAGCGTATCTTCTGGAGCAATATACAAGAGTTCAAGCAAAAAACTTAGTCTGCAGCTGTCAACACTTACCTGCAGCCCAGGGCTATCCTAAGGCTAAGAAGTTGCTTAAAAAAAGCATTTTAGTAATGAACACAAGATTGCCACTGCATATATGGTCAAGGCATTGGCCTGGTGAGCAATCAGATTAGAAGACGTGAAAGCATTGCAAGCATTCTCACTGTTCCTTAGAAGTTGTTGCAATGCAATGGAACATCTCACCTATGCAGGAAATGAATGTCGCTTCCAATATGAAGACTCTCCTTCTAAAACTGCCTTACAAGCTCAGAGACAAGCGGAGAGATAAGGCATGTAAGCTACAGGAAAAGTTTGGATATCGAGTTAGATTTCCTGACCTGGTAGACTTCATAGAGAAACAAGTGGAGATACTATCAGATCCACTTTTTGGGAACATTCAGGAAGCTAAGCCAGTTGCAACTGACAAAGGCCCTACCTTTGCTAAAGCAAGAAAAAAGCCACAAACAGCCAGATGCAGGTTTGCAATGACTGCAAAACCTGTAGAAGCACAGGTGCAAGAAAATCTGACAACAAAGGGAATGAAAGCTGACGTATCTACCGCCAAGCCACTAGGTTTTTGTTTGTTCTATAACAAAAGTGGTCACACATTGGAGCGGTGTAGGCAGATCAAGAAGAAAGGGCATAGAGAAAGGATAGACTTCTTAAAGGAGAAGGGAATCTGTTTTGGATGTTTGAAAATAGGTCACATGATGAAAGACTGCAAGAGACATTTTGGCTTGTGATGTGTGCAAAGAAAATCATCCTGAAATACTTCTGTATGCTCTGGTTTCTGTTCTTTGTCCTTTTGTTCAATGTGAAGTCCCCTGAGAAGAGACCATGACAGCAGGGATGTAAATGGCTGCCCTGCTGCAGCTGCTGCAATATCCATTGCAAACTTTGAGGAGCTACTGGTCAAACAATGCAATCATAACTTCAATGAAAGAACCAGCAAGGAGACGGAAGGAATGTCCAGAGAAGAAGTAAAGTTCTTGGAAATTATGAATCGCTCAGCAAGGATGACAGATGGACACTATTGTCTAGACTTACCTTTCAAGCAAGAAAACTCCAGCATGCCAAATAACCGTTGCATTGCAGAGCAACACATCCAGAGCTTGAAACGCAAGTCTGGCAAGAATGAGAAGTTTTATGATGAATATATATCTTTCCTCACAGAAATGATTGACAATGGTTATGCTGAAAGGGCACCAATAGACCAGCTGAATCAAAGTGATGGAGAACTCTGGCACATCCCTCATCACGGGGTGCATCACTCTAAGAAAGGAACTTTAAGGGTGGTCTTAGACTGTGGTGCAGTCTTCAAAGGAACATTACTTAACTGCCAACTGCTGCAAGGTCCAGACCTAACCAACTCACTCATTAGAGTTCTCATCAGATTCAGACAAGAACCGGTTGCTTTGATGGCTGATAGCAAAGCAATGTTTCATCAGGTCAAGGTATCAGAAAAGCATATTGACTATCTACGATTTCTGTGGTGGCCCGATGGTGATGTGCAGCAAGGTCTTGTTGAATACGGGATGAAGGCACATCTTTTTGGAGCCGTGTCGTCACCTAGCTGTGCAAACTTTGCATTAAGGAAAACTGCTGAAGATAACAAAGCTCAATTTCCAGCAGAGGTGGCAAACACGGTAAAGAACAACTTCTACAAACTTGATTGTTTAAAATCCATGCCTTCAGAACAAGAAGCAGTTCAAATGGTAAAAGACCTGACTGCCATCTGCAAAATGGGAGGATTCATGCTGTCAAAGTGGATCAGCAACAGCCCTGCTGTATTGGCATCCATTCCTCAAGAAAACAGAACCAAAGAGATCAAAAGAGGACTAAGTTTTGTTAAAAGGTATGGTGTAATCTTCACCTGCATGGCAAGCAGGACATTGCATCTTGAAGTTGCATCTACACTTGACACAGACTCCTGCATCAATGCATTACGAAGTTTCATTTGTCAACGAGATCAAGTTTCATCTTTAAGATCAAACAATGGCACAAATTACATTGGAGCGGAAAGATAATTGAGAGAAGCACTCAATGGCTTGAATCAGGACAAGATGCAGAGTGCAACACTTCAGCGAGGGATAAGGTGGTACTTAAACCCTCCAGCAGGATCCCATCACGGCGGTGTCTGGGCACGATTGATCCACATGGTTCGAAATGTGCTGCACTCTGTTCTTAGCCAACAAGTTCTGAACGATGAAGGATTGCAAACTTTAATTTGTGTAGTTGAACCAATTTTAAATGATCGACCCATTACCAAGAATTCTGATGATCCAATGGACCTGGAAGCACTCACACCAAGCCATCTTCTTCTGATGAAAGCCAAGCCAATACTACCACCTGGGCTCCTTGTAAAGGAAGACTTATACATTAAACGCCAGATGGAGACAGATGCAATACATGGCAGATCTCTTTTGGAAATGGTGGATGAGAGAATACTTGCCTCTGATCCAAGAACAACAACAGTGGTCAAAGGTAAAAAGAAGCTTTGTTCCAGGTGACATTGTTGTGGTGGCTGATTCCACTGCACCACAAAGCTCCTGGCTAATGGGCAGAATATTGGAGACCATACCAGATGCACAAGGTCTTGTGCATGCAGTTCAACTTCAGACTAAGAGCAACATCTTGGAAAGATCGATAATGAAGATAAGTCTGCTCCTAGAAGCTGATACCTGAGCACAGTAAAGACTGGTGGCCTTAAAGATTGAAGAATCACTAAAGTAGATTAGATGCCAACATATAGTGCATATCTCTTTATTTTGATTATGTGCAAAGTTTTATAGCTCTTTTTAATGTTTATTAGTAATTGTTTCGTTATATACGTAGAACAATTAGGGACCGGTGTGTAGGAGCCATTTGTGTTTGTGCGAGCTGTTTTAGCATATTATATTATTTTGTATTTTGCTGTATTATCTTTGGACACTTGGGGGTTGTCGTGAGATGAATACATATATGGGCATAATGAACTGGGAGGAGCCAGAACTAGGTACTATATCTGGAGATGCAGAGACGGGAGGGTCAGACACAGGGAGTATGGCGAGATATAGTTCTTACCAGACGCGACGAGAGTTGAATTCTTGGGGAGTTACAGACCTGTTTTGTACAACTACTTCAATAAATGACAAATTAAACTGAAACATCTTGAAGATCTCTCTGTTGGGGCTCTGCATCAAGATCAATGAAGTTGTCATCACAATAATATTAATAAAGGCAGGGTTGTGGTTAAGGCTGTGTGGAATGGTTCAAGAGCCATTGGCTTTGATGGAAAGAATATAGAAGCAAAGAAGTACAGATGTTGGTTAATGCACAAGGACACAACGTGTTGGAGTAACTCAGCAGATCAGACAGCATCTCTGGAGAACATGGATACGTGAGCCTGAAGAAGGGTCTTGTCCTGAAACGTCACCTATCCATGTTCTCCAGAGATGCTGCCTGACCTGCTGAAGTACTCCCGCACTTTGTGTCTATTTTTGATGGGAAGAAGCTGTTTCTCAACTGGATTTTGACATTCCTGGCTATGCCAGCATCTATTGTTCAGGCGTGATTACCTCTGAATTGCAGAGCCAATTGAAGATTCAAGCACAATCTTTGTTCTTCGATCACATATTTGCCAAAATGGGCGAGGGCAGCAGATTTCCTTCCTTAAAGGACATTTGTAAGCCAGATATGTTTGTAACAGCAAACTAACAGTTTCATGGTTACTGATGCTGAGGCTAGCATTTTATCTTTAAAAATTCCAGCTCTATTCAATCACTTGAATTTGAATTCCTCTGGTGCCGTGGTGGGAATTAAGCTCTTGACTCTGGATCAATATCCCAAGCCTCTGCTTGTTGATCAATAACTTAACCAGTGCAACAGCCTACACAGAACATTTCTTCTGAATTCACAAGGCAGTTTATTAGTGTGTAGCCTGTACCAAACTGTAGTACTTTCACTAAATGTTATTCCCTTTATCAAGTATCTGCACATGGAGGATGACTCGATTGTAATCACGTGTAGACTTTCTGCTGACTGATTAGCACACAACATAGCAAACACCATCTTTAGATCACCACTCAGCCCTCTCTTGTCTCTATGTTGAAGTTGTATCAGAATGCGGCACAGTGGTGTAATGGTAGATTTGTTGCCTTACACCGCCAGAGACCCAGGTAGATCCTGAATACAGATGCTGTCTGTACGGAGTTTGTACGTTCTCCCTGTGACCATGTGAGTTTTCTCCGGGTGTTCTGGTTTCCTCCCACACTCCAAAGACGTGCAGGTTTGTAGGTGATCGACTTCTGTAAATTATCCCTAGTGTGTAGGATAGAAATAGTGTACAGAGAGAGATCACTGGTCGGCGCGGACATGGTGGGCCGAAGGGCCTGTTTCCACACTGTATCTCTAAAAATAAAACTAAGCTAAAACACAAACTAAAACCATAGATGCTGGGTAGCTGATTTTAATTTATCTTGAGCACCTAGTTTTCTTCTGAAAATCTTTGCATCATCTTCCTTCTCATTGAATAGTTAGTTTTAAGTTATTCATTTCCAAAATGGAAATTACATTTCGGAATGCAGATGTACTTATTGATTCTCGCTCTCAAAAAATGACAACTCTTCACGATAATCCTCACTTAGGGCAAAACTACACCGGCTATCAAAATCAAACCAGCACAAAAATCAATGGACAAAGATTTAGAGTGCAGACTCCTGCCCAAAGCGGAATATAATTGTTTATATCATGGCAAGTACAAGTCAAAGATTAAATTAATGTCAATAGAAAATTTAACTTTTTCATATCCAATTCAGTAAAGACTGTATGGCGAGTCCGGAAACTTGTTGGTTGTAGAAGAAGTTTATTGCGACAGCAATATTCGAATACAAAGGTTAAACAACAAGGTAAAGGACAACCATCAAAAACTCACTGTCTTCTTCGAAGACTTCTCTGAACTGAACCTTTTCGGGCGCCAAAAGCGCACATGACAACGCTGTCCAATCAGCGATGTCGCTCTCTGGACCAATCCTTACGGTCGCGCTCACACGTGACCTTGCTGGCCAATCTGAGGGTTCGACGACCCGGACCATTCTCTATGGTCGCTACATGACCCCCCCCAGAACCCGAGGTACGAAACCTAGCAGGGAGCCGGATTTCGCGACCATAACGAGTAAGGAGAGGGGCAGCCTGAACCACAGGAGCAGGGGATTCCGGACTTGGAGGAACTGCCGGAACGGGGGGTACTGGACTGAGCGGAACTGATGGAGGCCGGCCTCTCCTAGGGGTTTGGCCGACCAGGACTGGTTGATCCGGATCCAAGTGTGCAGGTTTAAGCCGGGACACCGAGACGAGCTCACTCCTGCCGCACACATCTAAGGTGAAGGTAGCCGTCCCCTTACGCAAAACCCGGAACGGCCCTTGATAGACCCTCTGCAATGGGGCACGATGGGAATCTTTTCGCAAAAACACAAACTCACAGTCCTTCAGGGAAGGCGGTTCATGTACCATGTTTCATGTTTCAGTGAACAATCTGGTCCTGAACTCCTCCAAAACAAAGGAACTTATAATTGACTTTAGAAAAACCAGTGGAGATTACGACCCACTCTACATCAATGGGGTCTGTGTGGAAAGGGTACCAGCTTTCAGGTTCCTGGGTACGCACATCGCAGAGGATCTTACCTGGTCTACCAACACCATCACCACAGTAAAGAAGGCACAGCAGAGACTCCACTTCCTGAGGATCCTCAGGAAAACCAACCTGCAGGAGAAGCTCATGTTGTCCTTCTATCGCTGCTCCATCGAGAGTGTGCTGGCATACTGTATAACCACATGGTATGCCAGCTGCTCAGAAAAGGACAGGAAGGCCCTTCAGAGGGTCATCACGACGGCCCAGAAGGTCATCGGCTGCTCACTGCCCTCCCTGGAGCACCTGTTCAGCCTACGCTGCCTCAGTAGAGCAGGCAAAATAATAAAAGATCCATCCCACCCCGGCCACCGTCTGTTTGTTCATCTGCCCTCTGGTCGACGTTTCAGGTCGATCAAATCCCGAACAAACAGACTTAAGAACAGTTTTTACCCCAGGGCCATACGAGAACTGAACACTACCTTTGCACTAGGCAACACCGTTAAAAAATCTTGTACTTAATATAATTGTATTTAATTGTATTTATGTATTTATTTGTTTTTGCATTTATTGCATATATGTTTGTACGCACCGTCAGGATTGGCTATTTTTTAATTTCGTTGTACTCGTTGCAATGACAATAAATGAATATTATTATTATTATTATTATTATTATTATTATTATGGGACACCCATGACGTGAAGTCGGAAGTGGAGCCAGGGAACCCACCCGTGCCCGGAGCGATGCTAAGACTGATGGGACTGGAGGCAGCTGGTCTGAGGGGTCCGGAAACAAATCTCCGGGTACTCGAAGTGGCGAGCCATGTACTAGCTCCGCGGATGACGCACCGAGATCTTGCTTAGGAGCAGTCCGGATGCCCAGAAGGACCCAGGGGAGTTGGTCTACCCAGTCCGGGCCTTCAAGCCTTGCACTGAGGGACGCCTTGAGTTGACGGTGGAACCTTTCTACAAGTCCATTTGCCTGGGGGTGGTATGCAGTAGTGGGTTGTAACTTGGAACCGTACAGTTCTGCGAGCGCGGCCCAGAGGGACGAAGTGAACTGCGGCCCCCTGTCAGTGGTAATAACTGCCGGGACCCCGAAACGTGCTACCCAATGGAGGGCCAAAGTCCTGGCACAAGAGGCTGCCGAGATATCAGACAATGGGAAAGCCTCTGGCCACCGGGTGAACCGATCCACCACCGTGAGGAGGTGGGTGTAGCCCCGGGAGGAAGGCAAAGGCCCGACTAAATCCACGTGGATGTGGGAAAAACGAACTGCTGGGACCTCGAACTCCTGTAAGGGGGGCTGGACATGGCGCTGGACTTTAGCGGTCTGACAGGGAACGCAGGAACGTGCCCAACCCGCTACCTGTTTCCGTAGGCCATGCCAGACAAACCGAGCTGCTACTAAAGCAGAGGTGGAGCGGATGGACGGGTGCGCCAGCCCGTGAATGGCATCAAAAACCCGGCGCTGAAGGGAGGGCGGTACTACCGGCCTGGGACGGGGAAGGGAAACATCACACCAGACTTTTGTGCCTTCCGACCCACAGGCTACCTGAGCCAACTTCAATCCCGAAGTGGTGGACTGGTATGCCGAGGCGGTATCCGCTAGAAGCTGTGCCTCCGCAAGCTCCTGGGGATCCACTTCGCAGTCCACAGCCGAAATAGGGGAAAAAGCAGGTCTAGACAAGGCGTCAGCAACGGCATTAAGCTTACCCGCGACATGACGGACATCGGTGGTAAATTCGGAGATGGTAGTCAGGTGCCGCTGCTGGCGGGCCGACCATGGGTCAGACAATTTGAAAAATGCAAATGTTAATGGTTTGTGGTCCGTAAAGGCCACAAATGGGCAGCCCTCAAGGAAGTACCTGAAATGACGAACAGCTAAATAGAGGGCCAGAAGCTCTCGGTCAAATGCGCTATACTTCAGCTCAGCCGAATTTAGTTGCCGGCTGAAAAACGCCAAGGGCTGCCAACGGCCACCGACCTGCTGCTCCAAGACCCCGCCCACCGCCACGTCAGAGGCGTCAACCATCAGGGCCGTGGGGGCGGAGGGGCTCGGGTGGACCAACATGGTGGCGTCTGCCAAGGCTGCCTTAGCTGCTGTAAAAGCCGACTCTGCGGCCGGGGACCATATCAACTCTACCGGTTTTCCCGCAAGGCACTGGAAGAGCGGGCGCATGACTCGCGCAGCTGCCGGAACGAACCTATGGTAGAAGTTAACCATACCTACGAACTCCTGTAGTCCTTTTACTGTGGTGGGCCTGGGAAATGCCCGGATATCCTCCACCTTCTCGGGCAAAGGGGAGGCGCCGGCAGGGGTAATTCTGTGCCCTAGAAAATCAAGAGAAGGGAGGCCGAATTGACATTTGGAGGGTTGGATAATGAGCCCGTGGTCTTGGAGCCGCTGGTGTTCCTGCACTGAGGGGCTGGCGACCAGGATGTCGTCTAAATAAATAAACAAAAAGGGTAAACCCCGACCCACACGGTCCATCAGTCGTTGGAAAGCCTGTGCCGCGTTCTTTAAACCGAAAGGCATACGCAACCATTCGAACAACCCGAACGGAGTAATCGTGGCAGTTTTCTGTATGTCCTCCGGCCGCACCGGAATCTGGTGGTATCCTCGCACCAAATCGATTTTGGAGAACACCACCGCCCCTTCCAGCCCAGACGAAAAGTCCTGTAGGTGCGGTATGGGGTAGCGATCAGCCGTGGTGACAGCATTGAGACGCCGATAATCGCCACATGGTCTCCACCCCCCAGATGCCTTGGAGACCATATGCAACGGCGAGGCCCATGGGCTGTCGGACTGACGGACAATGCCCATTTCCTCCATCTTCCTAAATTCCGCCCGTGCCACCACCAGTTTGTCTGGCGGTAGTCTCCTGGCCCGAGCGAAAACGGGAGGGCCCTCGGTGCGGATGTGATGGACCACGCCGTGCTTGGCCGAAGGCGTCAAAACGTTGGATGAGCAGCTCTGGAAACTCCGCCAGGATCTCAGCATACGAGTCAGGGGCCGCGACGACGGCCTGGACAGTAGGGCTGGGCGGGGAGGCGATTGTCGGAGCGACGGGCTCCTCGCTGGCGGAGGGTCGGAGGTCGTTACCGCGGACATCAGGGACCAGTGAAAAAGCCCAGAGAAAATGGGGCGGCATGGTAGCGCAGCGGTAGAGTTGCTGCTTTACAGCGAATGCAGCGCCGGAGACTCAGGTTCGATCCTGACTACGGGCGCCGTCTGTATGGAGTTTGTACGTTCTCCCCGTGACCTGCGTGGGTTTTCTCCGAGATCTTCGGTTTCCTCCCACACTCCAAAGACGTGCAGGTATGTAGGTTAATTGGCTGGGCAAATGTAAAAATTGTCCCTAGTGGGTGTAGGATAGTGTTAATGTACGGGGATCGCTGGGCGGCACGGACTTGGTGGGCCGGAAAGGCCTGTTTCCGGCTGTATATATATGATATGATGATATGATATGATATGAAAATCTGCGCCTAGGATCGCTTGTCTGACGTCTGCTATGATGAATGGCCATTCGTACGTGCGGAGGCCTAACACAAGGGACATCTTCCGTATACCGAAAGGCGAATGGGGCTGCCATTAACCGCGATGAGGGTAGGACCTGTCTTACCCGTTCTGGTCTCGAGGTCGGTCGGCGGCACTATACTGACGATGGCTCCCGTGTCCACCAAAAATTCTGTGTCCGTGAATCGATCGTGGACGTAGAGGCGTTGGTTCTGGCCAATTGCAACTGCCCCTATGTACGATCGGCCGAGGCATTTCCCGCGAAGGTACAAGGTGAGCGGCAGTTGCGTGATTCTCTACCCCATCGTAGGTGATAATAGCACCAGCCGCGCTTGTGCGGATCTTTTTGGCGGGCTTTTGGAGAACTGGCGGGAGACGCGGCGCCATCTTGATGTCGCTGTGGCGTGGTCACTGATGTCGAGACCTTGTTGATCGAACCGCTTGCCTTCGATTTAGCCGCTATGAGCGCGTCCGCTTTCTCTGCATATGCTTCGGGGTCCTTAAAAGAACAATCCGTGAGCAGCAGTCGGACATCCTCGGGAAGCTTCTCTCGGAATGCCTGTTCGAACATGAGGCAATCCGTATGCTCACCGGCTAGCATCATCATCTCGGCCATGAGAACGGACGGCCGTCGATCTCCGAGGTCCGGTAGGTGCAGAAGTTTTTCAGCGCGATCGTGCCTATTAAACCCGAAGGTTCGCAGTAACAATTTCTTCATTGCCTCGTACTTGCTTTCCGCAGGCGGATTAACGATGAACCGCATCACGCGTGTGGTCGTCTCCGGTGATAGAGCGCTGACGAGATAGTAATACTTCGTCGCGTCGGCCGATATGTTCCTTAAATGAAATTGGGCTTCGGTGTGGACAAACCAAGATTGCGGTTGATGTGTCCAAAACGACGGAAGGTGAACGCTTACTGCGCTTAACTCCGGTGTGCCAGGCGCGGCATCCAACAACGGGGCGTCGTGTTCCTGCATAGTCGGTGATCGTCCAGATCACGTCGGGGTCACCAATATGGCGAGTCCGGAAACTTGTTGGTTGTAGAAGAAGTTTATTGCGACAGCAATATTCGAATACAAAGGTTAAACAACAAGGTAAAGGACAACCATCAAAAACTCACTGTCTTCTTCGAAGACTTCTCTGAACTGAACCTTTTCGGGCGCCAAAAGCGCACATGACAACGCTGTCCAATCAGCGATGTCACTCTCTGGACCAATCCCTACGGTCGCGCTCACACGTGACCTTGCTGGCCAATCTGAGGGTTCGACGACCCGGACCATTCTCTATGGTCGCTACAACTGCTTCATTTTAAGACAGCATTGTGTAACTTGAAACCAAGCTTACATTGAGATAACAGGATGCATTACTTTTATAAAATTATAAAAGCAGAGAATGCTGAAAATACTCAGCAGGTCAGGCTGCATCTGTGAGGCAGAAAGTGAGTTACTATCAGGTTAATGACCCTGTGACAGAACAAGTGATAGGTGAATTGGCACAAGGTGAATGGAGAAAAAAGATGGGTGAAGTTTCAGATCAGAACCCTTCAGTTCCTTTCCACACAAGCGAAGGGTGAATTCAGATGAGGGAGGTTTGGCCCTTTAGCCCATGCCAACAAATATGTCCTAAGTAAGCAAGCCCCATTTGCCTGCATTTCGCCCATATTCTTCTAAACCTTTCCTATTCATCTATCTGTCCAAATGTATTTTAAATGTTGTTACTGTGCCAATAGACAAAAAAATATAGGAACATTTTGTACAGTGAAAAACTTTTTTTGTTGCGTGCTATCCAAGATAAAGTCCAGTAAAGTCTGATTAAAGATAGTCCAAGGGTCTTCAATGAGGTAATAGCTCAGGAGTTCTCTCTAGTTACTGGTAGGATGATTAGTTTAGTTTATTGTCACGAGCACTGAGGTGCAGTGAAAAGCTTTTAAGTTGCATGCTATCCAGTCAGCAGAAAGACTATACATGATTACAATTAAGCCGTCCATGGTGTATAGTTACGGGATAAAGGGAATAACGTTTAGTGCAAGATAAAGTCCAATAAAGTCCCATTAAAGATAGACCAAGGATCTCCAATGAGGTAGCTGGTAGGTCATGACTGCTCTCTAGTTGGTGATAGGATGGATCAGTTGTCTGATAACAGCTGGGAAGAAAATGTCCCTGAATCTGGAGGTGTGCGTTTTTCACACTTCTGTACCTCTTGCCTGATGGGAGAGGGGAGAAGAGAGAGTAACCGGGGTGAGACTGGTTCTTGATTGTGCTGGTGGTCTTGCCGAGGCAACAGTGTCATGCTGTGGGATCTTTCATACCAACTGTCAGAATATTAGCTCAGTATGGCAACCTGTATTGGCAATTTTCACCAGGCAGTCCTAGAGTCTTCACCTGGAAAACAAGCCAAAAACTTGAATAGACACAAAATGCGGGAGTAACTCAGTGGGTCAGGCCGCATCGCTGGACAGAAAGCATGGGTGATGTTTCAGGTCGTGACCCTTCTTCGGTGAGTTACTCCAGCACTTTGTGACTATCTTTGGTATAAATCAGCATCTGCAGTTCCTTGTTTCTGCCAAAATCTTGGAAGCAGTTTTGGATCTATCAACTACTAGATGTGGAGAGATTAAAGCATTGCCAATAGGAGATGATTCCAAGTTTTCAGAAAATGTACAGTAATCATTTCTTCTGAAGCCAAAAGACAAGGCATAATCAACACATGAATTAAATCACATCATTGCTTCATTCATAGTGTCTTGGAGTCAAACAGCATGGAAACAGGCCATTCGGCCCAACACACCCCACTAACTAACATGTCTCATCTACACTAGTCCCACCTGCCATTCACTGTAAAGATTATACACCATAACCTTTTTTTTAACTTTTAATATTAAGAGTTATTGATTTTTAACTGTATTGGACTCACCTATAAAGTAAATTTTGTCCCCTTATTCCTCTCCAACTTCTATAAGTTCTCAATCCAATATGTTGACTATCCCTTTGCCTCCACAGATGCTGCCTGACCCACTGAGTATCTCCTGCTGCTTGCCCTTTATACTGTATTCTGCCCCATCGCGCCTGCCCTAATATCTCCTCATGGGGCATAGTGTCAAGTCTTCTTTGGTATCACCATGCCTGATGTTTTACACATTGTTGAAATGCATGGGTGGTGCCAAGGACAAGGAACAACATGGTGATGTAGTAAATTTTCCAATCTAATTACCATTTGAAAACTATTAATGTCTCACAAATTAAAGCAGATTTTATTTGCCACTCACTCACTAATCCATAACTTATCAGACCCATTAAATTTAATTTCCACAACTTGCCGTTCTTGGATTTGAACTCCAGACCAAACTATTGGAAATCCAATACTATAATTAATAGATCATGAAGACCTTTAATTTGTTGAAAGTAGGTAATTGAGTTTATCACAGGTTTCAAAAGAAAGTATGTCTTAGATAATTGTGTTGCCTGTCAGATATATGCCTTCACCAATAGAACTGTACAGCACAGGAACAGGCCCTTCGGCCCACAATATCTGTGCCGAACATGATGCCAAGATAAACCGATCTCATCTGCCTGCACGTGATCTGTATGCCTCCATTCTCTGCATATTCACAAAACTCTTAAACACCACTATGGTATCTGCCGCCACCACCAACCCTGGCAGCTCAGTCCAGGCACCCATGACTCTCAGCGTAAAAAACCTGCCCCACACATCTCCTTTAAACTTAGCTCCTTTTGTCTGAAAGCTATGCCCTCTATGGGTTTTACTGTTAATATCACTGTAACTCTGTACCCCAAAGGCAACCCAAAAAATTAAGGCTCGCTGTGGGAAATCACTACAGTTGAATATCAAATATAATGCAGGATTCCACAAGAATTTTCCTTTGCGTCAAAAGAATAAATTAAATTGGCAGTGAACAAATTTGTATACTTTTTTCCAAACCCATGTTCTCAAGATTAAATTAGGATCATTCCGTTTCCATTGACTGAATTGTTAAACCTATTCACAACTTTGTAAGATAGGAAAGGGGTCAATATTATGGATAATTCTCAGTGGCTGATTCACTTTCATTCCCTTTAATTCAATCAGGTTCGTGAGACATGCACAGCTTCCAAAATGTGATTGTAATTTTGTTAAAAACCAGGAGGACAGATAGTTTAGTCTCCTGATACAGCCAAAGTGACTAAATAAGGTGATGAGAATGTGAACTTGGAATTACTAGCTTTCCGGTCATTCACCTCGCAGTGAAATATTGGCAGGTTGCAGATGATAAAATCTTGCAACTCAGCTGAAAAACCATCGACTTGAAATGCTCTTGGTTAAAACATTGCGTTTGTGTATTACACTTGTATCTAAAACATGATTAGATACATTATAGTGCATTTCATTAATTTGTGACTATTAGCCCACTCCTCTGACATCAGTCTGAAGAAGGATTTTGACCCGAAATGTCACCCATTCCTTCTCTCCCGAGATGCTGCCTGACCCGCTGAGTTACTCCAGCATTTAGTTTAGTTTAGTCGGGTTTATTATTATTGTGTAGGAAGGAACTGCAGATGCTGGTTTAAACCGAAGAGAGACACAAAAAGCTGGAATAACTTGGCGGGTCAGACAGCAGCTAAAGTCGAGGAAAATCTGATTAAAGATAGTCCGAAGGTCTCCAATGACGACTGCTCTCTAGTTGGTGATAGGATGGTTCAGTTGCCTGATGACAGCTGTGAAGAAACTGTCCCTGAATCTGGAGGTGTGCTTTGAATCTGGGGTCTTGCAGAGTCGTCCTGAACATGGAGGCATGCAGAAAATCTTCAAACTATCCAGCTTATAGGAAAAATGAATAGTTTGTAATGTGTTTAATCCTAGACCTTGTCGACTGGGAAAGCATGATGGGGAAAATGACCGACATAGGAAACTTAAGGATGTTTGTGAGGCAATAAATAGATTTATCATGGCGTTTAAGTTCTACAGCACAAGCCAGTTCAGTTAAAATAAACATTGGAGGTTGTAAACTAAGCTGAGGGTAATAAAACTGCCCAGAAATAGGGTCTTTTGTTGTGACCATTTGATAGATATAGTTTTCAAAATACCAGGAAATATAAGGTTAATGGTAACTCTGGGGAAAGACAAAGATGAAAGGTTAGAGAGACATTGATTAATGATGACTTATTTCAAGAATGTAGAATCCATAAGTACTCATAGTGTTGTGAGAATATACAAATGCTGCGGGTGCTGTGAATATTTGAAGCACTTTGGGTGTTCTCATGGTGTGTACAATGCGCACTGTTAAGGCCTTCAATAAACTGACTTGTTCGAGAGACTCACCACTGATCTACAAGGGTGGTTTAGTTTCTGTTCCTATCTGAGCTGGGCCCCATGTAAAGACAGATTTAGGGTACAGGAATAACACAATTCCTTCCTACAATCATGTACAGGTAGAAGGGATTATTTTAATTTGCCATCAACTTCGGCACAGGCATTGTGGGCTGAAGGGCCTACTCTTATGCTGTACTGTTCTCTGTTTTAAAGGGAGCACAGACTCTCCTATTTCCCTGCTGTTGAGTCCAAAACATTCATCGTATTTAAGAGAGGGAGTCCTTTAAGTAGCAGTCTCTCTCTCCCTGGAACTATTGGTGTTCTGTGTTCCCTCATCCCCTCTGTAATCCATCCACACCCCTCCTCATCCTCTTCTCCCTCGGTAGTCCATTGCTTCCACTCTGGGCATCCTGAGGTTGGCGACTGATGGGGCCAATGTAGGAAATGCAGTCTCTGCCATGGACAAAGCAGGAGGTATCTGATGGAGCAGGTGGTGGGTGGTTTGTGAGGTAGTCTACTCTGTCAACTAGTTATGTAATGCTCTGTGTGTTTCCATCCTCGACTCCAGGTTATCAATACTCTCCCAAATGCATCGATTCCATTTTGATCAGACATAGCCCAAGGATTCCGTGGAGTCAGAGAGAATATTACAATTATCATCACCTCACGTGATAGAGGAGATTCACGGAGCAAGTGTTTTACACAGAGAGGGGTAGGTTTCTTGAAAGCACTGCCAGAGGAAGTGGTGGAAGCCAATACAATAGCACCATTTAAGAGTCATTTAGAAAGGCACCCAAACAGGTAGGGAATAGCAAGATACAGGGCAGCACAATGGCACAGCGGTAGATTTGCTGCCTTACAGAGTCAGAGGCCCAGGATTGATCCTGACTACAGGTGCTATCTGTACGGAGTTTGTACATTCTCCCTCATGGGTTTTATCCAGCTGTTCTGGTTTCCCCCCACATTCCAAAGGCATACAGGTTTGTAGGTTTATTGGCTTCTGTAAAAAATTGTAAATGGTCCTTCATGTAAGTGTATCAGGTGATAGCTGGTCAGCACGAACTTGTAGGCAGAAAGGCCTGTCGCCATGCTGTACCTGGAAAGTCAAAAGTAATCTCTAAAGACCACATACAAGAAAATGGGATAAGTTGTCTTAGCATCATGTTCACCACAGATATCGTGGGCCAAATGGCCTGTTCCTGTGCTGTATTGTTCTATGTTTCTAGTAGGGTTACAGATGTTTACAGATGGCAAGAGCTTTGACCAAGCATATCATGGATTGTGGAACCATCAATTAAGCACGGTACAAGATTACATGATAGGCAGCCTTTTGAAATCACATAAGGTCAGAACAGCAGCAATTTAACTTACAACCGAGTATTGAATCTCATATCAATTTTTCATAACATGACAGTAGTGAACAAAGTGTAAATGTCTGGAGCTTGGTGTTATGTCCATTGCATTCCTTCGTCTTTCACATTTATCAACTGGCTGGAATTGTAAGTTACCTTGCAGAAGAAAAATGGTCCCACCAGTACATTTGAGATCATGACACCGTCCACTGACCCAGCTGAATTAGTGGCACTTCACTCTCTTACATTACTCCAGGAGATTTACTGATTAATGGACATGCCTCAAATCTGACAGAACTTATTCAGGGAATGAAAACGAAAAGGAGTTTTGAGTTGAAGTAGGTTGTTGGAATTTTAGATAAAGGGATTTGCTGGAATTTTTCAAGGCTTTGGTAACACCCCTCTTCGAGTGCTACTCAATATGTTGACTCTTAATGATTCAGAGACAGTTACGGATGGATCATAAAAACTGGCATTGACAGAAATGTCCACAACCCATGAACAAACAGAGGGAAAGACCTCTCATCTCAGAATGAATCCTGCAAAACTAGGCCATACTAACTTAATTGTAGGAAGGAATTGCACATTGTGGCTTACATTGAAGATAGACACAAAATGCTAGAGTAACTCAGCGGGTCAGGCAGCATCACTGGAGAAAAGGAATAGGTGACGTTATGAGTTGAGACCCTTCTTCAGACCAACAGCCAGGGGAGAGGGAAACTAGAGTAGGAAAAAGTTCAGAACAAAACTTAATTGTATGTGTACCATTGGGTATGGAGGAAACACATGCCGCGGTACTCTGAGTGTGGTGTAAAGAGGAATTCTGAAGCACTTGGAAATCTCATTGTCAGCTTCTGGTGTTTATTGTTTCACTGATCTTGATGAAAGGAAGGTCAAGAGGCACAACAGGTAGAGCCCCTTCATGACGGCGCTGGAGATCCGGGTTCGATCCTAACCTCAGAGCTGCCTGTACAGGAGTTTGTACATTCTCCCTGTGACCCCTTGGGTTTCATCCGGGTGCTCTGGTTTCCTCCCACATCCCAAAGACGTGCGGGTTTGTAGGTTAATCGGCCTCTGTAAATTGCCCCTAGTGTGCAGGGAGTGAATGTGAAACTAGGATAACATAGAACTAGTTTGAACACAAACAGGTAGGGAATGGAAGGATAGAGATCACGTGCAAACAAATGCCATAAGTTGGATTTGCAACATGTTTACCACAGACATTGTGGGCCAAAAGGTTTGTTCCTGTGCTGTACTATTCTATGTTCTATGTTTCTGGTATGGTTACTGATGTTTACAGATGGCAAGAGCTTTGAACAAGCATATCATGGATTGTGGAATCATCAATTAAGGTCGTACAAGATTACATGATATCGCTGGTCGATGTGGTCTCAGTGGGCCGAAGGACCTGTTTCAATGCTGCATCTCTAAACTAAACATTAATGTGAGCGGCATAAGACAGTATACTGGTGGAGTAGGTAGATGCCCACTATTTGGATCACTGGTCATTGACTGTGGTTTGTGGTACGAGGCTCTATGTAAGGTCGAGCACCACTGAGGTCTTCTTAATTTTGATTGCAAGAGCAAAGTGTTTACAAACTAAAGGGAGATAGTCCAGGAAGGAACTGTGTAGGAAGGAACTGCAGTTGCTGGTTTATATCAAAGATAGACACAAAATGCTGGAGTAACTCAGCAGTCAGGCAGCATCCTTGGAGAAGAATAGGTAATGTTTTGGGTCGGGGACCTTCCTCAGACCCAGTCTGAAGAAAGGATCCGACCTGAAACGTCACCAATTCCTTTTTCTCCAGAGATGCTGCCTGACCCGCTGATGTACTCCAGCATTTTGTGCCTATGTTTGGTCCATACATTGTTCACATTGTTCAATCGGAGCAACAGAGGAAACCTACGCAGTCGCAGGGGGAACGTGCAAACTCCATACAGACAGCACCCAAGGTCAAGATTAATCCCAGGTCACTGACGCTGTGAGGCAGTGGCTCTACCAGCTGACCCACTGTTCCACGTGAACTTTTTAGAAGATCACGGCTGGTTGGGCCAAAGTCTAAGGTCTTTTATGTAATCGATTGAAGTTTGATATTAAGTTATGCATTTGGATTCTGCCAAGTTGTAGGATTATAAGGAGGAAAGAGAAGCATTCACAAGGTTTGGGACTTCGAGAGCCAAAAACCTTTTGAGCTGATGGCAGGTTCATTAAGAGTGGGCCAAAGGAGCTCAAGAATCTGTCTGAAGAAGGGTCTCAACCTGAAACGTCACCCATTCCTTCTCTCCAGAGATGCTGCCTGTCCCGCTGAGTTACTCCAACATTTTGTGTGACCTTCGATTTAAACCAGCATCTGCAGTTCTTTCCCACACAGAGCTCAAGTTCATTATAGTTTATAGAGTGGGGTGTTCTGTTTCATAAAATAATCTCATTATTATGAAACTGGTGAAATGTGAGATGCAAGCACAAATAATAATTTACATAGAAATAACATTTCCAAGAAAGCTTTATTTGGAAATTCTTTTGAGGTTGCTCCATTTTATGTGTTAATTTATTGTCCCATTTCATTAATGGAGCAATTTCATTTGTTTGAGTCAATTCAGCTTCTCACTGAGATCTTCTGCAACCCTTGCAAAAATTGTAACCCTGGTATTCCCCCCCTCCTCCATCCCTCCCCACCGTAGTCATCCTGGTAGTTTTACTGTTTGTATCCCCTTGTTATCACCTCCACCACAGCCAACAGTGGATCATTGTGGGCTCCTTGGTAATTGGTGCTGGCTATGATCTGTTCTGTGCCTTTTGATACCTCTAGCATCCCTTTCCTCTGATTCTCAGTCAGAAGAAGGATCTCGATCCAAAACGTCACCTGTTCTTTTCTCCAGAGATGCTGCCTGACTTGCTAAGTTATTCCAGCATTTGTGACTATCTTTTGGTGTAAATATGCATCTATACTTCCTTCCTCCATACTTGTTTTCATTTGGGTTAGACTTGGAGAGTTGCTACATGCTTGCACTCATTGCCTCAGGCTCCTTTCTAAGCAGTTCAGCACTCAATCTTCTGTTTTATGATCCATCACTAGAAATATTTATTTAATCAACTCATGGTAACATCTTTTGAATTACTTCTTCATTTCTTTGAGGAGAGCATCTGTTTTCTCATCTCTGTGACCTTCCAATTGAATCATCTCTCTACTTTGTTCAACACCGTGGCAGCTTTGGAAAGCCTAATGCCAAGAATTGGTCTGAAGCCGAATCAGTATTTTGTAAACTTTTAGCTCGGCTTGATCCAACTAACGTGGAATAGTTGGCATATGTGAGGGCATGATGTGACTTTGGCATGCCTCCATGAGAGTGAGGCACCAAAGCAGGAAGAGTGCAGTACGAAGAGCAGTAATGCCAATCACCGTGCCACGCATATTTGACATTGCTCCTGTAGCATTGGACCTCAGGATGGCAACTGAGGACATACCATGTGGGTATAAGGAACTGCAGATGTTGGAATCTTACACAGAATACAAAGGCCTGGAGTAACTCAGTGGGTCAGGCTGCATCTGGGCGGCACTGTGGCACAGCAGTAGATTTGCTGCCATACAGCACCAGAGATCCAAATACAATCCAGACTAGGTATGGAGTTTGCACATTCTCCCTGTGACTGAGTGGGTTTTCTCCAACTGCTCCGCTTTCCTCCCACATTCCAAAGACGTAGGTTAATTGGCCTCTGTAAATTATCCCTCGTGTAGAGGATAGAACACATGTTGGGACGATCGTTGATGGGCATGGACCCGTTGGGCCGAAGGGCCTGGTTCCACGCTGTATCTATAAACTAAACTGGACTAAACTAATCTTTGGATGACATGGATAGATGACATTTTGGGTTCGGGCCCTCGTCCGAATCGTCACATAGAAACATAGAAACATACAAAAAATAGGTGCAGGAGCAGGCCATTCGGCCCTTCGAGCCTGCACCGCCATTCAATATGATCATGGCTGATCATCCAACTCAGTATTCCGTACCTGCCTTCTCTCCCTACCCCCTGATCCCTTTAGCCACAAGGGCCACATCTAACTCCCTCTTAAATATAGCCAATGAACTGGCCTCAACTACCTTCTGTGGCAGAGAATTCCACAGATTCACCACTCTCTGTGCGAAAAAAAACGTTCTCATCTCGGTCCTAAAAGACTTCCCCCTTATCCTTAAACTGTGACTCTTTGTTCTGGACTTCCCCAACATCGGGAATAATCTTCCTGCATCTAGCCTGTCCAACCCCTTAAGAATTGTGTAAGTTTCTATAAGATCCCCCCTCAATCTTCTAAATTCCAGCGAGTACAAGCCGAGTCTATCACCTATCCATTTCATCCAGAGATGCTACTTGACCCGCTGAGTTACTCCAGCCACTTTGTATTTCACTTCACACCAAAGTGGGCCAAGATCTTGAGACAATTTATTGTATGAAACAATCACTTTGGAATTCTAGAAATTGTGAAAGATTGCCTTTTGACCAAGTTTTCACAGCAGGACTAAACGTTTAACGAACAAAAAGTTTGGTAACCAAGTAAACAAAAGAGAAAAGCATGCAATTAAAGATTTGAATGATGCTTTAGTGACCCCTTTCACCTTTACAGCCAAGTCATGTTCTTTGGGTAACAATGACTAATAGCAGTATAACTAAAATGGCCAGATTAATATCTTCTGCCTTTTGCTAATGGGTTTGACTAGGTTAACAATTCACATTGTTAAACAACAATGGATATTAGTGACCATTTCCTTATTAGATTCTAGAAGAAAATACATTCACATATATATTTAATGAGTACAGTGTGCACTTAAGTGTATACTTTTATTTTTTATGATCTCGCTGTACATTATGATAGTGTGGCAGGTTTAATGGTTGCACCCAAGTTCCCTGGCAGAAAAGTTTGCATTGAGAGCAAGATGATTCACAGCCAAGACTGGTAAATTAGTTTTTATTTCTTCTCTTTAATTGACTCCAGAAAATTAGAGGCAGCCTAATGAGGGAAAGGAGAAGGGAGAGTGGAGACCTCGTTACCGGTGTTATTGGCTGTGACCTTTGTCGGAGACTTGCTTTAGACATCTCAGTTAGACATTTAGACATTAGTATCTCTAAACTAAATTAAACTAAATTAAACTTTTAGACTTTAGAGATAGTGTGGAAACAGGTCCTTTGGCCCACCGAGTTCATGTCGACTATCCCATACACTAACACTGCCCTACACACTAGGAACAATTTTACAATTTTACCAAAGCCAATTAATTCGTATACATCGGTGAGACCAAACGTAGAAAGGGCGATCGTTTCGCTGAACACCTTCACTCAGTCCACCTGGACCTACCTGATCTCCTGATTGCCAAACACTTTAATTTCCCTTCTCATTCCCACACTGACCTTACTGTCCTAGGCCTCCTCCATTGTCAGTGTGAGGCTAGTCGCAAATTGGAGGAAAAGCATCTCATATCTTGTTTGGGCAGCTTACAACCCAGTGGTATGGATATTGATTTCTCTAACTTCAAGTAACCCCTGCACTTGACTATTCTGAAGAAATGTAACCCATGCCTTTTCTCCAGAGATGATGCCTATTCCGCTGAGTTACTCTAGCATTTTGTGTCTTCAGTTTAAACCAGTATCTGCAGTTCCTTCCTACATAACCTACAAACCTGTATGCTTTTGGAGTGTGCGGGGAAACCAAAGCACCCGGAGAAAACCCATATGTTCACAGGGACTACGTACAAACTCCATACAAACAGTTCCCATAGTCAGGATCGAACTCAGCACTCTAGCGCGTTAAGGCAGCAACTCTACCACTGCGCTACTGAACCATCCATTTACTTGGATAGAAACTTTAGTTTGGATTTTTTTTTTAATTCACATAGTGCTGGAGTAATTTAACGGATCAGGCAGTATCTTGGGCGAACATGAATAGTTGACATTTCAGGTTGGGACCCTTCTTCAGACTCAAGAGTCAGGAGCCTTCTTGAGACTGAAGGAAGGACTGAAGGAAAAACGTACAAACTCCGTACAGACACCACCCTTAGTCAGGATCTAACTTGGATCTCCAGGTGCTCCGGTTTCCCCCCACATTCCAAAGACATGTGGGTTTGTAGTTTAATTGGCACTCTGTAAATTGCCCCTAGTATGTAGGAAGTGGATGAGAAAGTGCTTAACAGAACTAGTGTGAACAGGTGTAGGAAAATAACTGCAGATGCTGGTACAAATCGAAGGTATCACAAAATGCTGGAGTAACTCAGCAGGTCAGGCAGCATCTAGGAGAGAGGGAATGGGTGACATTTCAGAGACAGCATACAAACTCCATGCAGACAGCGCCTGTAGGCAGGATCGAACCCTGGTCTCAGGCGCTGTAAGGCAGCAACTCTACTGCTGTGCTAATGTGCCGCCTAATAGATAGGTTAAATGCATTGAGTCTTTTACCCAGAGTAGGGGAATCAGGAACAAGAGGAGATTGTTTCAGGTGAGTGGGGAAGGGTTTAAAAGGAAACTGAAGGGACAACATTTTTACACAAAGGGTGGTAGGTATATGAAATGAACTGTTGGAGGAGGTTGTTGAGGCAGGTATTATCACAATGTGTAAAAAACATTTGGATGGGATAGGTTGAGAGGGATATGGGCCAAATGCAGGCAGGTGCGATTAGTGTAGATGGGGCATGTTGGTCGGCGTGGGCAAGTTGGGCTGAAAGGCCTGATTGGATGCTGTATAATTTTAAGAGGATAGATCAGAAAGTTTATTTCAGGCCAACAAGCTTTAATCTTTAAGGACCTAACACACTCCAAGCTGAATTTTATTGATGTGGAGGTTTCTGGCAAGAACAGTATTCATTACCCACTCCTAATTAACCTTGAGGTGGTGTGGGTGAGAAAAGGAAGGGAAATGAAACATTAAAGAAAGTGGTTTTGGTTTATTATTGTCACGTTGATGGGGGCAATGAAAAGCTTTTGTTTGTGTGCTAGCAAATCAATCAAATAATGCCACACATGAATACCATCAAGCCAAAACAAGTATAAAAGGTAGAGCAAAGAGAACGATACCAGAGTGTAGAATATAGTTCTCAACAACGTAGCGTAGGGGCGACACGTTGGCGCAGCTGTAGAGTTGCTGCCTTACAGCGCCAGAGACCCGGGTTCGATCTTGACTACGAGTACTGTTTGTAGGGAGTTTGTACATTCTCCCTGTGACTGCGTGATTTTTCTCCGGGTGTTCCGATTTCCTCCCACACTCCAAAGATGTACAAATTTGTAGGTTAATTGGCTTTGGTAAAAATTGTAAATTGTCCCTGATGTGCAGGACAGGGCTAGTTTTAAATTCTTTATATAACTTCTAGGGAAGGTATGGAAGGACTTCATAACTTCCATACTTATGGAAAGACCATTCAGAAGTTTGATAACAGAGGGGAAGAAGCTTTTCCTGAACCTGGTGGTGCATGCTTTCAAGCTCTGTATCTTCTGCCCGATGTAAGTGGGAGAAGAAGGAATGACCGGGGCTGGGAAAGGCCCTTAATTATGCTGTCAAAATGAACCATAGATGTGGTATACAAAGTAAAAGGTGCTGGAATGACTCAATGTATCAGGCAGTATGTCTGGAGAACATGAATAGGTGACACTTTGGGTCAGGAGCTTTCTTCAGAGTGATTTTAATAAGCTGGAAGGGAGATGTGGGGGCGGGACAAAGTCTGGCAAGTGATAGGTGGATACAGGTGAGGGGGGATTAAAAACCTCTCTCACCTGAGAAATAAATATTTCTCTCATGGAAATATTTATTGATGCATAGGCTGGAACTGACAGGAACAGATGATTGATCTGAATAACTTGGGCACAAATGTTGATCAAGGTAGTCACTTATCAGGGCAGGGAGGGTATTCAAAAACATGAGAGGTACTGTATGGGTGGAAGGAGACAGGGGTGAGGGAAACCGTGGGGATAAAAGAGAAATAGGGGACTTGCGGACGGCAGATGAATGTATGAAGGGGGGGGAAAGGAACGAGATGTTGATCTCAGGGTATTAATTACAGAAGTTGGGACATCATGTTACAGCTGTACAAGGCAATGGTAAGGCTACATTAGCCACTGGCTCACAGCGCCAGAGACTCGGGTTCGGACCTGACCTTGGGTGCTGTCTGTGTGGAGTTTGTATGGTCTCTCTGTAACCGCAAGTGTTTTCTCCAACTGCTCCAGTTTCCCCCAACGTCCCAAAGACTTGCGGGTTTATAAGTTAATTGGCCTCTCGTGTGCAGGGAGTGGGAAGTTGGGATAGCATGTAGCTGGTGTGAACTGATGATCGGCGTGGATCTGGTGGGCTGAAGGGCCTGTTTTCATGCCATATCTCTAAATGAAACTAAATTAATCATTTGGAGTACTGTTTACAATTCTAATCACATCTGCTGTAGAAGGATGTCATTGAACTGGAAAGCATGCAAAAAAAGATTTGCAAGGATGTTCCCAGGTCTGGAGGATTTGAGTTATAAGGAGGATACTGATTTGGGATAATTAGCCATGATCATATTGAATTGCTCGAAGGGCCGAATGGCCTATTCCTGGACCAATTTTCTATGTTTCTATGAGTGTCTGGATAGGCTGAGTCCACTTTCACTGATGTACAGGAGGCTGATGTGTGACCTTACATTATATGACCCTTATATTAAATCATGAGAGGCCTAGATAAGATGAATATAGAGGGTGGTACGTACCTGGAACAAACTGCCAGAGGAAATGGTGGGAGTGGGTACAATGATGACATTTAAAAGATACTTGAACAGGCACATGGATGAGAAATGTTGGAGAGATACGTGCTAAGTGCAGGCGAGTGGGTCTCCCTTGTTTAAGCACCTTGGTTGTCGTGGACAAGATGGCCTGAAGGGCCTGCTTCTGCACTGTATGACTCCATGACTCCCTGACTCTACTTCTAGGTATATCAACTGACACGATGAACATACCTCAACCCACATTAGAATGTACTGCAGGTGAATTTTACTCAGCAGGCTTTAATTAAGTGAAGACCACTTGACAAATGGTTTTCTGTACAAACTTGGATGCAAACTCTTTAATGAATTATAAATTAAATATCTGATGTGCAGAACTAGTCTTAACTAGGAAGGGAATATGACTATTTGACATCTCAATGGAACTGCCTTAGGGTGCCCAGATATCATTTTCTGGCTCCTTGAGAAACAGTGTATAATCATCTACTCATGGAAGTGCAGTTAGTTTAATTTTTCTGCACAATGCTATTGTCAACCAATCCTGCCATTTCTACATCTTAATTATTCTTTCATCATCATTAAATTGCCTCTCTCGAAATAATATGGTTTGAGTTCTATCCATTCTGCAAGAAATGTCTTGCCCTTGCTATACGAATATTTTTTTTTTTGACATTTCCAAAGTAATTAAATTATTCTGCAGGTGTCACCACTAGTTAAACAAAAGGAAAATTGGCATTTTTTTCTACAAAGCGAAGACACCTAAGTTTGTATTTGGTGGATTCATTAGTTGATGATCTTTGCAGGTGAGCAGGCCAAGTGTAAGCTCTTGATATAACTGAGCCACTTTGCAGCAAAGGCATTCAATGGAAATAACTCATGAGAGGAAGAAACTATTCATCCTTTCAATACTTTCCTACCATCAGTGCACAACTCAAATCCATCTGCCTGCGTTGGTTCCAAAACCTGATTCAGACCTGTACCCAGAGATTAGGAACGGAGATTTGGGGAAATTAGTTTAAATCCCACCATGGCAGTTTAGACTTTACTTTAGACTTTAGAGATACAGCATGGAAAAAAAAGCCCTTAGGCCCATTGAGTGTGCCAACCAGTGAACCAGTACACTTGCACTATCCTACACACCAAGGACAATTTACAATTTTTACTGAAGCCAATTAACCTACAAACCTGTACGTCTTTGGAGTGTGGGAGGAAACCAGAGCACCCGGAGAGAACCCACGCAGGTCACAGAGAGAACGTACAAACTCTGTACAGAGAGCACCCATAGTCAAGATCAAACCCGGGTCTCTGGCGTTATGAGGCAACAACTCTGTTGCTGCACCATTGTGTCACCCAAACGTTGGAGAATTTAAACATCAAATACCAGAAGTTATCGCTTTGTGAGAGGTGAAAATTTAAAGGAGATATGCAAGGTTCTTTTACACAGAATGTGTACTGCAGGTGCCAGATTCAACAGCAACATTGACAAGGTATTTGGAAAATGCGGGGAATGGGGGGGAAGGTAGACTGTGTGCATGTTATGGGATTAGTTTAAGTAGGGGTCATGGTTGGCACAGGCATTGTGGGTCGAAGGTTCTGTTCCTGTGCTCTACTGTTCTATACTATGTTCTCAGTAATTAAGTTGGCCAGAATAAAACACTGTCACCACCAGGGTTGAGATGGAACGAATAAGATGATCGTAAAAACACATCTGGTCCACGAATTTCGACATTGGAAGGAAATTTGAGCTTCTTACCTGGCTGCTTCTCTGGGAAGACATAGCAAGCTACAAGGGATTTTATTTAAGCTTAAATGATCCCTGTGGTTCGAACTTAAGCTTGTTGTCCGTTTGCAGGTTCATTGGTCAAGACATCAACAGTACAATAACTCTGAAGACACAAGGTAATGCAGGTGCTGGAATCTCAAAGGGTTGGGAACAGGAACCATCCCAGCTGAGTACTAGGGATCTGTACTCCAGAACACGCTGTGCCTCTCGCCAAACTCTTCCAGGACTGTTACAACATTGGCAGTTGCCCAACATGGTGGAAAATTGCCCAGATACATGCTGTTCACAAAGAGACAGCATATATCTGACCTGGCTACACACTGCCCAATCTGTCCACTCTAATTTATCAACAAAGTAACGGGAGCTGCCACGAGCAGCGCCATCATGCCGCACTTATTCACCAATAATGGAGATGGTGGAGAACTTCAAGTTCCCAGGTGTAAATATCACCTACAATTTGTCCTGGACCAACCACTTTGAGGTTACGGCCACAAAAGAACACCAACAACTCTACTTCCTCGGAAGACTAAGGAGGTTTGGCAGCTTTTTTACACAAAGGATATAAAAGGATGTACATGGGACGAGCTGCCAGAGGAGGTGGCTGAGGCAGGTAACATCATTTAAGAGACAGTTAGCCAAGTACATGGATAGGAAAGGTTTAGAGGGTTATGGGCCAAACACAGGCAGGTGGGACTCGATTACTCCTCCACTGCCAGAGTGAGGCCATGCCCAAAATTGGAAGAACAGCACCTCATATTTCGCTTGCATAGCTTACAACCCAGCGGAATGAACATTAAATTCTCTCATTTTATTTAACTTCTATTAACACTCCTCCCTCCCCCAGCCCCGCCCCCTTCCTCCACTCTAGTTGTTTGACCAGTTCCACAGTTCTCCACATTATTTCTCTAAAGATTACACCAACAATGGACAGGCCAGGGCACCTCCCTGCCTGAGGTCATTTGTGACTGGCACTGGTTGGTGGTCCTGGTCTTTTCTCGCCTCCAGCTCTTCAAACCCCTACCCTATAATTTCAGTCGTCAGCCCGACGTGAAATGTCACCCATCCTTTTTTTCCAGAGGTGCTGCCTGACCTGATGAGTTACTCCAACAATTTGGCTCTATAGATGGGGCATGTTGGTGAGCACAAGGAGGTTGGGCTGAAGGGCCTGTTTCCATGCTGCATGACTCTATAATTCCAAGTTCCAATGACTTTTACTCACGTTTACAGATAATAATAATAATAATAATAATAATAATAATAATAATAATAATAATAATAATAATAATAATAATAATAATAATAATAATAATAATAATAATAATAATAATAATAATAATAATAATAATAATAATAAACATTTATTTTATATAGCGCTTTTCCAAATGCTCAAAGACGCTTTACAAAACAGTCAAGACATAAAAACAAACAGACAAACTGTCCTGACGGAGAAGCGGCGAACAAATAGCGCCAGCGTCCTCTCACGTCAGGGTCCGGCAGTAGACAATAAAGAACACAAGACACACAATTACAATTTTAACACAAACAGCCATCACAGTGATTGCTCCAGGCACACCCTCACTGTGATGGAAGGCAAAGAAAAGTCTTATCTCCTCCTCATTCTTCTCCCGTGGTGCCACGAGGCGATCGAGGCTCCCGACTTTTGAAGCCCCCACCGGGCGATGGAAAGTCCCAGGGCCGAGCCGAGCAGGCCGATGAAGGTCCTGAGCCCCCACCGGGCGATGGAAAGTGCCGCGGCCGAGCCACGCAGGGCGATGAAGGGCCTGCGAGCGGGTCGATCAAACCTCGCGCTTCGGGGCGGTCGAAGCTGCTACGGCTGGAGCTCCCGAAAGCCGGTCGCCAGCCAGGGACCTGCGAGCTCCCGATGTTGCGGTCTGCAGGGCCCACGGCCGAAGCCTCCGAGATGGTAAGTCCAGGTCCTGCGACCGGAGTCTTCAAGGTCGATCCCAGCTGGAGGCCGCCGACTCCACAGTGTTAGGCCGTAGTGCGAACGGAGATACGACACGATAAAGGTCGCATCTCCATTGAGGAGGAGATTGGAAAAAAAGCTTTCCCCCACTCCCCCACCACCCCCCACATAAACAGAGTTAAAAATAGATCAAAACGTACATTTAAACGATGACAATAGACAAAAACAAAAAAAAAGACAGAGAGACTGCCGGTGAGCCGCAGCTGCAGAACGCAGCCACGCCCCCAATGCACCTTGGAAAGCATTTGAGCCTTGGTTTGGTTTGGCAACGTATATATATCCAGTTCAGGATCAACCAGCATCTGCAGTTCCTTGTTCCTACCTTATCTAGTCAGACATTGAGCTTTGCCCAATTTGAAATGGGCAATGTGAGTCCAAGTTAAACGTAGTAGTGAACGAACAAAATAGAACAAGTTCCATGTTCGACATCGCAGAGCAATGGAACAGAGCTCCACCTAGTGAAACAACACCTCTGAGGGATAAGATGATCCCAATGCTTGCAAGTTTAGGGATTCAGAGACGGGGAAAATGCTCACTTGATTAAAGGAAAAAGGAATAGGTCCTGGTTCAAATGCTCCCCTTCATACAGAGCCTGAAGGACAGGAAATTCCACACCTCCACCCCATCTCTCAGACATAGCTCTGGATCACGATTGATACCCTTCCCTCTGCAGCCACTGCTCAAGAGTTGAAAGAGAGCAACAATCTCAGGGAGCTGTAGAGTGGGGCAGTTTGTGAAAATGGTTACCTGGTGTACCAGTTACCAGGTGTAAATGTTCTCTGATGACTGGAAGCAGATTCCTCTAATTTGCTCTAAAATTCCACGGTTAAATCCCCTCTTAACTCAAAAAAGAGACACATTGTGACTGGAGTAACTCAGCAGGTCAGGCATTATCTCTGGAGAACATTTCAGGTTGGGACCTTCTCGTTGGGTCGGGACCTATCTTCACACTCATGGAGTAACTCAGCGGGTCTGGCTGCTGAGTTACTCTAACACTTTGTGTCTCTTTTTGTAAACCAGCATCTACTGTTTCTTGTGCGTACTGTCAGACTGAAGAAGGGTTCTGACCCAAAATGTCACGTAAACATGTTCTCCACAGATGGTTCCTGACCTGCTGTGTACTCCAGTACTTTGTGTTTTGTTATGTAAACTAGCATCTGCAGTTCGTTGTGTCCACCATATAGAGTGGAAGTTTCACACGGTGGTAATGTCAATGAATAGAGGGCATTGTTTTAAGGTGTGAGGGCACTGTTTTAAGATGTGGGGGGCAAAGTTTAAAAGAGATGCGCAAAGTTGGGGATTTTACACAGAGAGTGGTGGGTGCCTGGAACACGCTGCCAGGTGTGATGGTGGAGGCAGATATGGCAGTGGCATTCAAGAGACTTTTAGATAGGCACATGGATATGCAGAGAATGGAGGGATATGGATCACGTGCTGGTAGTGGACATTAGTTTAACTTGGCATCATGGGCATCACGGACGTTGTGGGCCAAAGGGCCTGTTCCTGAGCTGTTCTGTTCTGTGGTCTGTGTTACTACAAGCAGAAATACTAAGGAAGCTCAACAAAAAACAGTGAAATAAAAGGCAACAGTGCAGGTGAACTTGGAAGATCTTCCTTGGTGAATCTGGTTATTAGCATGCTACTCCCTCCACGTTAAAGGTGAACCATCCATAGCTAAACGTTATTCCCTTATTATGCATCAATACTCTGTAAATGGCTCGATTGTAATCATGTATTGTCTTTTCACTGACTGGATAGCAGGCATCAAAAGATTTTCACTATATCTTTTACACATGACAATAAACTAAACTGAGCCAGAAATACATCAATATTTTACTGCAGAGATATGTAGATAGACTGGCCAGGCGAGAATATTCATTATATGTGTCGTTGGGCCTATAGTTATGATAATCCAGTCATTAAGTGGTGACAGCAAAGCTAATGGTCGGCACACAGAAGTGGAGGGGCGGCTGCGGGAAGCAATAGCTGACACGGATTCAGGGGCTGCCGGCGGTGGTGTTGGCGGAGGTCACCACAGGATGCCCTACGGCAACCCAGTGAGCGAGCAGATCGAGCAGCAGCTGCACAGTCAGAGTGGCGGTGGAAGGAGCCAACTGCATGCCACTAGGCCCGGCCGACCCCGACTGACTGCTGGCCATGAGGAAAGACCAGTAAATATGAAATTGCATATCTCAAGCCAAGATCGGACTTTCATTGGCTTGGAACTTGCACGACGGTGTCGGTGTTTGGCTACTCTTTGCGTGCTGTCTATAAGACCATAAGTTCATAAATCATAGGAGCAGAATTAGACCATTCAGCCCACCGAGTCTCCTCTGCCATTCTATCGTGGCTGATCTATTTCTTCCTCTCAACCCCATTCTCCTGCCTTCTCCCCGTAACCTTTGACACCCTTACTAATCAAGAACCTGTCAATCTCCACTTTAAGAATACCCAATGACTTGGCCTCCACTGCTGTCCTTGGCAATGAATTCCACAGATTCACTACCCTCTGGCTAAGGAAATTCCCCCTCATCTCCATTCCAAAGCTATGTCCTTTTATTCTGAAGGTGCATCCTTTTATTCTGAGGCTGTGCCCTCTGATCCTAGACTCCACCATCACTGAAAACATCCTCTTCAGCCCCATTGTCGCAGAAAAGCATCTACTACTTTACACACATGATTATACCCATGATATGACTTGATTGGATAGCACGCAAAACATAGACATTCACCGGAGACACAAAGAACTGCAGATGCTGGAATCTTTAGTAAAACACAAAGGGTTGGAGTAACTCAGGGACTCAGGTGCATCTGTGGAGGATACGGATAGGCAACGTTTCAGTTTGGGTCCCTTCCTCAGACTCAGCAGCAAGTCTGGGTCAGAACATGGTTGAAGAGCAGGAGAGCGGTAGGAATCACGGAGAGGGAGAGGATGAGAGAGGGTGAGAAAGACTTTTGTTGCTTCTCAGAACGCATGATAATAATAAACTAAACGAAATAAAAGACACCCCTTTCATGAACGTCCCTTAGGGTAGTTCAATCCAATTGGGGTTGCATACCAAATACTTACCTGGGCTACAGCACCTGTATCCTGGTACTGGGATTGCTTTATCAATGTCACGTTTACCGAGATACAGTAAGAAGCTCCCGCCCTGCGAGGAATATGATTTTTGCAGTTTTTCTGAGGGGCAAGGGGAGGCTGGGGGGTGGGTGGGGGTGGTGGGGGGGGGAGGGGGGTGGTGGGTTGGTGGGCGGTGGGCGGTGGGTTAGCAACAAAACAAGAACTACAGCCCAATTTGTTAGCTGATTCCATGAACTCTGTGACAACTTAATCGCTTGGGAGGATCAGTACCCTGGACAGAAGGTTCTTAACACACTGATTAATAACCTACCATGGCGTTTCCATCTTCACTTGCAATCAGTAACCAAGGTTAAAGCCTGTTCTAAAGTAGCAATTTAACACGAGCATACTAATTAGCGTGGTGGGCTATTTAATTCTTGGTTTGGTGAGATGGATATGCCCAGTTCCCACAGTTTGATCTGCGGAGAATCTGAGCATTGTAATGAACTAATCACCTGGAATCCTCTTGAAAACGTCTTTCGGCCCAAGATTTTGGTCGCCTCGAATGATTCCTCATTATCTAACTTAATTGACAATTCCGCAGCCCTCTTGCCGAATTGATCTGCTGTAATTTTTATATAGATTGGCTTGATTGTATCCATGGATGTATTACTTGATTTCAATGGCCAGCATGCAAAACATGAGCCCACTGTGCTAATGTGAACAATTTTGGACCCCATATCTGAGGAGGGATGTGCTGGCGTTGGAGAGAGTCCAGAGAAGGTTTACGAGAATTATCCCAGGGATACTTGGGCTAACAGATGATGAGCGTTTGGTGGCACTGGGCCTGCATTCACTTGAGTTTAGAAAGATGATGGGGGACCTCATTGAAACTTACCGAATAGTGAAAGGCCAGGATAGAGTGGATATTTCCACTAGTGGGAAAGTTTAGGACCTGAGTTCACGGCCTCAGAATTAAAGGGCGTACCTTTAGAAAGGAGATGAGGAGGAATTTATTTTGTCAGATGGTGGTGAATCAGTAGAATACATTGCCACAAAGGGAAGTCATTGGGTATTTTTTAAGGCACAGATTGATACATTATTGATTAGAACAGGTGTTAAGGCTTATGAGGGAAAGGTAGGAGAATGGGCTTGAGAGGGAGCTATAGATCAGCCAAGATTGAATGGTGGAGTGGACTTGTTGGGCCGAATGGCCTAATTCTGTTCCTATCATTTATGAAAATGAATCTTATTACTGTACACATGACAATAACAAACGTAAACCTAAAACTGCCAGTGATGGCCAACAGCAGATCGAAGAAGAATAGCTCTCAACATTCACAGCTGTGGAGTTGAGCTCCTTCGAGGGAAGTGCATCTTGTGTGGTTGCCAGAGCTCTTTAAGCAATGTGCCATCCATCAAGAAACACAAAGATGTTGTAACAAGCCATTTAGGTAACTTGGAGCAGATTGATGTGTGATAAGAAACACAGCCCATTGCCATCGCATGTATAGGACTATCTGGCCTTTCTCAGCCGTTATCTGTACATTATTTTGATGGTGATAAATGGAGTATGGAAATGAATAGAGACTAGAAGGAACTGCAGATACTGGTTTTCAAAAAAAAGACACAAGTTGCTGGAGTAACTTTGTGGGTCAGGCAGCATTTCTGGAGAACATGGATAGGTGACGTTTTTGACTCGAAACATCACCTATCCATATTTTCAGAGATGCTGCCTGACCCATTGAATTGCTCCCGCACTTTGTGTTTTTTTTAATAGAAATGGATCTTATATACTGTAAGGCTAAATAGAAATTATATCTTTGTTTGATTAAATGTATTATTATATATATTATAATATGCTATTATAATATGCATTAAATCAGTGCCAATGTTCTACAATAAAGAGTATGGAGAAGAAATGGGTTTTGAGCCACCAATTTTGGTCTGGAATCTAATTAATTAAAAGACAGCATGGAAACAGGCCCTTCAGCCCATTGAATCCACGCTGACCATTGATCAACTGGTTCACACTAGTTCTATGTCATCCCACTTTCTCATGCAATCCCTGCACACTCGGGGACATTTACAGAGGGCCAATTAACGTACATACCTGCACATGTTTGGGATATGGGAGGAAACTGGAGAACCCGGAGGAAACCCAAGTGGAAGTAGTGAGAACGTGCAAACTCCACACAGACAGCACCCGATGTCACGATTGAACCCAGGTCCCTGGCGCTGAGAGGCAGCGGCTCTACCAACTGCACCATTGTGTTGCCAAAACAATCCGTTCTCTAGGAAAGAATCAAGACTGACATGTGTGGTGGTCTTGTGTGATTTGCAAGGCGACTCTGATTGTGGAGGATGTTGATAGGAATCGTAGAATGTTACTGGCTTATATAAAAATAAAATATTTCACTGTGCTATTTCAAAGAAGATACGACCTGGTCTTGTGCTCCCACAGTGGTATTTGCTGTCAAAATACCAAATAATTACATGTAGGAAGGAACTGAAGTTGCTAGTTTATACCAAATACAGACACAAAGTGCTGAAGCAACTCCATGGGTCAGGCAGAATCTCTGGATAAAAAGAATAGGTGATGTTTCAGGTGATGTTACTGCGGTTGCTGGAAAAGTCTGAAACCAGTCTGAAGAAGGGTTCCGACTAGAAATATTTTCTCCAGAGATGCTCCCTGAACCGCTGAGTTACTCCAGCACTTTGTGCCTTTTATCAGATTGTTTAAATGCCATTGCATCAGCCATGGAATTTATATTAATTTAATAATCTCTAATTATAAATAATAACCAGCTAGACGAGAAATAATGATCACAAAACTACCAGTTCTCGGCCTCCACTAATGCAGAACTTGCAAGGCTGCTGCCTCACAAGTCCAGTGATCCGATTCAATCCAGACCCATGCTGTCTGTGTGGAGTTTTCACGTTCTCTGTGTGACTGAGTGGGTTTCCTCCAGGTGCTCCGGTTTCCACCCACATCACAAAGACTTACAGGTTTATAGGTTAATTGGCCATCTATACATTGCCCCTAGTAGGATTTAGCAGCAACAAGGAACTGCAGATGCTGGTTTTTCCAAAGATAGTCACAAAATGCTGGAGTAACTATGTAGGTCAGGCAGCATCTCTGGAGAACATGGATAGGTGACATTTCATGTCCAAAACGTCACCTGGGTTTGCCAACTGTCCCGTATTAGCCGGGACATTCTGTATTTTTGACTAAATTGGTTTGTCCCGTATGGGACCGCCCTTGTCCCGTATTAGGCTCGGGGGGGGGGGGGGGGGGGGGCTGCATGCCCGGATGCTGTAGGCCCGGACAGTGTAGGTCCAGACACTGTAGGCCCAGACACTGTAGGTCCGGAGAGTATAGGCCCGGACATTGTAGGTCCGGACAGTATAGGTCCGGACACTCTAGGCCCGGGAGCCGCTGTAGATCTGGACAGTGTAGGTCCGAAGGCCAGGGCGCAACCTAACAGAGGTTGCATAGCAACCCACCTCCCGGCCCGGGCAGCTGCCATTGGTGGAGCGGGAGCACGTGACTGCTGGCTGGATGAGGTCACGTAGGGCACCAGGTGGTGATGTCACCTTGTCCCTTATTTGGGAGTGAGTTAGTTGGCACCACTAACTGCACAACCCTAATCTCAGCAACTGTGATCTTCTATAGATTATGTCTTTGTTGCACTATAGAGTTCGGTTTGGCATTAACATGCTTACCTAGTGTTACGGTAATTATTTAATTGCATTATTAATCATTATATGCTTAACTGTTATTGTGTTTATGGGCCTAAAAGCTGCAGCAAATAAGAATTTAATTGTTCTATTGCTGGTACACATGACAATCAAACACTTGACTCATGACACTTGACAGGTAATTTATCCCTGGTATCCCTCAATCAATGTCACTGTAAGTAACAATTTATCTGGTCATTATCACATAGGGTCATAGTTAAACAGCGTGGAAATAGGCCCTTTAGGCCCATCATACCCACGCCGACCAGCATGTCCCATCTACACTAGTCTTGCCTGTGTTTGGCTCATATCCCTCTAAACCCACCCTAGCCATGTACCTGTCTAAATGTTTCTTAAATGTTGTGACAGTACCTGCCTCAACTACCTCCTCTGGCAGCTTGTTCCATACACCCACCAACTTTTGTGTTAAAAGGTTACCCCTCAGGTTCCTATTAAATCTTTCCCCCTCACCTTAAACCTATGTCCTTTCGTTCTCAATTCCCCTACTCTCAGCAAGAGACTCAAAACGACTAATTATTAGAGTTTACCATGTGAACATCGTACACCATGGCTATGATGTACCACGGAACATCCGAGGAATTTAAACACTGCTATGGAAACGGAAGGGTTGTTATTGTGTTAGACTGAAATCATTGATACTGCGTTCTGCAGTAATGTCATGAGTCAAGTTATTATTAAAGGCTCGACAGTCAAATTAAAGCGATGGAAGTCATGAACCATCCACTTTTCATTAGTTTTTTTATTAGATTTCTGAAGGACAGTTCGAGCTAAAGAGATTCACCAGAATCCGCTCGGATGTAAAGTTTCCCGACCTGAGGGAGAGTGTGAGAAACTTCAATTTTGAAAGGCAAGACAGAGGAATTGAAATGCAGTGCATTCTAATAGATGTACTATGCTTCGAAATATTGCCCACACTTTATTGTGCACACCAGATTTTATCTGGTTCAGTATTTTTTAATAATAAAAAAAATCATCAAAAACATGATGCCTCAGGGATTGTTAATCAAGAATTAAAACAGAAAATACCGCAGATACTCAGCAGGTCAGGCAGCATCTGTGGAGAGAGGCAGAGGTAACATTTCGGTAGGTTTTTCACAGAACGTACATTGTTGTGAATAAGTAGGAAATGCTGTAAATGTTTGGCATAACATTTTAACAAATGGGATTGAAAGGTGTAGTTTAGAGATGCAGCATGGAAACAGGCCCATTGGCCCACCAAGTCCACACCGACCATTGATTACCCATTCACACTTGTTATATGTCATCCCACTTTTTCATCCACTCCCTACACACTAGAGGGAATTTACAGAGGCCAATTAACCCATAAACCCGCATGTCTTTGCGATGTGGGAGGAAACCGGGGCACCCGGAGGAAACCCAGGCGGTCACAGGGAGAATGTGCAAACTCCACACAGGCAGCACCCGAGGTCAGGATCGAACCTGTGAAGCAGCGGCTCTGCAAGCTGCACCACTGTGCCACCCCAAAGGTGAACCCAGTGAGTAATTTACTGTGAGTGGGATTGATGTTAAGAGTCAGGCTACATGGCAATTTAAGGACAAATCTTTTTGATTTTAGGCAGCATTCAGTTGAATTACGGTTTAAGCCAATGTAATTCTGCATCTCATCCTCCATACACACCCCCAGATGATCACATTGCCAGGATAGGTGGGTGCCTGGGGTGGTGGTGGAGGCAGATACGAAAGTGGCAATTCTGTGGCAAATATGGTCAAAGGGGTACCTGGATTCGTGTTGAAAAACTTGAACACCTCAGAAGCCCTTAAACTGGAGTGGAAGCAACTCATCCTCAATCCTAAGGGGTCCCCTGAGAAGGCCAATGAGATTTGATCAACAGCGTAAGTTTCTGTCTCCTGATTAATCTGATGTTTTGGTCGAAGATTTAATCTCAAATTTGCTACAATATCACTCCATCTTCTACAAAGTCTTTGTGCTGCTTTTAAATAGTTTCAGACATTACCAGACTTATCTTGTGGACTCAGTGGGCCAAAGGGCCTATTTCCACACTATCTCTAGACTAAACGCTAAACGCTAATCCAGATACCCGTTTATCTGAAGGAGAGCGTTGATCCGCAACGTCACCTATTCATTTCCTCCAGACATGCTGTCTGACCCGCTGAGTTACTCCAGCTTTTTGTGTCTACCCGATTATCCTCATTTGCCACAGATTTGTCCATATTGCAAATGCCTACACTACCTGCCCAGGTAGCAGGGTCTTGACACCCACCTACTGGACTTTATCTAAACAATAGACAATAGACATTAGACAATAGACAATAGACAATAGGTGCAGGAGGAGGCCATTCGGCCCTTCGAGCCAGCACCGCCATTCAATGTGATCATGGCTGATCATTCTTAATCAGTACCCCGTTCCTGCCTTCTCCCCACACCCCCTGACTCCGCTATCCTTAAGAGCTCTATCCAGCTCTCTCTTGAATGCATTCAGAGAATTGGCCTCCACTGCCTTCTGAGGCAGAGAATTCCACTGATTCACAAATCTCTGACTGAAAAAGTTTTTCCTCATCTCCGTTCTAAATGGCCTACCCCTTATTCTTAAACTGTGGCCCCTTGTTCTGGACTCCCCCAACATTGGGAACATGTTTCCTGCCTCTAAAGTGTCCAGCCCCTTAATAATCTTATATGTTTCGATAAGATCTCCTCTCATCCTTCTAAATTCCAGTGTATACAAGCCTAGTCGCTCCAGTCTTTCAACATATGAAAGTCCCGCCATTCCGGGAATTAACCTAGTAAACCTACGCTGCACGACCTCAATAGCAAGACTATCCTTCCTCAAATTTGGAGACCAAAACTGCACACAGTATTCTAGGTGCGGTCTCACTAGGGCCCTGTACAACTGCAGAAGGACCTCTTTGCTCCTATACTCAACTCCTCTTGTTATGAAGGCCAACATTCCATTGGCTTTCTTCACTGCCTGCTGTACCTGCATGCTTCCTTTCAGTGACTGATGCACTAGGACACCCAGATCTCATTGTACTTCCCCTGTTCCTAACTTGACACCATTCAGATAATACTCTGCCTTCCTATTCTTACCACCAAAGCGGATAACCTCACACTTATCCACATTAAACTGCATCTGCCATGCATTTTACTCCCTTTATCCTGTACCGGTACACTGTGGACAGCTTGATTGTGATCATGTATAGTTTTTTTCACTGACTGGATAGCATGTATCAAAAAAGCTTTTCACTGTACCTCGTGACAAAAATAATCTAAACTAACTTTAAAAAAAATATAGGCCATCAAAGCATGGAGAATTAATAGCTCTCAAGAGAATCCACCAATTGCCCATGTCTGAGAGCATTCAAGGAACCTTCAACATGTCATCAGTCTGAAGAAATATCCCGGCCTGAAACATCTTCTCTCTATTCCCAGCCCAGATGCTGCCTGACCTGCTGAGTTCCTCCAGCACTTCTTATTTTCCTCAGGATTCCAACATCTGCAGGTGTCCGTGTCTCCAAATATTCAGCTGGATCTTCTGGAACAAGGACATTGATACAAAACTGTTTGAAAAGTTTTATAAGCAATCTTTGCTTTCATTTGAGAGAAATTGACTACTTTCTCCCACGTGAGCCAATAAACAGCTTTATGCATTTTGAAAGTTAATTTCTAGTGATTTGAAATAATTTTATACTGCTGACACTGATCAAAATGCTTATTTCTTAAACCTATTTTCAGCTATATTGATTAAATTGTTTACATTTACTGCATAAAATATTATCAAGGAGCTTTAATAATAATAATTATTATATATATTCCTTTATTTGTCCCACACCAGGGAAATTTACAGTGTACAGCAGCAAAGTGGATAGCAAGAAAGCAAGAGATCAGTCATTATAAATAAAAGATACATAAATTGTCATCAGTTTTCTGTGTGTTCTTAGCTCTTTTTGTTGACTCGTCTGCTGGGAGCAGTGCTGGTTGTGCAGTCTCACAGCAGCAGGAAGGAAGGACCTCCTATATCTCTCCTTCACGCACAGGGTGAAGGAGTCTGTCACTGAAGGAGCTATTCAGTGCAGTGACAGTGTCCTGCATGGGGTGGGAGTCCTTGTCCAGCAGCGATGTTAGTTTTGCCATCATCCTCCTCTCTCCCACCACCTGCACTGAGTCGAGGGGCCAACCCAGGACAGAGCTGGCCTTCCTGACCAGCTTGTCGAGTCTCTTCCCTTCCACTGCTGAGATACTGCTGCTCCAGCAGACCTCTCCATAGAAAATGGCCGATGCCACCACTGTGTTGTAGAAGGTCCTTAGGAGTGCCCCCTGCACTCAAAATGACATGAGTCTCCTGAGCAGATAAAGTCTGCTCTGGGCCTTTCTGTATAGTGCATCGGTGTTTTCAGTCCAGTCCAGTTTATTGTTGAGGTAGACACCCAGGTACTTACAAGAATCCACCCTCTTGATGTCCATTCGCTGGATGTTCACCGGTGTCGGAGGGTCCTGGCTGTGCCTGCGGAAATCTACCACCATCTCCCAGGTTTTCCCGTGCTGATCCGTAGGCAGTTCCGCTGGCACCAGTCCACAAACTCCTTGATCAGTTCTCTGTGCACCCTGTCCTCGTCGCCTGTGTGAAATGTGAAGCATTTTTGTAATCACTAATCGCATTAGTTAGTGACAGAATTTCCTTTCAGCAAAGAAAGCTGGAAGAAAGGAGGGGCAGGCTAATGCCTGACAGGTAGTAGGTTGATAGACACAACATGCTGGAGTAATTGAATGGATCAGGCAGCATCTCTGGAGAAAAGGAGTCTGAAGAAGGGTTCCGATCCGAAACGTCACCTATTCCTTTTCTCCAGAGTTGCTGCCTGACCCGCTGAGTTACTCCAGCTTTTTGTTTCTATCTTGGGTATAAACCAGTATCTCCACTTCCTTCCTACACAGGTAATAGGTTGATACAGATGAGGAGGGGGTCTTTATAAGGCTGGACAAAGGCCAGAGAAGAGAAGACAGAAGGTGTGAAACAAAAGGATTGAGGAGTTGTGAATTGTGAATCTGGAGGAAGAAATGTAGAGGAAAGGGGAGGGGGCGGGGAGAAACATGTGTGAGTCCATGTGGGGCACAGCGGAGGGGGGAGGGGGAAGAAGTGGGAGGAGGGTTATATAGGGAAAGAAGGGAGAGGGGGATGATTATGCAATTGGAGAATTCAATGTTCTCTAACCATTGGGTTAGAAACATAGACAAAGAAATTAGGTGCAGGAGTAGGCCACTCGACCCTTCGATTCAATATCAGTACCCCGTTCCAGCTTTTTCCCCTTATCCCTTGATTCCCTTAGCCCTAAGAGCTAAATCTAACCCTCTCTTGTATGCATCCAGTGAATTGGCCTCCACTGCCTTCTGTGGCAGAGAATTCCGCAGACTCATAACTCTCTGGGTGAAAAAGTTTTTCCTCATCTGAGTCCTAAATGGCCTACCACTTATTCTTAAGGGGTTAAGCTACCCAAGCAGGAATATGAGGAGATGGTCCTCCAGTTTGAGTTTGGCCTCACTCTGGCAATGGAGGAGGCCCAGGCCAGAAAGTTTGGTGTGGGAATGGGAAGGGGAGTTGAAATGGTTATAGAAACATAGAAACATAGAAAATAGGTGCAGGAGTAGGCCATTCGGCCCTTCGAGCCTGCACCGCCATTCAATATGATCATGGCTGATCATCCAATTCAGTATCCTGTACCTGCCTTCTCTCCATACCCCCTGATCCCTTTAGCCACAAGGGCCACATCTAACTCCCTGTTAAATATAGCCAATGAACTGGCCTCAACTACTTTCTGTGGCAGAGAATTCCACAGATTCACCACTCTCTGTGTGAAAAAAAACTTTCTCATCTCGGTCCTAAAAGACTTCTCCCTTATCCTTAAACTGTGACCCCTTGTTCTGGACTTCCCCAACATCGGGACAATCTTCCTGCATCTAGCCTGTCCAACCCCTTAAGAATTTTGTACGTTTCTATAAGATCCCCCCTCAATCTTCTAAATTCCAGCGAGTACAAGCGAGTTATGGACCTTGGCGGATCGAATACAAGATGTTATCCATGTTCTCCAGAGGTGCAGCCTAACCTGCTGAATTACTCCAGCGCCTTTTTTATAAACCAGCAGCTGCAGTTCCCTGTGGCTCCATGTAAAATGGCGCACTTCCTTCCACATTTTCTGTATCCATACCATAATGGCATTTTAAAGGCTTCTGTATAAGCACATGGTAGTGCAGGGAGTGGGGAGGAAATGGAATCACACACAGACAGAGGAGAATAGTTTGATGGCATCACTGAGCTATTCCAGCACTTGGTGTCTTTTTATTTCTCACTGGCTGAAAACCTGTTATAAACTTCTGGGTATTTAAAAATAATTGTCTGATGCAATCTTGTGCTTGCTATTGTTCAAGGAGATGGCTAAAAAAATGGATACAATAGAGATGGGAAGTCAAAATGCCAATTGCGAAATGCCAGTTTCACCAGCATATTCATCCCCTTAATGTAGGAAGGAACTGCAGATGCTGGTTTACACCGAAGGTAGACACAAAATGGTGTAGTAGCTCTTCGGGTCAGGCAGCATCTCAGGAGAGAAAGAATGGGCGACGTTTCAAGTCAAGACCCTTCTTCAGACATCCCATTTGTTTATTTTAAACAAATTGAATGAATATCTTTGTTACAGTTTTGCTCTGTTTCAAGAATGGTCTATTAGCTGCCTTAAAAGCACAACCAAGGAAACATTACACATGAGGAGTTCAGCAGTAAGTTGGTTGCATTTAAACGAAGGGTGTGAATGGTGTCAAATGTACTTGTAACAAGTGAGAACAATTCAGCGCACAGTGTGAAAAATATCACGGCTTTCAGCTGTGGAGTTTTGCGTGCTGCTCTGTGATCTAAAAATCATTTACATACAATTACTATAATTAACAGCTATTAGCGATTTGTGGCAAGGAAGAAAAGGAGATACGCGAGACTAGATGCTGGAATCTTGAGCAAAACAGAAACTGTTGGAGGAACACAGCGGGGCAGGCAGTATCTGTGGAGGGAATGAACGGAAAATGTTTTGGGTCAAAAATTGACACAAAGTGCTGGAGTAACAGTGGGTCAGGCAGCATCTCTGGAGGAGAAAAAGAAAGTGCTTAAGTAACTTAACGGGTCAGGCAGCATCTCTGAATTTTTTCAGCAGATCAGACAGGTTCTCCAGAGAAGATGTTTTGTGTCAGGACCCTTCTTCAGGCTGAAATTTTCCTCCTTTTTCCTCCTTATCTCTCCATCCGTTGGCCCCAGCAATGGCTGCCTCACCAACAGTCTGTCTCATCTATTCCTTCTTTGCTGTTTTATAGTATATGTATGTTTTAGTGTTCTTCAGTTTGTTTTATGTGGGGCTGGGGGGGGCTTGGGGGAAACTTTTTTTAAATCTCTTCCCTCAACGGAGATGCGATTTTTTTCCGAATCTTATCTCCATCCGCACGGCGGCCTAACATCGAGCAGCTGGCGGCCTCTGCTGGAGACCAACTTTGGGAGCTCCAACCGCGGGAGCCGGCAGGACTTACCATCGTGGAGCTTGCGATCCCTTTGCCACGGATCGACCTCGAGCTCCAACCGCGGGAGTCTGCGGACTTTAACATCGTGGACCTTGCGGTCCAGAGACCGACCTCGGGAGCTCCAAGCCGCGGGAGCTTCGACCGTCCTAACGCAGGAGCTTTGATCGCCCCGACCCGGGAACTTCGATCGCCCCGACTGCCGATGGAACAACAACCCTGACCGCAGGAGAATAAAGAGGGAAGAAGTTTGAACTTTATTCAAGATTCAAGATTCAAGATTCAAGATTCAAGATTCAAGATTCAAGATTCAAGATTCAAGATTCAAGATTCAAGATTCAAGATTCAAGATTCAAGATTCAAGATATCTTTATTTGTCATCCAAAAAAACAAGTTTTTTTGTACGAAATTTAGTCACCCACAGTCCAACAATAAAAGCAATAAAATAAGCAATTTACACAACCCCAACCAACACACAAAAAAAAGAAACATCCATCACAGTGAGTCTCCTCCAGTCCCTTCCTCACTGTGATGGAAGGTCAGAATGTCTTTTCCCTTCCCCTGCCGTCTTCTCCCGCGGTCAGGCTGTGTGGTTGCAGGCCGCGCCGGATGGTGAAAGGTCCGCATCGGGCCGACCCAAGCCCCGCGATCCAGGGCGGGCGAACACGCTGCCGCTGCCGTTGCCACTGCACATCGGGGCGGTCGTGGCTCCCGACATTGAAGCCCCCGCCCAGCAGAGAAAAATCCCGTGGCCTATTTCAGGCCGCGCCGGACTGTGAAATGTCCGTGACGGGCCGACCCAAGCCCCGCGATCCGGGGCGGGCGAACATGCTGCCGCTGCCGGAGCTCCCGATGTCGGCATCCACGCGGCCCGCGCCGAAGGCGAGTTGCAGCCGCTCCCGCAGCCTCTGAGGACGGCCAGCTCCGCTGATGGTGAGTCCGGTCGGCTCCGCTGATGGTGAGTCCGGTCCGCGGGCTCTGCGAACCAGAACCCTGGAGGCCGCCAGCTCTAGGTGTTGGGCCGATGGTAGGCCGCAGCAGGAACGTAGACCCAGAAAACAAAGGTCGGGTCTTCATTCGGAAGGGACAAATTTACAATTTTACAGTCCCCCACACACACACACACACACACACACACACACACACACACACACACACACACACACACACACACACACACACACACACACACACACACACACACACACACACATACACACACACACACACACACACACATAGTACTCAAACACAAAAACACGACATCACATCTACAATTAAGACAAAAAAAACAACAAAACACAAAGACAAACGGACCGCAGGTAAGCCGCAGCTGCTAGGGCAGCGCCGCCATTTTGGTCTCCATCACAATATTGCCTTCCATCACAATGAGGAATGTAGGGAATCCGCTGTGTTGGATGTTTATGTTAACCTTTATGTAGTTGTGTGTCATGTTGCTTTTTTTAGTATGGTTGTATGGTAAATTGAATATCACTGTAGCTTAATTGGTACACATGGCAATAAAAGATCTTTTCACCATTAGCCTTTGTCACTTACTCCATCCATCTGCCAATCAAAATCCCACTCACCTGCATCCACCCATCACTTGCCAGGTTTTCTCCCAGCCTCACTGTCTTTTCCAGCTTTCTCCTCCTTACTCCATCAGTCCCAACCCAAAACAACCCGAAACATTGTCCGTCTATTTCCCTCCACAGAAGCTGCCTGACCCATTGAGGTTTTTTTCCAGCACTTTGTGTTTTTTCCAGCACTTTGTGCTTTATTCAAGATTCCAGCATCAGCAGTTCCTGACATCTTCACTTCAAAGTGGTTTATAGCAGTGAAGTGATTTTTGAAGGATATGCATAGGGGAATGCTAGAATAAAGAAGTTCCAACAATAGACAATCCAATAACGATCAGCTAATCTTTTTTCAATGAGGATTGAAACTGTCCTGGACTCCATAGAATCCTTCAAAATTAGGAACTCATTTATTTTCATGTGCAGGCAGAGGATATTAACTTACCTTGGCATCATGTTCAGCATGGAGACTGTGGGCAGAAGAATGTGTTCTCATGTGCTTTATTGATCGAGGTTCTAAGTTCTAAAGACCAACCTTCCATTAGCCCACCTAATTATTGCACAACATGCATGCTAACTTGTTTTAGTGTTTTGTGTCACCTTACACTGCAACATTTTGTAGTTTCACTCTATCTAAATCATAATTCGCTTCCTCCTTCTTCCTATCTCTCACTTCCCTACTTTATACAACATCCACCAACATTTTGGTCATTCACGCAACCTATCTATAACCGTCTGCAAGGTCTTTGTGTCCTTCCAACAACTTACTAACCCACCTGTCTTCGTATCATCAATGAAGTTGGCTACAGTGCACTCAATTCCTGCGTCAGAGTCATTGATGTAGATCATAAATAGTTGAAGTCCCAGCACTGATCCCTGAGGTACCTCGCCTGTTACCGAATGTGGAACCCACAAAATGACACATTGATCCTGATCCGCGTTTCCTGTTAGTCGGCCACTCCTCTGTCCATGCCAAGGTATTACTCACAAACTCATGTGCTCTCATAGAAACACATATCTGACACCTGATTTGTGTAGGAAGGAACTGCAGATGCTGGTTCACACCAAAGATAGACACTTAATGCTGGAGTAACTCAGCAGGACAGGCAGCATCTCTGGAGAGAAGGAATGTGTGACATGTCGGGTCGAGATCCGGAGGACACCCTTGCAGTCACAGGGAGAACGTACAAACTCCATCCAGACAGCACCCATAGTCAGGATCAAACTCTGGTCTCTGGTGTTGTCATGCAGCAGCTCTACTGCTGCATCACTCTGCCACCCCTTCTGGCAACTATATATTTGATAACTTAAGGGCATGTCCCACTTTAGGCGATTTTAAGGCGACTGCCGGCGACTAGGCTGTCGCCGACAGTTTGCCGGGGTGTCGCGGGCATGATCGTGAGGAGCCTTTCAAGAATCGTAGTGGATCTCAGCGCATCACTGAGAAATCATCCGGAGTGAAATTTCTCGGCGACAGCTGGCTTGTCGCCAGGTATCGTTGCTTATTGCGGGCGCTGTCACCTGCTATCCCCAGGTTTTGCTAGGTTCTCTTACATGCATTTAGAAGCACATAATATTAAAATAAGTAAAGTCATTTCAAAATACCATAAAATACTTGTGTTTAACCAATTTATTTACCATCAGGACATTTGACAGGTAGATTGGAGGCGACAGTTTGACGGTCAGGTAAGCATGGGAATTTTTGCGATGTTTATGGCCATCAGCCATTACATTTAAAGTGGGCTCCCAACCCAGATATGCAACCCAGAAACTGGATATGCATCTCCCATACATTTTCAAAGAATGCCCACGCAGTTTTCACAAAAATTCACTTAACCACTTTTTAAATTATTTTTTCTAATACAGCTATTAGTAAACTGGAAGTAAATCCAGTTTATGCCTTGTTACAGTGAAGCTTGGTTTTTAAGTAACCCATACAACATGTTATAGTTCAAAACTCTCATGTACTTACCGACTTGTCAGTGATTTCAGCGAAAATTAGGACGCCGGAGAAGCATTGACAGCGTGGGAATTTTGCGATGTTTCCGAAGACGGTGTAATCTCGACCTGATTCGGCATTGTCGTGGTCATTGTCGTCGGGTAAAAGAAAAGTTTGGCGATCTGCTACGACTTTGACAGTCGCCGGCAGTCACCTTAAAATCGCCTAAAGTGGGACAGGCCCTTTAATTTTAGGGTTACATTACAGTCACTTTGCATTACTTCAAATGTTGGGAGGGTAAAGGTTTCTTCAGCTTATTGTTTTGAGACATTATGATTTAGAAGCAAGTCACTAAGCCAGAGATGCAGCCCGATGCACTGAGTTACTCCAACATTTGCTAATTTGTCAGTCATTTAAGTAAACTAAAGATCAGTTCAACAGTATTGACATTACAGAAATGTTCATAATTATTAATTACAAATAATTTGAATCCCTATTCATAATTATCAAAATAATTTTGTTTGCTTAATCTTCCATTCAGCAAATGAGGCAAGCTAAAAGTGCATTGTTAAATTCAATTAAATGTCAAGAGAGGAACTTGCTGATTAATTAAATATTATGCCTTCATATTTGTTTCATTTTCATTGTCATTTAAATCATTTCAAAACATGAAGGATCACAATGCCCTCAAATATTAGAGGGATATGGGCCAAACGCGGGCAAATGGGATTAGCCTGGATGGGTTTCTTGGGCGGCAAGGATGTCTATGATTTTATGACTCTATTTATTTGTCATCTTAAGATAACATAACTCTGTCAATTGAAATAAAAGATGATTGCTACTGGTTACCATCAACATACTAAAGATAGACACAAAAAGCTGGAGCAATTCAGCGGGACAAGCAGCATCTCTGGAGAGAAGGAATGGCTGCTGTTTCGGGTTGAGACTCTTCTTCCGACCAGTCAAGGGAAAGGGAAATGAGAGATATAGACGATGATGTAGAACAATGAATGAAAGAGATGCAAAAAAGTAACGATGATAAAGGAAACAGGCCATTGTTAGCTGTTTGTTGAGTGAAAACGAGAAGCTGGTGCGACTTGGGTGGGGGAGGGATGGAGAGAGAGGGAATGCAGGGGTTACTTGATGTTAGATATTCATACCACTGGGCTGTAAGCTGCCCAAGAAAAATATGAGATGCTGTTCTTCCAATTTGCATTAAGTTCTGCACCATCAACATACTTTCAATCCTGACCTCTGGTGCTGTCTAGGTGGAGTTTGCACGTTCTCCCGATGACCTTGTGGGTTTTCCCTGGGTGCTTTGGTTTCTTCCCATATCCCCAATTGTGCAGGTTTATAGGTTAATTGGTCCTTTGTAAATTGCTCCCAATGTGTAGGGAGTGGATGAGAAAGTGGAATAACATAGAACTAGTGGCAATGGGTAGATACAAAGTGGGGGAGCAACTCAGCAAATTAGGTAACATCTCTGTAAAAAACATGGGTAACGTTTCAGATTGGGACCCTCCTTCAGAGTATGAGCAGGTAATTGCTGGACGGTATAGTGGGCCGGAGGGCCTGTTTATTTATGCTGTACCTTTCAATCAATCAAACCTTACTAACTTTGCTGTTACCAATTCTGATATGTCACCTACTGCTGTCACAGTGACAGCCAGCAGAAATTCGTTCCACTCTCACCTCACTTCCCAATGATTCCAGACTGAAGACCTGTCACCTTAATCTCAGCTTCAATCCACTAAACAAATCCAAAACATTGCCAGCTTGCTTTTCAGGAGTACTCTTTCATAAAGGAGAAACTGAGCAACGCATAATTTATCAGACTGAAGCGAGAAACGAATAGGTCTGAATCAACTTCGTTTATCGAGAGGAATTGGTTGGTATTCATCAACTGCTCCCAGGGATATGCTGAGCCATTGATCAATTACTGCTTCAAATAAATCCCCTCAGCACAACTCTGTGCCTGCACATTATCCTTGGAGCAGTAGGTAACATTACCAATGGTGTAATGGTGTAATGGTGTAATGTGCAATGGTAGTTTATTGTAAATGTAAATTCATACAGTCATCAGTTATAGGAGAAAAATCAGGCCATTCAGCCCGTCAGGTCTCTCTGCCATTCAATCATGGCTAATCTATCTCCCCCCCCCCCAACCCTATTCTGCTCCCGTCTCCCCATATATTCATGTTCATGTTTGGATCAGAATTAGGCCATTTGGCCAATCAAGTCTACTCTGCCTGATCTATCTTTCCCTCTTAAGCCCATTCTCCTGTCTTCTCCACATAAACCCTGACACCCTTACTAATCAAGAATTTGTCAATCTCCACATTAAAAATAACCAATGACTTTGGCCTCCACAGCCATCTGTGGTAATGAATTCCATACATTCACCACCCTCTGGCTAAAGAAATTCCTCCTCATCTCATGTTCCTCCTCACCTAGGCACAGTTTAGTTAACTTTAGTAGTTTAGTTTAGTTTAGTTTAGTTTAGTTTAGTTTAGTTTAGTTTAGTTTAGTTTAGTTTCGTTTCGTTTCGTTTAGTTTAGTTTCGTTTCGTTTAAGTTAGTTTAGTGATACAGCATAGAAACATTGGCCCACTGAGTCCATGCTGACCACGATCACCATACACTAGTTCTATCCTACACACTAAGGACTAGATACGGAAGCCAATTAACCTGCAAACCTGTACATCTTCGCAATGTGGGAGGAAACCGAAGCACCCGGAAAAAACCCATATGGTCACAGGGAGAACGTACAAACTCTATACAGACATAACCCATGGTCAGGATCGAACCCCAGTCTCTGGCACTGTAAGGCAGCAACTCTATCACTGTGCCACTGTGTGTAGTCTTTCCACGGACTGGTTAGCATGCAACCAAGGCTTTTCACTGTACCTCGGAACAAGGAACAATAAACTAAACTGTACTAAGCAAGTGATTTTATCCTCTCCGTACTCTCCCCGTACAGCCTCCAAACCCACACTCGTTTGAGTCTGGACTGATAGCACCAACAGTGTGCTCGGTGAGAGTTGCTTCGCGACCATGGCAGGAGTGTTTTAGTTCCGACCGGTAATTAGCTTGCAGATCAGGCTCACTGTCAAAATAGATTGCATCCCATTGACAGCTCAATTAGTGGCTGTCAGTTCTGTGCTAGATTATCAGAAAATAACTGAAGCAGCAATCAGAGGATGAGACTGACCTTGGAATAGGCAATGCCTTCATTAAGCATTACAGGTGTTGCTTCAAATGGAGATGCGATAGGATTTAGAGAAACATTAGGGTGAAATCTTAATTCCTTTGACATTAAGGACCATTATTTAATCAAGCAATGTTTCATACATAGTCCAAATTGATTTTTTGGGGGGTTATTTATAGTTTACTTTAAAAGTGTAAATGTAATGAGAAATATAGTTAGTTATAATTATCTATAAATGAATGGCACAGCTTAAAGAACATGAATGAGGAATTATCGTATAATATGATGCCTGGTTTACATTGCATTCATTTTTAAGTGTTGCACTTTTCTTCCTTCAAGTGTTACACTTTTCTTCTTTCCTCTTCAGATGTGTCTTCAGACTTTAGACTTTAGAGTTGCAGTGTGAAAACAGGCCCTTCGGCCCAACGAGTTTGCGCTGACCAGCGATCACCCCATACACTAGCATTATCCAACACACTAGGGACAATTTACAATTTCAACCAAGCCAATTGATCTAGAAACTTGTTAGTCTTTAGAGTGTGGGAGGAAACCGGAGCACCCAGAGAAAAACCACGCGGTCCCAGGGAGAAAATGCAAACTCCGTACAGACAACACCCATTGTCAGGATCGACCCAGGGTCTCTGGCACTGTGAAGCAGCAGCTTTACAAGCTGCACCACCGTGCCACCCATGAATTCTTTCCTTGATGTTCTGCAAAGACATGCCAATTGAAGATAAGAACTTTGGGATTTGCAAGGAAACCAGAGCACAACGGGAGGTGTTGTGTATATGGAACAAGCTGCCAGGGATGGTAGAGACTATAAGGCAGATACTATAACAGCACTTAGGAGACATTTGGACAGGTACATGGATAGGAAAGGTTTTGATGGGATATGGGCCAAATGTGGGCAGGTGGGACTAATGTAGACAGGGCATCTTGGTTAGCATGGGCAAGTTGAGTCGAAGGGCCTGTTTCGGTGCTGTATGACACTATGACTCCTCAACACCAGAATGAAACCCATGCCTGTATCTCAACATATGCCTCCATTAGGATCAGAAACGGCTTTTCCACTCATCTTTAACCATTGACCTTATGAATTTGCGATGCCAATACGATGCATAGCTCTCCAGCACTGACCAGTGTGCGTGGGTATCACAAAATGCTGGAGTAACTCAGCGGGTCAGGCAGCATCTCGGGAGAGAAAGAATGGGTGACGCTTTGGATCGAGACCCTTCTACAGTATGTGTGGACTTCTTTGTAATAGAGGGAAAAAAGAAGATTCGTTCTTCTGAAGCACTTTACCCAGTCTTTCGGGATGTTTCAAACAACTTTAAAGACATTGAAATACTTTTTGAAAACTGTCAGAGAGGAAATCTGAGAGCCAGTCTGAGCAGAGCAGGCTGCCACATGAGGCTTTATCACATTGGCTGAACAATCTGCTTTGGTGGTATTGTTTGAGGCCACCATGCCCACTCTCCGACCTTCAGTGGAAGAGTACTGCAGGTTGTTTCTCCATCCAGATGAGAAAGCAAATAAAAGACAGCATGGAATACACTGAGACGCATTGGCACCTGAACTCCCTGAGAGAAGACTTGAACTCGCAATCTCTCGACTGGTGTTGTGAGTTATCCCTATTGAGGCACATCTTTTAGTTTTGACCAAAATGAGCAAATGACAAAAATTTACCGTTGGGTCCAAATCTCTCCTGCAGGCCTCTCCTGGGGCAACCCTATCCCAACTGACGATCCTGCGGGCCCGGTAACCCTCTCCAACTGATGAAGCCCGTTGCCGGGCGGGGAGTGTCCCCCGGGGCCGTGGGCGGGCGAGGGGGGACAGGGAATGGGAGAGGGAGCCACTCACCTTGGCCCCGAGCTGCCAGTGCTGCAGCCAGAGCGAGCCATGGACCCTAAGCCTCGCCTGTAGCATGGTGGTGATCATCGGCGAAAGGCGGCGAATGGTGGTGACGGCCATCTTGTTGAACCCTCTGCTGCCATGCTGTACCATGGGAGGAAGGTAAGGCGCGGGGCACGCCGGGACGGGTGCCGATCCTCCTAGTGGGGGGGTGGGGAGCACATCTATTAATGTTACCGGCAGCTCGTGTGCTCAGCAGCCCCCTCCCCCTCATTGGCCCCAAACCTCTCCTGCATTGGTCCAACACCCTCTCCTCCCCCACTCCCCCCTCTCCCTCCATCCCACTCCCCCCTCCCCCTTCCCCTCCCCCCACTCACCCACTCCATCCCCCCTCAACCTGCGGTCACCATGGGCCACCCCTCCCTCATTGGACGCCACTCCCGTCACTTGGGCGGTTCCCATTGTGACATCAAGCGCATCTGGCGGCCAGGGACTTCGAAAAGCTCATTTTTAAACTTTAAAATGTTTCTGACTTTAAAAATATAAGACCAATTTGAATGAAACTTGTATTAAGGTGAACCCAGGACAATGGTGAGTAAGGTGGTCCTAAAATTGTCACGCTATCGTGTGACAGGGGCACAAAAATATGGAAGGATCAAACAAACAAGATGAGAGTGTTAATAATATATAGATTAGAGATACAGTGTGGAAACTGGCCCTTCGGCCCACCAAGTCCGTGCTGACCAGCGATCCCCTCACACTAACACTATGCCACACACACTAGGGACTATTTACACTTATACCAAGCCAATTAACCTACATACCTGTATGCTTTTGGAGTGTGTGAGGAAACCGAAGATCTCGGATAAAACCCACGCGGTCATCGGGAGAAAGTACAAACTCCATACAGACAATACCCGTAGCCAGGATCAAACCCGGGTCTCCGGTGCTGTAAGTGCTTAAGTCAGCAAGTCTACCGCTGTGCCATCGTGCTGCCTCGTTCCTCTTCTTTGGCGGCTTCAAATACTTTCCATCAGGCGAATATAACCAAGTAAGGATTTAATTGTTTCATTATCAGTATATATGACAATTAAACACTCTTGATCATCATAAGCATAATCATACTTTATTAGCAAAGTATGTTTTTCAACATATGAGGAATTTAATTTGCCATACAGACAAACCAATAAAAAGCAACAGAACACACAAAATACATTTTACCATGAACATCCACCACAGTGACTCCTCTGCATTCCTCACTGTGATGGAAGGAGAAAAATAGTTCAATCTCTCCCTTCTTTGTCCTCCAGCTGTCGGAGGCCTTTAAACTTCCGTTGACAGGGCGATCAAGCTCCTGCATCGGGGGGGGGGGGGGGGGGGGGGGGGAATCTCAGGTCCCCCGCGCCAGGCAATCTACCCCGGGTCGGGGCTTGTCGAACGTTGTGCGGCTTTTGGAGCTTCCAACCCGAGACTGCGAGCTCCTTGATGTTAAAGTCCGCAGGCAATCATTGGAGCATCGATCCCAGGCAAGGGATCGTACGCTCTGCTGGTAAGTCCATGCCCCGTGGTGAGGCTCAAAGTCAGTCCGAGCAACGCCTCCAGCTCCACGATGTTAGGCCGCAGAGTGACTGGAGATAAGATCCGGAAAACAATTGCATCTCCGGCTAGGTAAGAGATTGAAAAAAAGTTTCCCCCGACTCCCCCGCCCGCCCCTCACATAAAACAAACCAGAGAACATTAACACATACTTTTAAAACATACTAAAAATAACAAAAAATTACGAAAAGGACAAACAGACTGTAGGTGAGGCTGCCATCGAAGCGCCACCTGGTGGAATTCTTGATGCTTTCTTGACTCTTGAACCATTCTAGATTCTTGAGTCTTTCTTGATTCTTGACTCTTGCCTGTGGGACATCCCACTCAACTTTCCCAGTAGGTTGTAAAGAGAACCAAGTTAAGGCCGGGATGTGCAGATCAAGCATGGAACTGCCATGGTCCTTCCACATTGATATGGGGGGGGGCGGTTAGAGGGATGTGGGCCAAAGTGTAGATGGGACTAGTGTAGATAGTCGTTGGCATGGGCACGTTGGGCTGAAAGGCCTGTTTCCATGCTGTATGACTTTATGACTAAACCTGTCTCTCTCTCTCTCCACAGAATGCTGCATGATTCGAGAGTTCTGGTACTTTCTACTTTGGTTTCAGATTTCTAGCTTCCATGGTATTTTGCTCCAAGCCAATATTTGCAGGAAATAAAGGGACATAAATTTGGAGCATTTACCGTGCTGGGAATTCGTTCCGTAGTGTCGCCCTGGAGATGGCAATTGTGCAGTAATGAGTAAAATCATTGAAAAATTCAGGTGTTGCATTGAAGATGTTTATTTGTGTTGAAGTGTTACCTGTTTGCTTCCAAGAATGACCTAAGGCTGTCAAGCTGAGAGCTGTCTCCGCTGACGTATGATACTTAACATTCTTCCTGGAGATGTAGTCTATTTCTTTTCCTTATTCTGCCTCTGTTTGTTTTCTCAATAAAATGTAATGCGTATGTTTGAAGCCCTCAGCATGTTGCCCACTTCCCATCTTATTTTGCTGTCATTCTTTCTGAAATGCATCGTTTTGCCACCGATACATTTATATAAGCCTCTGTCATTAAACTAGAAAGAGTGCGGAGAAGGTTTACGAGGATGTTGCCAGGACACGCGGACAGGGAGAGGTTGGGCAGGTTAGGACTTTATTCCTTGGAGCGCAAAAGGCTGAAAGGTGAACTGATAAAGATGAATACAATCGTGATGGGAATTGATAGGGTTTGGAGGCACAGTCTTTTACCCAAGGTAGGGGAATCAAGAAGCAGAGGCCATAAGTTTAAGTTAAGAAGGGAAGGGTTTGAGGGGTAACTGAGAGTGATGGGAATGTGGGATGAGCTGCCAGCAGAGGGAGTTGAGGCAGGTACCATACCAGCATTTAAAAGACACTTGGACAGGTACATTGATAGGAAAGGTCACGCAGTCATAGAGTTGCTACCTTAATGCAGCAGAGATCTGGGTTCGATCGTGACTACGGATGCTGTCTGTGTGGAGTTTGCACGTTCTCCCTGTGCTTTCTGGGAATTTCTCTGGCTGCTCTAGTTTCCTCCCACACTATAAAGACGTACGGGTTTGTAGGTTAATTTGCTTCTGTAAAATTGTAATTTGTCCCTTGATTGTATGGTGGTGCTAGTCGGCGATCGCTGGTCGGTGCGGACTCGATGGGCCAAAGGGCCTGTTTCCACACGATATCTCTAAACTAAACTAAACATTGTTATTAAACTTACCGACAAGGGAGGTGCCATTGTGGTCTGGCAGGCTGACCTCTACCCAGCTGAGTCACATCTACCCCTTGATCATGACCCGACAGATGAACACCAAGCCACCCTGACTGTTACGTGAAAACTCCTGACAATTACCTGACTTAGAATGATTGGTAACAGAGGGCATTTAGAACTTTTGCCCTTGATTTTGAATTTTTCTGTGAGCATGATCTCCCTCATTGTGTAATTAGCTGCATTCCTACTGCCAACCCTTTGAGAAATAAGCATTCCTCCTTTTCTAGCTTTATCTTATCGGATCTTAATCGCCATTGGTGGCCTTGCCTTCTTGCCGGAGTGAGGGGGTATGGGGGAAGGCAGGAACGGGGTACTGATTGAGAGTGATCAGCCATGATCGCATTGAATGGCGGTGCTGGCTCGAAGGGCTGAATGGCCTACTCCTGCACCTATTGTCTATTATCTATTGTCTATTGAGCTCTCGAAGGCTGTTCCCACGTCACTCTTATTTATTAAAAAATAGATTCATAAGATGATTTAAAACTTGCCACTGACCAGATTGTAGCTTTGTAGCCCCAACATTCTTCGCAATGCTATGGGATCAATTTTTAGGCGCTTAGATTCTTGCAAAATGGCTCGGAGCGTTAAAAAACTGTGATATAAATTCATGCAGTTGCTGACAAATGATTAGGATACTGTTGAGTTGACTTTTCTCACTAACAGTGGTGCAGATGGAAGAGCCGCTGCCTCACAGCTCCAGCGACCCAGGTTCGATCCTGACCTCGGGCACTGTCTGTGTGGAGTTTGTACGTTCTCGGGTTTTCTCCGGGTGCTCCAGTTTTCTCCCACGTCCCAAAGACGCTCAGGTTTGTAGGTTAATTGGCTTCTGTAAATTGCCCCCAGTGTGTTGGGAGTGGATGAGAAAGTGGAATAACATAGAACTAGTGTGAACATGAGATTAATGATCGGAGTGGACTCGGTGGGCTTAGGGGCCTGTTTCCGTGCTGTGTCTTTTAACCAATTAATCAGCACTAAGTCCTTACATAGACCCACTGTTGCCCAAAGAGACAGCTTCCTGCAAATGGTGGTGAGGGATGGGTATCAAACACCAGGCTTACAAGTGTTATCTATCCAGCTGCCCTAAATTAAAAGACAGGTTACATTTTTACAGATGTCCGTAAGATGGAAAATACGTAAAAATCCCTTGATGGGGGTAACCATTGCCTCCACAGCATTTTAATGAATGGCAACAAAAGCACATAAGCCTGATAATAAATAACAATTACTAAACATGGAGAGGGGAAAATACTCTGCCGATCATAGAAATAAATATCTGTACATAAAGTTAGTTCTGCTACAACACGTTTCCATCGTGCTAATTGGATATAATGCGATCGATGAAGTAGGAAACACTATTATTATGTGGGCTCAAATGGTTGTAATGCGATTTAGATTGGGGACTAGAGAATCACTTGAAAGTTGCTTTAGAAATTGACAAGCAGAAAAAAAGCTGCCTTGGGAGAAAAAAAACCTATCTGGAGAGAAAAAAAATGTTTCCATGTAGCCTTCCTGCAGCAATCAAATACCATTGACCCTTAAGAACACAGTCTGTCAGTTTCACCAGGGGGACCCTATTAAAATTGAGACGCTGTCCCTTCAATTGACACTTCTGCAATGATACTCTGTTAAACAATGCAACATACAAACATTAATATTTTGCACTTGCAGTCACAAGAATACACTTACAGCAGTTAAAAAAAACCTTTATTTTTGAAAGTCCTGTGAGAAAAATAATCTTGTTATTGTGAGGCTGAAACTATTTCGCCCCTAGCTCCCTTTTCCCCATTAACACATTTATTTTTATAAGGCGGTTTTCTACAATGTGAGGTTTTTTTAGGAATTCAAGAAATGTGTCAAAGCAGGGCTACCTGCACATCGAATTATTGAAATCGATAATATCAGCAAGTCATGATGCTGCTTTATAAAACATTAATTTGGCCACATTTAGATGAATGTGACACAAAATGGGACTTTTCTCCTGGTTCTCCTAGTTACCAATATTTTAGCTCCCCTTCCCATTCCCATTCTGACCTTTCTGTCCTGGGCCTCCTCCACTGTCAGAGTAAGGCCACACACAATTTGGTGGAACAGCACTTCATATTTATATTTCGCTTGGGCAGCTTACAACCTAGTGGTTTTAATACTGATTTCTCTAATTTCAAATAACCACTGCATTCCCTCTCTCTCCGCCCCTCCCACACCCTAGCTGTCCTGCCAGTTCCATTGTTTGCATCCATATATCCCTTCGTGATCACCTCTACCACAGCCAACAATGGACCATTGTGGGCTCCACCTTTGGTGCCAGCTCAAAATGGCTCAAAATGGCAGCGCTGCATAGCAGCTGTGGCTCACCTGCAGTCCGTTTGTCTTTTGTGTTTTTTGTTGTTTTTTGTCTTAATTGTAGTTTAGATGTGATGTAGTGTTTTTTGTGCTTGTGCACTATGTGTGTGGGGGAAACTGTAAAATTGTCTCTTCAGAACGGAGACCCAACCTTCTTTTCTGGGTCATGTCTCCGTTCCCGCTGCGGCCTACCATCGGCCAAACACCTGGAGCTGGCGGCCTCCACCTGGAACCACCTGGGCTCTGGTTCACAGAGCCGGTGGACTGGAATTACCATCTGCAGAGCTGGCTGCCTTCGGAGGCTGCGGGAGCGGATGCGACTCGCCTTCGGAGGCTCCGGAGGCTTTGGCCGCGTGCCGCTTGGATATCGGAAGCTTGCAGGTCACTGGGTGGGGGCCAACATCGGGAGCTTCGGCAGCGGCAGCGTCTTTGCCCGCCCCGAATCGTGGGGCTTGGGTCGGCCCACTGCGGACCTTTCATCGTCCGGCGCAGCCTGAAATAGGTCGCGGGATTTTTTTCTGCCCGGCGGGGGCTTCAATGATGGGATTTCAACGACTGCCCCGATGTGCAGCGGCAGCGTCTTTGCCCGCCCCGAATCGCGAGGCTTGGGTCAGCCCACTGTGGACCTTTTACCGTCTGGCGCGGCCTGGAACATGGCAACTTCAACAGCCTGACCGCGGGAGAAGACGGCAGGTGAAGAGAAAAGACATTCTGTCCTTCCATCACAGTGAGGAGGTGACTGGATTAGACTCACTCAACCCCCCTTATCCTCCCTCTCCCCCCTCCCTCCCTAGGAGATAGATTTAAACTTTAAAATGTGAATAACTTAAAAAATATAATACCAATTTCAATGAAACTTCTTCCATTAGTACCAAAGGGACGATGGTGAGTAAGGCGGGCCTAAAATTGTCCTGCTATCGTGCACTGTTTTGGCTGTAGTTCAGGAACATACAAACAAACAAATGAGAGTTTTAGTATATAGATGATTCAATGGTGGAGTAGACTAGATGGGCCGAATGGCCTAATTCTTCTCTTATGACGTGTCAATCCCTTTACTTTCAAGTTCATGAAACATGAGGCAAGAAATTATTGTTATCTGTCAATTCAATTTCAGCAGGAAAGAAATGTTGTGATAATGTTATGTTCTTTGGGTTTAAAAGAATATTATGCAGCAGTTGAAATTAATTAACTGGTCCCTGTATCACTGCTGTGGTCTTGATTTTTGCAGTACCTATGACAACGGCCAATTTGGTCCAGTCTCACAGGACTGAGAAGGGAATGTATATGTGTGCGTACATGTTTTATCTGCAGTGCCTGTTTTTTTTTATGACAACAATTTCTTGTGCTGGCATTCCAGGTTACCATTCAGAGCAAAAGTTACTGAGGCATGGTTGATGTTGAAGTCAATGAAGGTTTCATTATATCTGTGACTTGAAATAAAATGGAGACTTGAAATGCCACTAAATATTCTTGACATTTTCAGAATAGTTATTACTAAAGGGGCACATTAAATAAAATTGAGTGAACAGATGGGCAAAATAAACAGTTGATTAGCACCAAGCGACCTACTAATATTGAATAAAGGCCATTTGTTTGTGACCATGTCAGATGACTCTTACGTTGTTGTTTATAAATCAGTGTGCAATTTAACCCATTACACCATTTGAAAAAAAAAAGGTCACATAACTAACATTTACCTGTAAGACAGCTTAGAATTACATTGTTTATCAAAGACCCATTTCAGCCTGGCCAAGCTCACATTTCACTCCTACCTTCAGGACAAAGAAACAGAAGTCTGAAAACCTTGACCAAAAGGTTCCCATAACAGCTTCTTCCCAAAATCGATTCGGCACTACACAGCACCATCCTCAATCATAAAGTTGATTGATTGAAAGATACAGCATGGAAACAGGCCCTTCAGCCCACTGAGTCCACTCTGACCATCGATCACCTGTTCACACTAGTTAATCCCACTTTCTCATCCACTCCCTACACACCAGGGGCAAATCATAGAAGCCATTTGACCTACAATCCTGCACATCTTTGGGATGTGGGAGGAAACCAGAGCATCCGGGGAAACCTACATAGTCACAGGAACCTTCCATAGGCAAAGTTACTGTCCAATTCCTCTCTACCCCATTGCGGACATTGGACTTTTTCTCTGGAACTGATGCGCTGTAATGCTGAGAACGATATTCGGCACACTTCTACCAATTATACTTGAGTTTGGATTGATTGCATATTTGTACAGTATCATCTGATTCGAATGGATAGCATGCAAAAAAAAAAATCTTTTCACTCTATCTCACACGACAATAATAAACCGAAAGCTAAAACTAAAATTTAACTTTTGATGACATGTGTGATTTTTCAGATGTTGAATGATTCTAAAGAGTAAATCACATTGCCGTAAACAAAACTTATATATAAACAAACTGACACTAATAATAATTCAAAAATCTGAACGCACTCATCCAAACATTTACATTACTTCTATAGCCATTGCATTTCTTTTTAACCTGACCTGTCACTGTATCTCATTGATGTTCACGATATTGAAAAATCCAAGCCTTGGGCCAAAATAATAGATTGGTTTAGAGTGAATGATGCCAAACGAAAAGGCATGTTAAAAGCAAATTGGGAATAAAAGGGGTCTCTAAATTAAAAAATTAAACCAAAATGATTTGCTTGCAGAGTTTCAAGAGATATCTAACATGGGGAACACAATGGTCAATTATATAGATTGGAGCCTCGTTTCCACTAATGAGATGATTTTTTAATTTATTTCATCAGTTTATCGGAATGTTTTTGTTTTGGGTGTATGGGACGGAGAAGAGAGGTAGTAGAATGGCTAAGTACAACCTCTTCTGAGTCTGGTGTTAGATGAACAAAGGCAAGAGTGGGGAGAAGATCAGAAATTAGGAGTTCACAAAGATTAGTTTAAGTTTATGTTTAAGTTTAAGTTTTTAAGTTTAAGTTTAGAGATGCAACATGGAAAACCACCCCTTTCGGCCCACCCGGTCTGTACCAACCAATGATCACCATACACTAGTTCCATCCCACACACAATGGGACAGTTTACAGAAGCCAATTACCCGACATACCCACATATCATTGGAATGTGGGAGGAAACCGGAACACCTGGAGAAAACTCACGCGGTCACAAGGAGAACATACAAACTCCGTACAGACAGCAATCGTAGTCAAGGTCGATCATTTGGTGTGTGAGGGCCGCAGAAGAGAGGGAATAGAATGGCTAAGTCAAACCTCTTCTGAGTCTGGTGTTAGAGGCAGGGTGGCACGAGTAGGGAGCAGATCAGAAATGAAGAATTCCCAAAGTTCAGTTTAAGTATAATTTTTAAGTTTAGTTTAAGTTTAGGAAGGACTGCAGATTTGTACCGAAGATAGATACAAATTGTTGGAGTAACTCAACGGGTCTGTGAAGAAGAGGAAGAGGTGACATTTCGGGTTGAGAGCCTTCTTCAGACCTAAAACCAGGTTCCGACCCAAGATGTCATCTATTCCTTTTCTCCAGAGATGCTGCCTGACTCGCTGAGTTACTCCAGCACTTTGTGTTTATCCTCCAATTGCAAATTGCAAATGGGTGCAATTGTTGCAATGCCTTTCTTTATACAAATAATTTTATTGCTTTGTGATCATGGCCATGGCATTGTTTATCACATATTATCGGTGTGTACTGTGTTGACAAGCCTGTTCTGCTGCCCCAAGTAAGAATCTCATTGTTCTGTTCTGGGAACAGAGGTGCATATGACAATTAAACACTCTTGACACTTGGCTCTTTGTTAAAACAAAATCTGTGGACCACTGGTACCATTAGTACTCTAAAATATGTGTAGTCAGAAGAATATATTGCTCATGAGACCCAGTAACAAACCTTCTCAATCTTTTTACGGTTCTAGATATGTTTGGTACCATAACATATACAGTTGCACAGTAGAAATGGTTACCTTGGGGACCATTTACACAGTAACCTACATGTGTTGCAAGGAGCTACAGGAAAGCATTCAACGAGTTGACAGGAAATAGAATAAAAGCTTTTTGCTTCACTATTTAAAGGTGTTTGAACTAACAAAGATGGTATGACAGTTCTCAGTGTTTACTTTAAATAGTCTGTGTGAATCCATTCCCCTCAATTGCACTGCTTCAAGTAGTTCCCCTGTTACAATGAGAGCCAACATTATTGGTTCCCTCATTGAGAATGCTGTGTGTAGTCACAGCAGCCTAACACTTCCCTCATTGAAACCGTAATGGGATTGGAAAAGGACTAAAAGATTAATGACAGCTTGCACATTAAGCATAAACAAATCGAGCACCGGTGCCGCTCAAAACTTCACTCTGCAATAATTAATTCAAACCATTATACATAATATTTGTCATTATGTGAAATGAATGCCCATGGGAAACGTGATGATTCCAGGCTTGGGAAGCATTTTATTTGGCCTTCTGTTCCCTGAAATCTTCCGGGATTGGGAACCAATCGAGATTCCTGCGTGCAAGGTCTAGGCTGACTTTCTGGTGCAATACTGAGGGCGGCATGGTGGTGCAGCGGTAAAGTTGCTGCCTTACAGCACCAGAGACCCAGGTTTATTCCTGGCAATGGGAGCTGTCTGTATGGATTTTATACGTTCATCATCTGACTGCGTGGGTTTTAGATTTTAGATTTAGATTTTTAGATTTAGAGATACAGCGCAGAAACAGGCCCTTCGGCCCACCAGGTCCGCGCCGCCCAGCGATCCCCGCACACTAACACTATCCTACACCCACTAGGGACAATTTTTACATTTGCCCAGCCAATTAACCTACATACCTGTACGTCTTTGGAGTGTGGGAGGAAACTGAAGATCTCGGAGAAAACCCACGCAGGTCAAGGGAGAACGTACAAACTCCGTACAGACGGCGCCCGTAGTCAGGATCGAACCTGAGTTTCCGGCACTGCATTCGCTGTAAGGCAGCAACTCTACCGCTACGCCACCGTGCCGCCCTTTCCCGTGCCGTGTTTTCCCCAGGTGCTCAGGTTTCCTCCCACGTTCCAAAGATGTACAGATTTGTAAGTTAATTGGCTTCAGTAAAAATTGCAATTTGTCCCCAGTGTGTAGGATTGTGTTGGTGTATGGGGATTGCTGGTCTGTGCCCACCTGGATATTCACTAATTTCTCTCAAAATCCCAATCCCCATTCCCCGCCCCATCCTCTTCCATCTACATCCTTTCCTCTGGCTTCACATTTTCACCTTCTTATCTCCACATGTCACGGTCTTTTGGCTTTTCTTCTCTGGCCTTTGTAAAAAGCATTTGCTCACCTGTACACACCTATCACTTGCCAAGTTTTCTCCTGTCTCTACCTCTCTTCCAGCTTTCTCATCTCCCCGTTCCTCATTAATTAATCTACAAACCCACAAGGCTTTGGGACGTGGGAGGAAACCGGAGCATCAGGAGGAAACCCACGTTGTCACAGGGAGAACGTGCAAACCCCACACAGACAGCATCCATAGTCAGGATCGAAACCGGGTCTCTGCTGCTGTGAGGCAGCAGCACTATGAGAATAAATAAATGCAATAGGTATGCATGGTTGTACATGACCTGCATTAAAGTTTACTGGGCAATTTCCAGGATTTAGCCACTAAACATGTAATTTTTAAAAATACATTTGATAGCATGAGATAGAGGGAGGTAGAACGAGTTGACGGGCGAGGTATTTGTAGCAGGTATTATTGCATCATTTTAGAAATATTTAGACAGGTACATAGATAGGACATGTTGAGAAGGATATGGGCTGAATGCAGGCAGGTGGGACTAGTGTAGATTAGGCATGCTGGTCGGTGTGTTCAAGTTGAGCTGAAGGGCCTACTTCCACACTGTATGTGTCTATAACTTTACATCCTGAAACATTACCGTTTGATTTTCCAAGATGACAACGTGCCTGCTTGTCTTTTATGTACAGGGTAATTGAAAATATTTCAAGCAGTGCTGTCTGAGGGCTAACCTGCTCCTGGAATCACATACCACCACCACAACAATCAATAGAGTTTCTTCTTGGGCCAGTTATGGAAAGAGAAAATGCCAGAAATACTCAGCGGGTCAACTGATGTATGTGGAGAGAGAAGCAGAGCTAAGGTTTTGAACACATCAACATTGGTATTGATTGTTTTTGTTTGTGTAGTTCTCTGCATCATTAAGGGGCCATGTAGCAGATAGTGGTCAGGGTGTAAATAGTGGGAGTTTGCAAAAACACACTGGGTTACCTCTTTGGATCTTTGTTGGAGTTGTCAGTAGATTAGCAACCGCATCAGGCAGACTCGCAATCAATTCTCTGGAGCTGAGGGGAGATCTGATAGATTTTTAACATTTTAGATATACAGCATGGAAACAGGCCCTTCGGTCCATGGAGTCCATGGAGTCCACCAGCGATCACCCCATACACTAACACCATCCCACTCACTAGGGACAATTTATAATATTACCAAAGCAAATTAACCTGCAACCCTGTACGACTTTGGAGTGTGGGATCTATGGAGGGCACCTGGAGAGAACCCACGCAGGTCACGGGGAGAACATACAAACTCCAGACAGCACCCGTAGTCATGATCAAACACAATTTTCTCGCATTGCAAGGCAGCACTGCGTCACCATGCCGCCCCTTGATGTATGTAGTGTTAAACTGAACCTTATTCTCAGGATAGAAATGTCAAAGACTAGATAGAGGGCATAGCTGTAAAATGAGAGAGGCAAATTTTAAAGGAGACTAGATCAAGTGGACCCGTTGGGCCCAAACCTCTCCTGCATTGGTTCAGCATCCTCTCCCCCTCCCCTCCCCCTCCTCCCACCTCCCCTCCCCCTCCTCCCACCTCCCCTCCCCCTCCTCCCACCTCCCCTCCCCCTCCCCTCCCCCCTCCCCTCCCCCCTCCCCACCCTTCCCCCCTAACCTCTCCCCTCCCCTCCCCCCCTCCTCCCCCCTCCCCCCCTCCTCCCCCCTCCCTCCCCCCTCCCCCCCTCCCCCTCCCCCTTCCCCTCCCCTTCCCCTCCCCCCCACTCCATCCTCCTCAACTTCCCCTTATCCTCCATCCTCCTCCCTCCCTCCCTCCCTCCCTCCCTCCCTCCCTCCCTCCCTCCCTCCCTCCCTCCCTCCCTCCCTCCCTCCCTAGGAGATAGATTTAAACTTTAAAACATGAATACAAATATAACACCAATTTCAATGAAACTTCTTCCATTAGCACCAAAGGGACGACGGTGAGTAAGGTGGGCCTAAAATTGTTGTGCTGTCGTGTACCGTTTTGGCTGTAGTTCAGGAACAAACAAACAAACAAATGAGAGTTTTAGTATATGGATGTGAGGGGCAAGCTTTTTTACACAGAGGGTGGTGGGTGCCTGGATTGTGCTGTCAGAGGTGGTGGTGGTGGAGGCAGATACGATAGTAACATTTAAAGGATTTTAGATAGTTGCACATAAGGTTTCTGTCAAGGGACCTTCTTGTTAAAATAGTTAAATTAGTTAATTCACTGCATGCTAGTGAATTCACAGTCTAGACAAGAAATAACATGCAAAAAAAAAAGTACTATTATACTTTTAAGTCATAAAGAATTAAAAAATTTCTTGTGAACCATACATCATAAAACATAGAACATAGAACAGTACAGCACAGTAACGGGCACTTCCACTCACAATGTCTGTGCCAAACATGATGCCATGTTAAACTAATCCTTTCTGCCTACGTGTGATCCGTATCCCTCCATTCCCAGCATATCCATGTGCCTATCTAAAAGCCTCTTAAAAGCCGCTATCATATCAGCCTTTACCACTGCCCCTGGAAGCACGTTCCAGGCACCCATCACTCTCTGTGTAAAAAAATTGCTTCGCACATCTCAATTTAGACTTTGCCCCCTTTCCTTAAAGCTATGTCCTCTAGTCTTTGACATTTCCATCCTGGGGAACAAGTTCTGATTGCCTATCCCGTCTGGGCCTTTCATAATTTCCCATACTTCTATCAGGCCTCCCCTCAACCTAAAATGCTCTAGAGAAGAGAGTCAAGAGTGGAGAGTGAAGGGTATATAATTCACATTTCACAAGACAACAGAACAATGAAATTCTTACTTGCAGTGGCATAACAGACCTGTAAACACAATACACACAGATAATATACAATAAACAAAAACAAAGAATAATACATTAATTCAATCCAAGTTTGTCTACCCAATTTGTAGCTAATACTCTCTAATCCTGTTGTACATCTTCTGTGCCCATTCCAAAACCTCCACATCTAGCCCCAATCAAGGATGAGTCGACCCCAGACACATCACCAGGCCAGGCAGACCGCTGCCTCCGCCAGGACAACGAGCCTTTATGGTCAAGTTAGGACTATACTATTAAGAACGTTGAAACTTGAAGGACACAAGTTGGTGCCAGAACCATGGTGATTTTTCTCCCCTCTCCCATCAGGCAAAAGGTACAGAAGTGTGAAAACACATACCTTCAGATTCAGGGACAGTTTCTTCCCAGCTGTTATCAGGCAACTGAATCATTCGATCAACAAGTAGATCCTGATCTACCATTTACCTCATTGAAGACCCTCAAATTATTTTTAATCGGAGTTTACTGGACTTTATCTTGCATTGAACATTATTGCCTTTATCTTGCATCTGTACACTGTGGATGGTACGATTGACATCATGTATAGTCTTTTCTCAGACTGGATAGCATACAACTAAAAACCTTTTCACTGTACCTCAGTACACGTGACCATAAATTAAACTAAACTAAGCTAATCCTTCCTTTAATGGGGTGACCAGAACTTCTATAACTTTATGGAACAAAATATATATTAATAGGAAAGTGCATTCTTAGCCTAATTGAAGGCAGCTTCTCCATCCAGCTTATCATTTGTGTTCAAACTCAATTGAACCCAATCACTATTACTAATAGCAAAAGTTTAGTGTATTGTGTATTATTCCCCAAGCATTGTGAACCGAACTCTCTCTCAACCCTTTGAAAAAGCTGCATAGTATTTATCAAACTCAACCTACTTTCGCAATGGTTATCGCACCAGGGGCTCAGCAGGTAGTGCTGCTTTGTCACTCATCTGTTGACCCAGGTTTGATCCTGACATCTATGCAATTTGCATGTTCTCCCTGTGACTCTGTGCATTTGTCCCTGTTGCTCCAGTTTCCTCCCACTTCCCAAAGACATGAGACTTGGGAGATTAGCCGTCCACGCTACATTACCCTTTGAGTAGGTGGGTGGAAGGAAAATAAGGGTTAAAGGGCATTTGAGAGAGAATAGGTTACAGAGGAATGAGACCGATAGGTATAAACAAAGACCTGCAGATGCTGGCTTATATCAAAGATAGACACAAAGTGCTGGAGTAACTCAAAGGGTCAGACAACATCTCTGGAGAAAGAGGATGGGTGACGATTCGGGTCGGGACCTTCTGAAGGTCTATGCTGTCAATTAAGCAATCAATCAATCAATCAATCAATTAAGGTCCACGTGCACCTCCTCCAAGCTCATCTCCTGTACCCGCTGTTCCAGGTGTGGACTCCTGTACATCGGCGAGACCAAGCGCAGGCTCGGCGATCGTTTCGCTAACCACCTCTGCTCAGACCACCTAAACCTACCTGATCTTCCAGTTGCTCAACACTTTACCTCCCCCTTCCCATTCCCGCGCTGACCTTTCTGTCCTGGGCCTCCTCCATTGTCAGAGTGAGGCCCAGCACAAATTGGAGGAACAGCACCTTATATTTCGCTTGGGCAGTTTACACTCCAGCGTTATGAACATTGACTTCTCTAACTTCAAGTAGCCCTTGCTTTCCCTCTCTCTCCATCCCCTCCCCCTTCCTGGTTATTCGATCAGTCTTACTGTCTCTGACTACATTTTATCTCTGTACCGTCCACTCCTCTGACATCAGTCTGAAGAAGTGTCTCGGCCAGAAACATCACCCATTCTTTCTCTCCAGAGATACTGCCTGTCCCGTTGAGTTACTCCAACATGTTGTGTCTATCTTTGATTTAAACCAGCATCTGCAGTTCTTTCCTATACAATCAATTCATCAAGTTTAATCGACTGGAGCTCCATCATCTCAGCCTTCAACTAATGTGGCAGAGAAATCTTTATTTAGTTTGCATATTTCACTTGGGCAGTTTACAACCAACAGTATGAATGATGATTCTTCTAATTTCAAGTCACTCCTGCATTCCCTTCCTCCCTTCTGTCCTCGCCCAATCCCATACCAGTCCATTGTTCACACCCTTGCATCCCTCTTTTTATCACCTTCCCAGCAAACAAACTCAGGAAGCACCTACCCTTCCTGAGGTCATCTATTGCCGACCCTGATTTGTTCCGGCCTTTTCTCGCCCCAGTTTATTTCCTCCCCGACCCAACCTTTACTTTCAGTCTGAATAGGGGTTCTGACCCGAAACGTCACCTATTTTTCTCCAGAGATGCTGCCTATTCAGACTGAAGTATAGGAACGGAAGGAGGTTGAGAACTTAGTAACATTGTGTGAGGACAATAACATCTTCCTCAATGGCAACAAGATGAAGGTGCTAGTTATCAACTTTAGGGAGTGTGGTGAAGTACATGGCCTACTCCTGCACCTATTGTCTATTGTCTATAATGGGGCCATGGTTGAAATGGGCAAGAGCTTCAAGTTCCTTGACTGTAATATTACCAATTATTTATCGATCTGTCATGGGGGACCAATCATGTTGGCACAACTGCAAGGGAGGTACTCAACAACCATTTCTCTACTTCCTTAGGAGTGAGGAAATTTGACAAGTCTCCAATGATCCTTTCAAACTGTTCCTGTGCTGTACTGTTCTATGTGTGTAGAAAGGAACTGCTGGTTTATACCGAAGATAGACACGAAGTGTTGGAGTAACTCAGAGGGTCAGGCAGCATCTCTGGAGAAAAGGTATGGGTGTCTGAAGAAGGGTCCCAACCCAAAACATCACCCATCCTTTTTCTCCAGAGATGCTGGCTGATCCGTTGTTACTCCAGCATCTATCTCCTGTCCTGTTTTATGTTCTATGAAGTTAATAACTTTCTCCACTGCCAAGCTACAAATTGGAACTGGCATATCGCCCACTGACTTCCCCTTTCTGAATTAGGAATAGACATTAGTTGCTGAGATTTCCAGCACTAACCACATCTCAAAATGTGAATTAAAAGTAAACTCAAGATAAATTTTTGCTTTATTATTAGGCATAGTTTATTCCCTTTATGAAAGACCAACTTTTTATTTTCTCCTTAGACTCTAAGAAACCCCTCTAAATCTTCATGAAACTGCTCTGAAGTTAATATAAACCCCAGATTTATTTAATTTCTCACTGATTTTATTTTCTGTACTTTGATCTTTGCTACTACACGTTGTTCACCCTTCCGAAAATTACATTTGAATTGAATCCGCATTTCATTCTATATGGAGTGCTGTCGTGCCTAACTCGATATTCTGACTGAATTGGATGGGGGAACAGATCAAGCAAACATGACTCATGGACACATATTTTACACTTTAAAATTATTCATTACAGACAACCTCTGAAAACAAGTTCTGTTCTGGTGCTTTGCTACTGAACTTTTAGCTATGGTCAAGATGTCAAAGGAGTAGTAACATAAAATCACAAAAGAATCAATTTGGTACAGCAGAGTTATTCAAGGCCACGTCTAACAAGAATGTTAGAGCAATTGACGCCAGTAAATATATAGGAAAGTATTGCATAATATAATCTTGTATAGTGTAAAAATAACTTTCACCATTCTTAATATTCTCTTTGAAACATCGTCTTTAAAAGCTTCTCACAATATAGTTCCATCCTCATCCCCCGAAGAAATACTGCATTCTATCACTAGTGCAGCTTGCCAACGTCAAAGGACTGCCTTGAGTAAAGGTATTACGGAGGTGCTTTTGATGTTAAAAGGTGAATCAGTAACAAAGAGGAAACATTTGCTGCCAGGAAAATGGATTGAAGTTAACAGATGTAACTTAATGCCCTCTGAATTTTGCAGGCGGTTCTGATTGGAAGTCACCGAGTCATTTAGGTTTCATTGAATCTTCACCAGAAATGCTATAATTGATTTTGCTGGGTCTTTTTCTCTCTCACTTCAAAAACCTTCCTATTTATTGTATCTCAGCTCTCTCTGAGCATAGGGACACGTTAATATTTAATCCATTTGGAAAAAACAGAATTAGACACATTTGGTACTGAAACTTTTCAGTTTTCCAGAAATAGTTTCCATGGCGATCAATAAATTGTTGAATACAATTGCACTTGGGAATCAGAAAGTAAGAAAAAATTGATTAGTAATTTGCAATCTGCAATAAAACCTTAAGCAAATGTATTTGTATTTCTACTGAAACCCATGCAAAACAGAATATACTAGAATTTCATCTAATGCAGTATAATTTCAACACGTATAACAATACATGTGGGAGGCCAGCGAAATATATGAAACTTGAAATATTTGCTGTTGCGCATGGTCTATACTTTGAAAATTAAATTGCTAATGACCTTTTAGATAATTGCTAATCACATCCTTATGATAGTCTTTTGCCTGTTCATTTGAAGGAGGTATTCACTGTTTTATTATACCAATAAGCAGATGCATGCACTTAGGTAAAGGGTGCCATTATACAGTAGAGCAAGGCTTGTAGTGCCAATCAATCAGTCATAGAGTCATACAGTACGGAAACGGCCCCTTGGACCAACTTGTCCATGCCAAACAAGATGTCTGATGTATGCCAAGCCCCACCTGCTTGTGTTTACCCATACAGTATCCCTTGAAACCCTTTCTATCCATGTCCTTGTCCAAATGTCATTGAAATGTTGTTATAATACCTGCCTCATCTACCTCCTCCAGTAGCTCGTATCATATCCCCACCACCCTCTGTGTGAAACATTACCATGCAAGTTCCTATTCTCTTTCCCCTCTCACCTTAAACCTATGTTCTCTGGTTCTTGATTTTCCTACTAAAAGTAAAAGACTCTATGCACTCACCCTATTTATTCCACTCATGATTTTACACACCTCTATAAGATCACCCCTCAGCCCTGGTGCCCATTCTCCCTACAGCTCAGTCCCTCAAGTCCTCATTGGAGACCCGGACTATCTTTAATCGGATTTTACTGGACTTTATCTTGCACTAAACATTATTCCCACTATCCTGTATCTTTGTACTGTGGATGGCTTGATTGTAATTATGTATAGTCTTTCTGCTGACTGGATAGTCATAATCATAGAGCCCAATCCAAACAATGAATTGTCGAGCACTCTTGCAGACAGAAGGATCACGTCCACCTCCTCTAACCTCATCTACTGCATTCAAGGCTCAAGATTGACCACATCTACTGCATTCAACCTCCTATACATCGGTGAGACCAAGTGTAGACGAGGTGACCATTTCGCCAAACACTTGCTCTCAGCCTGTCAAGGCCTGCAAGGTTTTACGGCTGCTAACTATTTTAACTCCACTGTTTTAGTTTCCAGTTCCTCCACCCCTCACCTCCCCTGACAATCAGGCTGGAGAAGGGTCCTGACCTGAAAAGTCACCTATCCATTTTCTCCAGAGATGCTGTCTGACCCGATGAGTTACTTTAGCACTTTGTGTCTATTTTAACTCCCCTTCCCATTCCCGTTCCCATTCCCATACCGATCTTTCTGTCCTGGGCCTCCTCCAATGCCAGAGTGAGCCTACATGCAGACGGAAGGAACAGAACTTCATATTTTGTTTGGGTAGTTTACAACCTAGCGGGATGAACTTTGAATTCTCAAAATGAAAGTAACTGCATGTCTCTCTAAACCTATTCTATCCATGTATCTGTCCACATGCCTCTTAATCATTGTGATAGTATCTGCCTCAACTACCTCCTCCATCAGCTCGTTCCATACAACTGCCACCCTTTTTGTAAAAAAGTTACCCTTCAGGTTCCTACTAAATCTGTCCCCACTTACCTTAAACCTATGTCCCCTAGTTCTTGATTCCCCTACTCTGGGGAAAAGACTTTGTGCGTTTACCCAATCTATTCTTCCCATTATTATGTACACCTCTATAAGATACCCCACACCCTACTGCACTCCAAGGAGTAGAGTCCTAGCCTGCTCAACCTCTCCCTATGGTCCTCGAGTCCTGGCAACATTGGCGTAAAACTTCTCTGCACCCTTTCCAGCTTGCCAACATCTTTCCGATAACATGGTAACCAAAACAATGTAGGATGGGATCATGGTGGCGCAGTGGCACCAGAATTGCTGCCTTACAGCGCTGAAGTCCCGGGTTCGATCCTGACTATGGATGCTGTTTGTACGGAGTTTGTACATTCTGCCCGTGACCGCATGGTTTCCTCTAGTAAAGTCCAATCGAAGATGGTCCAAGGGTCTCCAATGAGATAGATAGCCGCCCAGGGCCGCTCTCTAGTTGAATGGCGGGCAGGCTTGACTCTCCTGGTGATCTACTTCTGCCCCTATTTTGTTCCACCTCGCCCTCTACCATCCATATGTTAGAATCTTATGTTAATCTATTAAATGTCCAATAAACTCACCACAGAACATTGACTCTGATCATTACATGCTTAAGTGCTCTTTTAATGATCTTATAATAGTTAATTTCTGTTAATCTTTGGCAATGAAACTCAACCATTGCAAGCATGGAGACTCATTCATTTCTCTGCAGCCTTGCAAATAGTTCTCCAGAGTATATTTACACAATTGCCTCTTAAAATCCATTCAGGAATTTGCCTCTGACACATCTGTGGGTCGTGAATTCCAAATTTTAAGCATAATGTGCATAAACAAATTTTATCCCATCTCTCTTAATTAGAGTGTCATGGAATTACACAGCAAGTAAACAGGCCCTTCAGCCCGACTCCTCCATGTTGACCAAAGATAATAGAGCAGAGCAAGATAGACCACTTGACCTAAAAAACATAATATGTCATGGCGCCAATTTAGTAGGCAGAAACTTGCAGAAACATTTAAAATGAAAAATAACAAAAATCTATGAATTGATAGATGGGATATATTCTGCATTTTTATGGTATCATCACACATACTGTTCCCCCAAAACACTGATTACAGTACGAGAGGCATAGCGAACGGCGGGTTTTGCCTACTAAAATGGCGGGTTTTGCCTACTAAAATGTGGTAGCTCCTTTGCATACTACATTTCAGTATAGGCGATTTTGATGGAGTGGTTCATCTTGCTCCTCTAGTATCTTTGATGTTGACCAAGATGCCCCATCTCAGCTTGTCCCACTTGCCTGCGTTTGGCCCATATCCATCTGCTCCTTTTCAATCCATGTACCTGTCCAAGTGTCTTTTAAATGTTGTTATATAGTACCTGCCTCACCTATCTCCTCTGGCAGCTCATCCCATATACCCACCACCCTTTGAGTCAAAAAGTTGCCCCTCGGGTTCCTGGATTATATTGTGCTGTCTGTGTGGTGTTTGTACATTCTCCCTGTGACTGCCCGGTTTCCTCCCACATTCCAAAGACGTGCGGAATATAGCAATGTAAACTGGAATGTAAATTGCCCCTAGTCTGCAGGGAGTGGATGCACAAGTGGAATAACATAGAACTAGTTTTAATGGATGGTCGGCGTGGATCCAGTGGACTGAAGGGCCTGTGTCCATGCTGTATTTCTGAAATCAACTTAACTAAATTTCTCCCCTCTCACCTTAAACCTATGTCCTCAACTTATGATTCTCCTATCCTGGGTAAAAGAGGCTGTGTATTCATCCTGTCTATTCCCCTCATGATTTTATACTTCCCGTTTCTTCCTGTTTATTTCATATCTATGACCTCTTCTTCAGTAGAAAATTATTGAAATCAAACAATGGAGCACTGCAGCACCTGGACACCTTAGGATGAACGGAGATCATGGAACATAGTTCAAACATCAATGTTCAAACATCATCCAGTTTAAAATCAAATATAAACACATGATTTTTTCTAGGTACAGTGAGGAGGGGGATTAACAGTCACCAGGGGTCTACATATAATAACACATCATTATTTAAATAAGTATATCTATATGAACATATAAGGGTGTATGGGTATTTTTGTATTAATATCTGACTTATTATACGGGTGGGTGACTATATTTGTATTTATATTTTGTATGTAAATGGTTGGGTATATGTATATATATGATTGGCCTAATGTATGTATATATATCAGATGTAGTTAATGTAGACATTATTGTGTAAATAGGTATATTCATATGATTGTAGGGGTGAGTGAGTATATATGTAGTTATATATGTATTTTAGGTATTAGTTATTATAGATAATACTTGATAAATATTGATTAGGGAATGGGGGTAGGATTAAATAAGTTCACACTTCTTCCTGCTCCTTTTCGCACATGTAAAGACGTTAAGTAATGGATGAAATTCTTTGTATTTCTTCTGTTTTTTTTGTTTATTTTGTTTTTTAATTGATGTCTTTTAACATGTACGAAATAAAACGATAGAATGAATAGTACAAGCTGGCGCTCAAAACGTGGAGACTCTTGGCTGTGGTCTCAGTGTGGTCTACCATCATACACTCATACTTAGAATGATTGTGCCGAATGTATAGGTGAATGGTCACTGAACTTTAGTTTAGTTTAGTTTAATTTAGAGATACAGTGCAGAAAACAGACCCTTCGGCTAACTGAGTCTTTTTCTCTTGTTCCACATCCAGTCTCCCTCTCACATTCATCACTGTTCCTTCTATTTCTGTTTTGACATTGAATCAATTCACTCTGTTCATGCTTCCCAGTCTGTGAGTTGTTTTCATCTGCTGATCAGATTTGGTTGGGGAGTTAGCTCCCTTATTCATTTCAACCTGAATACTTGGGGGATATCCTGTATATTCGGAGCTTGACTTGCCTCACAGAGAGAGTGGGGCTGAGGTGTCTGGAATAAACATTCAATGTTCAGCCTTAAGACTTTAGAGATACAGCGTGGAAATAGGCCCTTTCCCCCCCCCCCCCGAGTCCACGCCGACCGGCGATCCCCACGCACTAGCGCTATCGTACACACAAGGAACAATTTACAATTTTACCAGAACCAATTAAAGGAACACCCAGATAATACTCACACAGACACAGGGGAACGTACAAACACCATGCAGACAGCTCCCGGAGTCAGAATTGAACCCAGGTCCCTGGTGCCATGGCAGTAACATGGACAGGGGAGTTTCAGATCGGGATCCATCTTCAAACTGGTTGTGGAAGGGTGAGGGGGAGGTGGGGGGAACTGGAAGAGAGGAGGGCAGGACAAAGCCTGCCCGGTGATAGGTTAATATGGTTGAGGGGAGGTGTTGATAGACAAATGGTGGACAAAGGCCAGAGAGTAAAACACAGAAGATGTGGGATAAGATTTAAACCAGCACCTGCAATTCTTTCCTACTCATGTGAGACAAGAGGATTGAAGAGTTGCTGAGACTCTTGATGGGAGTGTGGAACTTGCCAAGAGATTTTAAGAGCTGAATCACTCACTCTGTGGTGCTGATGGTCTTCAGTACCCTCTCGTAATCTTTATGAGATTACATTGCACATACACTGGAAATATCATCTCTCTGGATGTGGGAACACATTGACCTGAAAAGGAATGAGAACATCACAGTAAGAGGCAACAACTTGGTTTATATGTTATTGAAGATGGTGGTGATGGGGGACGGAGGAGAGGATCGGTGCTGATGAGGGGGCCGTGGGCTCACTGGGTACGGCCTATAGCAGCACGGAGCGGAGGAGCATCGGTGGAGGATATCAACAACATCACGGTGCCAGGCCGACCCCTGCAACTCCGACCCAGTGCAATCGCCAGCATAATGGGCCTTTATGGCCAAGATAAGTCTCAATCTTACGAACTTAATCCTTGAAGGGCATAAGTTGGCACCGGAACCGTGACAAGTCTTTGTGTACTGCCTCGGTAAAGTCTACAATGCTTACACTACAATCATTGCACTCTTGTACTTATTTATGATTGTGCTTATGTATGGTATGATTTTACGGAATTATGTGCAAAACAAATTTCAACGGGTCTATGTACAAGTGACAATAAAGTACCATTGTACATTGAACGATTGAGTCCATTAAATTGTGTTCACTTTTTTCAGATTGTTTTAATTTTAGGTTTAGCTTTAGAGATACAGTATGGAAACAGACCCTTTGGCCCACCGAGTTCATGCCACCCATCGATCGCCCATACTCTAGTTCTATCCTACACACTAGGGTCAATTTACAGAAGCCAATTAACCTTCAAACATGCACATCTTTGGAATGTGGGAGGAAACCGGAGCACCCGGAGAAAACCCGCAATGTCACAGGGAGAATGTACAAACTCCACACTGACAGCGCCCGTAGTCAGGATCGAACCTGAGTCTCTGGCGCTGTGAGGCGGCAACCCTACCGCTGTGCCACCTGTGTTCTGTACATAACACTCCGACACAATCACCTGTGCATCGGATAAAGCATCATATATCCAGATTATTTGCATTGTTGCTTGATGCAGTAATGACTCACAGTTAAGTGATACACATCAAACATCAAATGCTGCCCATGTTCAGTTCAAATCTGTACCTCTCAATACAGTTGAAACCAGGGAGCCAACAAAAAACACACACATAATGGTGCAGTGCAGACAGTGAATTAAATTACATCTATCAGTTTGCAGCTGTGATTTTTGCATTATTCATTGCATTGAGGCAATGTTTCAAACACTTAAAAATCTTTCAAGATTTTCTTTTTGATGTGGAAAGCTTTATGTAACATCTTGGCAATGAAATTAAATGTAAAGTATCAAAAAATAAGCTGAGGAGAAGTTTGCTTCAGGAAACCACTCTGGTTTAATTTTCCACCATTATTCTTTCAGTAGATAAACTCGAATATCAGCCAAGTACTTTGGAATTTGGGGAATCAGGTAATTATATGGCATTTTCAGCAAAGCACAGATAAAGTTTACTGGAATTTTAAACTCTACTTGGTGTACAGATTAAAGTTCCTTCTGGACATGTGCACATGAAGAAAAAGAAGTGAAACACATTAGAAAAAGGAGCCAAACTCTCCCAGTAAGATCAATACTGGCCTGAACGTTGACCTTCACTTTATCTATATCCCTACATATTCTTTCCATTTCAGAAACCTGCGTTTTGGCAATCTTTTTAAAAATGCATGGTTTTTAGCTGAAGCCATCATCCACATCGGAGAGGAATTGCATTTGAAAACCTAAAGATAACCAAATGAATTAGAATTCTGCATTAACCATCCAAATATAGTCATAGAATCATACAACATGGAAACAGGTCCTTTGACTCAACTTGCTCACGCCGACCAACATGCCCCATCGACACAAGCCAAACCTGCCTGCATTTGGCTCATATCGCTCAAACCTACCCTATCTATGTACCTGTCTAAATGTTTCTTAAATGTTGCGATAGTACCTGCCTCAACTGCCTCCTCTGGAAGCTTGTTCCATATACCCACCACCCATCGTGTAAAAATGTTACCCTTCAGGTTCCCATTAAATCTTTCCCCCCTCACCTTAAGTCCTCTGGTTTGCAATTCCCTTACTATGGGCAAAAGACTGTGTGTTTACCCGATCTATTCCTCTCATGAATTTGTACACCTCTATAAGATCACCCCTCATCCTCCTGCGCTCCAAGGAATAAAGTCCTAGCCTGCTCAACCTCACCCTATAGCCCTGTCCCTTGAGTCCTGTTAACATCCTGGTAAATCTTCTCCGAATCCTTTCAAGCTTGACAACATCTTTCCTATAACATGGTGACCAAAACCAAATTGATCCAATTATTCTGTATCTGGTAACTTCAAGCTGTACAGTGAGTGTGAACAGTAGGCAACTAGGGCAATGCACTAATGTACTCTGGAGATGTTTATTGATCGAAAGATACTGCATGCAAATAAGACCTCCGGTCCACTGAGTCCATGCTGACCATCGATCACCCATTCACACGAGCTCTGTGTTATCCCACTTTTTCATTCACTCCATACACATTAAGGGAGATTTATAGAAACCAATTAACCTACAGATCCGCACGTCTTTAGGATGTGGGAGGAAACCAGTGCACCCGGAGGAAACCCACAAGTTCACAGGCGGAATGTGTAAACTCCACACAGACAGTACCCGAGGGGGAATTGTTCACAGTCAGAGGAAGAACATGCAAACTCCACACAGACAGCAGCTGAGAAGAAGATCTAACTCAGGTCTCTGTCGTCCGGAGGCAGCGGCTCCACCTGCTGCGGCACCCTTCCGCCCCTTTGCTTGCTCTTTTTCCCAATTACGGCATCTGCCCCAAAGTGAAAAATGATTCATTTCCCCGATCATAAATTGCAACGGTTCAGTTCAGTGCATGATGATCAGAGTTCGGTCTGATCGGATCTGAGCGGAGTCAGGGGGTATGGGGAGAAGGCAGGACCGGGGTACTGATTGTGAATGATCAGCCATGATCACATTGAATGGCGGTGCTGGCTCGAGGGGCCGAATGGCCTACTCCTGCACCTATTGTCTATTGTCTATCTGTGACTGAGGATGGGATCATGCTATTGTTTCAGCTCTTTGATGGAGGCAAAGTGAGAAGAATATTTTCTTTCTACTCTGGGTTGCTGTGATCTGGAACACACTGCCTGGAAGGGCTGAGAGAAGAGATTCAACATGATCTTTGAAAAGAGAATCGGAGAAGTAATCAAAAAAATAAATACGTACAGGTTATAGGGAAAGAGCTTGTGAAACATCGAGCATGAACACGATGGGACAAACTAAACTAAACTGAGGGCAGCATTGACTGTGTTGTGTTGTGTTCAAATATATTCAAGTATTATCACCAGTGTGTCATAATCGTTTGTATTACCTCTTGAGTTCCTGATTTAAGTGCTGATGTTTGCCTCTGTCTTTGCCCAGTCATGGATTCCCCCCCCCCCCCCCCCTCCCCATGCTAAGTCATGTGTTCTGGTCCAGCAGGACTCTGGTAAATGTATTTTTGAGTTTAACTTCTCTGTGCTTGGGTTCACTCATCTCTCCACGTTTTTGCAATTACAAAGTAAAATACAAGAGTGCAGAATATAGTGCAGAGGTTGAGGAGACTAGGGCACTATTCTTTGGAGAGCAGGAGGATGAGGGGTGATCCCATTGAGGTGTACCAAGGTGTTCCGAAAGGAATAGAGTGGGTATAGAGTCTCTTGCCCAGAGAAGGGGAATTGAGAACCAGACTACAAAGGTTTAAGGTGAGGAGGGGGGGGGGGGGGGGGGGAGATTTAATAGACACCCCAGAGGGGCAACTTTTTTACACAATGGGTGGTGGGTGTATGGAATGAGCTGCTGGAGGAGGTAGTTGATGCAAGTGCTATTGCAATGATTAAGGAACATTTAGAAAGGTACATGGCTGGGATAGATTTAGAGGGAGATGGGCCAAATGCAGGCAGGTAAGACCAGTGTACATGGGCATGTTGGTTGTTGTGGGCACATTGGGCTAAAGATCTTATTCCCATGCTGTATGACGATGGCTCTATAGTGTTACAACGTTACAACGGGATAACTCCCTTGCTTATGGGAGGACTATTCATTAACGGCAGGGAAGATTCTGGATAGACACAAAGTAATTCAATGGGATAGGCAGAGTCTCTGGAGAAAAAGGATGGGTGATATTTTGAGTCAGGACCCTTCTTCAGGTATGTGCTTTCAAGCTTTTATACATTTTCCCTGATTGGAGCAGAGGGAATGATTGGGGTGAAGATGATCCTTAGTTGTGTTGGCTGCCTTCTTGAGGCAGATGAAATGCAGATGGAGTTGATGGTGGGAGGCTGGTCAGTGTGAGGGACTGGGCTACATCCACAACTCCTTGAAACTTCTTGTGTCTTGGGCAGACCTGTGGCCAAACCTGAGCGGATGCTTTCTGTGGTGCATCTGTAGAAATTGATAAGAGTTGTTGGAGACATGCTGAACTTTCTTTGCCTTCTGAACAAGTAGAGATGATGGTGTGCTTTCTTGGCTGTAGGTTCAATGTGGATGGTCAAATGTAATGTGGAATTAATAGTCCCAATTTGGAGTACACCAGACTTTTACACAGTTGCAACATGACTTTCTGACTCTTGCACTGAATTCCATGATTAATTAAGACACTGGGAGAGAGTCTCTCAGTCTTCTGAAACAGGCTGTCTAATAAATCCAGTGGATGAAAACAGGTAAAATTTGTGTATTGTTTGATTGAAAGATACAGCATGGAAACAGGTCCTTTGGCCCACAGAGTCCACTCTGACCATTGATCGCCCATTCACACTGTGTTATCTCACTGTCGCATCCACTGCTTGCACACTCAGGATAATTTACAGAGGCCAATTAATGTGCAAACCCGCACGTCTTTGGGATGTGGGAGAAAACTGGAGCTCCCGGAGGAGACCCATGAGGTTGCAGGGAAAATGTACACTGTCCACTGGCTCGATTACAATCATGTATTGACTTTCTACTGACTGGTTAGCACGCAACAAAAGTTTTTCACTGTACATCGGTACACGTGACAATAAACTGAACTAAACTCCACACACGGACAACACCCGAGGATAGAATCAAACCCGGATCTCTGGCGCTGTGAGCCAGTGGCTCTACCGTTGCGCCACTAATTGCTGTTGTGTCTTCCACAAACTCCTGAAGCGTTCTTTCCGCATGCAAAGCTCAGCAATAGAATGAGTAAAGCTGGAAATATAACATAATGATCCCTTAATGTGACTTAAACTACTAACAAGGCATTTAAATGGTGAACATTTGACAGCCGACTTGTCGTGTTCCAATGCCCACACATTCCCCGTACAAACTTGCCATTGAGAAATTAATGAGGGAACTGAAATGCCCGTTGTAATTCATGCCATGTCCATGAAGCATAATTCATATCTTTGGGTTATTCCACAATATTACACTGACCTTGATTTAAGGTTCACTGTAATAGTTTATTTATTGATGATTTTGGAAATGTTAGAATTGGGAGCAAACTCTATGACCTGATGAAGGACTAGCTCAAGATTTATCAAATCATTTATTCGCTGCATAAAGGCAATTTTTCAACGTTAACAGCTGTTTCATAGTTTCCTTTAGGTTTAGGTTTATTATTGCCATGTGTACTGATGTGCAATGGAAAGCTGTGTTTTGCATGCTATCCAAGCAGATCAGGTCACGTGTAGGAAAGAACTGCAGATGCTGGTCTAAATCGAAGGTAGATGCAAAATGCTGGAGTAACTCAGCAGGACAGGCAGCATCTCTGCAGGGAAGGAATGGGTAATGATTCGGGTCGAGACCCTTCTTCAGACAGGTCTCAACCCGAAACTTCACCCATTCCTTCTCTCCAGAGATGCTGCCCGCTGAGTTAGATCAGATAACATTACACATAAATACAATCAAGTCAGACTCCAGTACAATAGTTAGAGCAAAGAGCAAGAAACAGAGCACAGAATATAGTTCTCAGATGATAATGCATCAGTTCCAGAGAATTTTCAGTCTGCGGGTTAGTATTTGGTGATAAACCAGCTGAATGCTGGCAATGCACAGATTAGCTGGAGGAGAATTCTGATCAGGGAAGGAATCAAGCTGAAATAGACTTCTTAGTTTAAAGAAGGGTCCCGATGCGAAACGTTGTCTGTCCAATCCCCCCACAGATGCTGCCAGACCAGCCGAGTTCCTCCAGCACTTTGTATTTTACACAAGGTTCCAGCGTTTGCACTTCCTTGTGCCTCCAGGCTTGGTTCAGGGTGGTGATCATTTGGGAGACAGGTTTGGGATCAAAGGAAGCATTCATTTCCTAATCAAAAATGTTAAGATCTACACGTTGGATGCTAAGCCTTGGAAGGGGCGGCAGAGTGGAGCAACTGTGGAGTTGCTGCCTTACAGGCCAGAGATCCGACTTTGATCCTGACTATGGGTGCTGTCTGTATGGAGTTTATGCATTCTCCCTGTGACCGTGTGGGTTTCCTTCAGGTGCTCTGGTTTCCTCCCACACTTCAATGACATGCAGGTTTGTAGGTTAATTTGCTTTGGTAAAGATCGTAAATTATCCCTAATGTGCAGGACGGTGCTGGTGTGCAGCGTGATCACTGGTTGGCATGGACATGGTGGATCGAAGGGCCCGCTTCCTCTCTTAATGCCAGAACATCTGTGCAGCTTGTGATGGTCATTATTGGCATCATGTGACAATAATAAACTAAACTGAAACAAAATATTTACCTCCACCACCATTACAGTACATTCCAGGCACCCATCGCCACTATGTGATTAAAAAAAACTTGCCCTGCACACCTTCTTAAAAATGTCCCCACCTAACCTTAAAGCTTGCTAGTATCACTCTTAAAGTAGAAAGTTATGCAGCAACTGTGCCATTAATAAGAGTCTTGTCAGTGCTTTTCACAATCACACCTCTGCTAATCCTTGCCTGTCCCTCATTACTTCATATCAACGGTGCAAATTATCATGAGAGTCACCCTTACACTTCTGTGTGGAATTAGAGTTTAATGAAGCATTAACAAATTGAGAAGTCGTTAATATTGTGTTTGCACATTAGGCTGAGCAATAGTAGATCATTTTTCTTCGAATCGTTTGCTGACTGGGCTGAAAAATCCTGAATATTTTTTAATGTTTTCAGGCTCCCTCATTCCTCAGCGTGGAAACATTTACCACATTCATCAGAAATCTCTGGACATGGTCCTTAAACAGAAATAAGTAAAACCTGAAAATGCTGGAAATGTTCAATAGGTTTGCAATCTCAGGCAGAGAGGGAAATGGAATCAGTTTACGAGCATTTATCAAAACATAATGAGTTATCTGGTTCACAGTGTAAGATCATGGGCCAGGAAATTATAAATAAATTCTGAAAGCTATAATTGAAAGGGCCTTGATATCAATGCACAAATGATGCCATGTTAAGTTATTAGCCCTTTAACACACAGATAAATTTTATTTCCATATAATCCAGACAAGAGCGCGATAACGCTATTTGCAAAGTCAAAGTCTGGCAGGAGTGAATGGCGGGATCGAAGATATGCTGATGTGCAAGGGGACCTTGGAGTTCAAGATGATAGCTTATTGAAAGAGGCAATACAAGTAGATAGGGTATTGAGGAGGGTGGATGGTGAGCTTGCTTTCATAGGCTGAGGCATTGTATAGAGTAGGGTTGCCAACTGTCCCGTATTAGCCGGGACATCCTGTATTTTGGGCTAAATTAGTTTAATCCGTACGGGACCGCCCTTGTCCAGTATTAGTAGCATTCCCAACTTCCTCGCTCCCAAATAAGGGACAAGGTGATATCACCACCCCGCGCCCCAGGTGACCTTACCCAGCCAGCGGCCACGTGCTCCCGCTCTATCAATGGCGGCCGCCTGGGCCGGGAGGCAGGTTGCTACGCAGTGAAGAGGAGAGGAGTTATCACTCCATGTACAAAGCCTTGACATTGTTGACCCCAGCAATCGGGTATTCGAATCACATTTGCATCACGATTCTCTGAAAGCGCTGAGCTCCTGGTGTCGAGAGGGGCCCACAACGCTCGGTAGTTACTCATCGCGGCGGTTGCCAGCTACGCTTGGGTTGTCTCACTTATTCTAAGGTGTTTGTGGAAAAAAAATCAGTTTGCCTTAAAACTGACAGGTATTTTGTAACTTGGCAGTGCCATATTTCGGTGCCAGGCCAGGGAAGCTGCCAGCTGGGTACACAGCAGTCTGCCAGTTGCTGCCCCCCTTGCCCAGCTGGGCTAGGACAAGCAATTGAATCCATACGCAACCCCACGGCTTGAAATGAGAATAAGGGACAACAATAATCCAGAGATTCTCGCTGAATGGTGTTCAATTTTGAACTGCTGTTAGGCCCGGACGCTGTAGGCCCGGACGCTGTAGGCCCCAACACTGTAGGCCCCGACGCTGTAGCTCCGATGCTGTAGTTCCCGACAGTTTAGGTCCCGACATTCTAGGTTTCAGACATTTTAGCTCCAGACAGTCTAGGTTCGGAGGCCTGGGCGCCGCCTAACGGAGGTTGCCTAGCAACCCGCCTCCCGGCCCGGGCGGCCGCCATTGGTGGAACGGGAGCACGTGGCCGCTGGCTGGGTGATGTCATGTGGGGCACGAGGTGGTGACGTCACCTTGTCCCGTATTTGGGAGTGAGGAAGTTGACAACCCGAGTATAGAGGGAAAGATAGATCAGCCATGATTGATGGAGTAGATGGTGGAGTAGATTTGATGCACCAAAAGGCCGAATTCTGCTCCTATGACTTACAATCATTACTTCTCTGATTTAATTCTGCACCATTATCAGTGTCCAAGCTGCAACGTCTGAAATTTCATCGCTCAACTGCACACTTTTGAGATGCTCTATAGTAACGACCATTTCGACAAATCATCTGCTCAACTGTCCTAATATGGCCTTGCATGATTGGAGTCAAGGTTTGTCCAATTGATGATACCTGGGACACAGGGACAGTGAGGCAGCTCTTAGGAAACTCGGGAGTTGCTGCCTGATCTACTGAGTATTTCTAGAATTTCTTGTTTTACTGTCTTCAGATATTGAAGTGCCCAGTACCTACATCCATCGGGATCATTCAGGTTTGGAACAATATAGGGCAAGTGACAAACATATCATATAATTGCCAAGTGAAAACTATCACCAGCAAGAAGACATCGAAACATTAAAAATTTAAGATTAAAAAATTCAACTGACCTAAACGCAACTTCTACGTGCACAGAAACGACTCTTGTGTAATAAGCTTCTTAATTGGATATTCATGGCCTTAAACACAGAACTGTTTAATTATATTTCTGATATACTTTTAATTATATTTATATGAGTGAGAAGAAAGGCCCTGACCCAAAATATCACCTATCCATGTCCTCCAGAGATGCTGCCTGACCCGTTCGGTTACTTTGTGCTGATGCAGGATTCACACATCTGCAGTTCCTGGTGTTTCTGAAGCTTAATTATATTTCTGTTCAGGTTTGTTGATTGTCACAGACTTGGTGATGGCACTTTATCTGTGACTCAGAATGTCGAGGTGGCTTCCACAGGTCTGAGCAGAAAGATGGAGACTAACATTACTGAGCAAAAGTGAGAAAGTTAATGAGGCCTTTATCTGCGGTCCGAGAGTCAAACAGATTGGAACCAGACCCTTCGGCCCAACTCGTCAATGCCACCAAGATGCCCCATCTTGTTCTGTCTGGGAAGTCTGGGGAAAATAATACTTGACTTTAAAGAAGGTTCTTTGAATTCTGCTGATTATTTATCACCAAGCCCTTTATGGCGAGCAGTTTATTGCCCATCATCACATCACGGTTTGTGGAAACTTGCACTGTAATATTAACTTAATAAGGACACAAAGTGCTGGTGTAACTCAGCAGGTCAGGCAGCATCTCTGGAGAACATGGAGAGGTGACATTACAGGACGGGACCCTTCTTCATACTTCAGACAAGCTTTTTTGAATTTACTTCTTCATGGGACGTAGACTTTGCAGGCTGAAGAATATTACCTTCCTGTCTCCATCACGGGAGACAGATTATTAACTGACATCTATTACAAACCCACTGACTACCATAGTTATCTAGACCACACTTCTTCCCACCCTGCTTCCTGTAAAGACTCTATCCCCTACTCCCAATTCCTCCAACTAAGGGAGCCCAGGATGAAATTTTCCTAGACAGATCATCGGAGATGTCCTCATTCCTTAGGGAACGGGGGTATCCCTTTCCATCATAGATCTCACTAGGGTCTCCTCGATATCCCACAGCTTCGCTCTTGCTCCCCCTCCCACCATTCGTAACAAGGACAGAGTCCCCCTTGTCCTCACCTTTCACCCCATCAGCCGTCGCATACAGCATATAATCCTCCAACATTTTCGCCACCTCCAATGGCATCCCACTACTGGCCACATCTTCCCATCTCCACCCCTTTCTGCTTTCCGCAGAGATCGTTCCCTCCGCAATTCCCTGGTCAACTCGTCCCTCCCCACCCAAACCAACCCCTCCCCAGGTACTTTCCCCTGCAACCGCAGGAGACCTAACACCTGTCCCTTTACCCCCCCCCCCCAACTCCATCCAAGGACCCCGACAGTCTTTTTAGGTGAGGCAGAGGTTCACTTGCACCTCCTCCAACCTCATCTACTGCACCTGCTGTTCCAGGTGTCAACTCTGGTATATCGGCGAGACCAAGCGCAGGCTCGGCGATCGTTTCGCTTAACTTCGCTCAGTCCGCCTCAACCTACCTGATCTCCCGGTTGCTCAGCACTTTAACTCCCCCTCCCATTCCCAATCTGACCTTTCTGTCCTGGGCCTCCTCGATTGTCAGAGTGAGGCCCAGCGCAAATTGGAGGAACAGCACCTCATATTTTGCTTGGATAGTTTACACCCAGCAGTGTGAACATTGACTTTTCTGACTTCAAATAGCCCTTGCTTTCCCTCTCTCTCCATCCCCTCCTCCTTCCCATTTCTCCCTCCTTCCCATTTCTCCCACCAGATGATACAGAGTGTAGAATATATTTCTCAGCATTGTAGCACATAAGTTCCGTGGACAAAGTCCAATGTCCACAATGGGGTAGAGGTGAATCGGACAGTACCCTAGCCAATGGAAGGACCGTTTGGAAGTCTGATGTGGGTAAGAAGCTGTTCCTGCGTCTGGTGGTGCGGCTTTCAAACATCTGTACCTTAGGCCCAACAGGATTGGGGGAGAAGGAGTGACTGAAGTGAGACAACTCTACGATTATGTTGGCTGCTTGCCCGAGGCAACGTGGTGTAGATGGAGTCGATGGAGGGGAGTCTGGTCCGTGTGATGGGCTGGGCCACATCCACGACTCTCTGCAGCATTTTATGGTCTTGGGCAGAGCTGTTTCCAAACCAAGCTGATCGACAGGAGCAGCGAGAAGGCGGAATGACCAATGTGGGACAAGTCTTTGATGATGGTGGCTGCTTTCTCTGACATATCATGAATTGTCGATGGAGTCGATGGTGGGTTATAAGCCACACTATGCAAATACATTTCTGTTCCTATAACTATCCAGTTACAACCCATACAAATTATTTGTCAGTTTAATCTCTGATCTGTCAACTCTGCGATCGACAAAGCTGAACTTAGTTTCTTCCATCCAAATTCCTTCTCCAACATTGGAATGTATCAGCTCAGTGCTCACAATCTAAATCGCCTACAGTGCAGCAATCATTGCTCATTTCTGGACCCAGTGAGTTTTCATGAGCAGCACTTTTCAGTGTTCATCAATCTTCAACCATATCCGTGGCCCCAAAATCAATGTCCCATAACAACACTCAATATCATTGAGCAGCATGGTGGGATCAGGCCAGAGGAATTATGCCACGTCGTGCAGTAAGATTATGTCTGCTGGGCTCTTCAGGAACATGCACAGACCCACAGGATGTGCAGAGTCAGGAGAAACACCCAATGTACCTTCCAAAGAAGAGTCAACCAGATGAAGCTGTAAAGCAAGATTCTACCAGCTACTCTAGTCTCATCTCAAGTCCCAAAGACTGGGTTAATTGGCCTCTGGGAATAGTCCCTAGATTGTAGGTGAGTGGTAGAAACTGGGGAGTTAATGAGAATGTGGGAGAATATTAAAAAATTGGGATAATCTAGAAACCAGTCTGAAGAAGGATCCCGACAAACAACATAACAACATAACCTATCCAATGTTCTCCAGAGATGCTGCCTGACCTGCTGAGTTATTCCAGCACTTTGTTTTTTTCACTCAATCTGTTTTTTAGTTTAAATTTTAGTTTAGATTTTTATTTAGTTTTTTAGTTTAGTTCTTTAGTTTAGTTTTCCAGTTTAGTTTTCCAGTTTAGTTTAAAGATGCAGCATGGAAACAGGCCCATTGGTCCACCGAGTCCATGCTGACCATCAATTGCCCATTCACACTAGTTTTATGTCATTCAACTTTCTCATCCACTCCCCACCCACTATGGGAAATTTACGGAGGCCAATTAAACCTACAAACCTGTCTGTCTTTGGGATGTGGGAGGAAACCGGCGCACCCGGAGGAAACCCATACAGTCACAGCGAGAACGTACAAATGCCACACTTAACAACCAAGGTCAGGATTAAGCCTTGGTCTCTGTTGCTAGGTCTCCTTACTCAAGAATCTCTGAGAGTTAACATGCAGACACAGCAAGCATTTGGGAAGTCAAGCAGTATGCCGGAATTGATTGCACGAAGATTTGAGCATGAGTCCTAAATGTATCCTGAAATTAGGCAGAGTTCTACTGATAAAGCCCTAGGGATATAGTGTAGAAGTAAGACCATCCTCTTCAAAGAAGGATGATCATTGTAGTGGCATGAAGATTGCAGATGTTGGAATATTCAGCAAAAAAATACAGTGCTGGAAGAACTCGATGGGTCAGGCAACGTCTGTGGAGAGAAATGGACACACAACGTTTCGGGTCGGGACCCTTTTTTTTGTCAGTCTGAAGAAAGGTCCCAACTCAAAATGCCGTCTGTTCATTTCTCTCCGCAGATACTGCCTGACCCGTTGAGTTCCTCCAGCACTTTGTGATCATTGTGTGTGTCGTGCGTGACCTCCATCATCCCTGCACTCCTCCACAGACAACAGGACATTTTTAGGGACTGCAATACTGCTCCTGACTTTGTGTCCGGTTGCCCATATGTTTACGTCATAGGAGCAGAATTCGGCCATTCGACCCATCAAGTCCACTCCACCATCCAATCATGGCTGATCTATCTTTCCCTCCCAATCCTCTTCTCCTGCCTTCTCCCCATAACCATTGACGCCCTTAGTAATCAAGAATCTATTAATCTCCACTTTAAAAATACCGAATGATTTGGCCCCTGTGGCAATGAATTACACAGGTTTACCACCCCAAAATAAAGAAGTTCCTCTTCATCTCCTCTCTAAAGGTACATCCTTGTATTCTGAGGCTCTGTTCTCTGGTCCTAAACTCTGCCACTGGTGGAAACATCCACTCCACATCCACTCTATCCAAGCCTTTCACTAATGGCAAGTTTCAATGAGGTGTGCCCATTGTCATTCTAAACACATCTTTTTCTGCAGGCTAGATAAGGCCATAAGAATCTTTTTTATTTAGCAAGTGTGACTCCTGCAGAGAAGTCTAGGGAGAAGATGAATGACTTGAAGAACCTGATGTTGCCTGGTGGTACCTGAAGGTTATTTCTGTCGAACGAATAACTTCAAGCTGTTTGAAGTGGGTTCTTTTTTTGCTTCTTTTTTTTTTACCTTCATTACCTGAACTTTGCAATCAGTATCAACAATGACAATCTGGTTTGAAAAGGTCAAGTGGCTCATTTCAATTCATTAAAGTCATGTGTAACTGCAAAAATCTGTTTGAGGTGATGCATTAACTCATGATGACACTAATGATCTAGTCAGTCAAAAACACCACCGCAGTATTTTGAACAGGGAACAGAGAACAACGCAGCACATGAACAGGCCCTTCAGCTCATAAGGCCCTTCAGCCCACAATGTCTGTGGGGAACAATGAACCTCCTCTGCCTGCACGTGATCCATATCCCTTTGCTGTAGGAAGTATTTTATCGGGGTGCATCACAACATGGTTTGGGAACAGCTCCATCCAAGACTGCAAGAAATAGCAATGAATTATGCATGTAGCCCAGACCATCGCACAAACAACCTCCATTCCATTGCCTCCATTTATACCTCACACTGCCTCATGTAGGCCAACAGCATAATCGAGGACGAGTAGCAACCCAGCCACTCCCTCCTCCCTTCTCCTATCTGGTAAGAGAGAAAGAAGTGTGAACATGCCAGATTTAGGGACAGTTTCTTCCCAGCTGTGATCAGGTAACTGAACCATCCTACCTAGACTAGAGAATGTTATTCATGATATTTCCTTCATCATGTATCTGTACACTGTGGATGGCTCGATTGTAATCATGTATTATCTTTCCGCTGACTGGTTAGCATGACTAAACTAAGCTAGCAATTCATTGAAAATTAGTGAACTAAATGGGATTTTCGTTTATTTTATTTTAGAGATTCGGCAAGGAAACAGGCCCTTTGGCCCACCGAGTCCATGCCGACCATCAATCACCTGTTCACTAGTTCTGTGTTATTCCACTCTCTCATCCTCTCGCTACACTCTGGGGGCAATTTACACAGGGCCAATTAACCTACAAACCTGCATGTCTTCGAGATATGGGAGCAAACTGGAGTGTAGAGAAACCCCATGCAGTCACAGGGAGAAGGTGCAAACTCCACACAGACAGCACCTGCAGTGAGGATTGAACCTGGATCTCTGTCGCTGTGACACAGCAGCTCTACCAGCTGCATAACTGTGCCACCCATTATGCAACAATGTAGAACTTTTATCCTGTACTTTTGATTTTTATGTAATTACTTGAGTTTGTATCTTCTGTGACAAGATTTAAAATCATAAAACCAGATCAATAATTCAGGCCTCTTGATATCTGTGCAGTAGCCAAAACATAATACAAATGACACATTCTTATATACAGATTCCAGAATTACAGCCGTGATGTATAACCAAATGAACTTAGAAAGATTTTCATTGCCTTGGCACCTTTCAAACCTCAGAACATTCTGGTGCTTTTTACGACTTTTTTTTAAGCACAGACACAGTTTGCAAGATTGGAACTGTGATACATGGAGTCAATAGACAATAGACAATAGACAATAGGTGCAGGAGTAGGCCATTCAGCCCTTCGAGCCAGCACCGCCATTCAATGCGATCATGGCTGATCACTCTCAATCAGTACCCCGTTCCTGCCCTCTCCCCATACCCCCTCACTCCGCTATCCCTAAGAGCTCCATCCAGCTCTCTCTTGAAAGCATCCAACGAACTGGCCTCCACTGCCTTCTGAGGCAGAGAATTCCACACCTTCACCACTCTCTGACTGAAAAAGTCATAGAATCATTGACCTGAACAGCATGGAAACAGGCACTTCATCCCCCCTTGTCTAAGCCAACCAGATGCATATAGGGCTGCATTTGGCCCATAGCTCTCTAAACCGTTCCTATCCACGTATCCTGCCTGAATGCCATTTAAAAGTCGTAACTATATCCTCTTCTATGGTTTCATCTGACAGCTCATTCGAGATATGAATTACCCTCTGAGTGAAAAACCTTTCCCGGAGGTCCCTCTTAAATTTCTCCCTTCTCAGGATAAGCCTGTGTCTTCCAGTTTTTAATTCCTCTACCCCGGGAAAACCATGCGTGTTCACTTTAACCATGTGCCTCATGATCTTGGATGCCACAAAAAAGGTCACCTCTCAGTCTCCTACGCTCCAAAGAAATACGTCCCAGCTTATCCAACCTCTCCCTATAACTTAAGCCCACAAATCCAGGTGACATCCTGGAAAATCTCTCTTGTACTCTTTCCAACCTAATGATATCCTTCCTCTGGTTGGGCAATAAGAACAGCCAGAGTACTCCAAGTAAACGCACAGTCTCTTTCCCAGACATGGGGAATCGAGAACCAGCGGACATAGGTTTAAAGTGAGGGGGGCAAGATTTAACAGGAACCTGACAGGGTAACTTTATTGCACAAAGGGTGCTGGATGTCTGAAACGAATTGCCGAAGAAATATTTGGACAGGTACATGGATAGGACAGGTTTAGAGGGATATGGGCCAAACACAAGCAGGTGGGGCTATTGTAGATGGGACATGTTGGTCGGCGTGGGCAAGCTGGGCTGAAGGGTATGTTTCCATGCTGTATGACTCTAAAACTCTCTAAGTGTGGTTTCACCTTACTGTGTACACATCAGATGAGATTTTCATTGCTATGGTACCTTTCAAAACTTGAAAACATCCTGGCGCATTTTACGACTTTTAGAAAATAAAAACTGTTCTCTTGCAAAATAAAAACTAGGACTTGTGCAGTCATACACGTAAAGACCAATAGGAGGGAAACAAACCCTTTGGGCCACCTTGCCCTTGCCCTTGAACAGGTCCTTCAGTCCAATTCATCCACGTAGACCAACATGTTGATTTAAGATGTTGATTTTGTCCTGGTCCTTTCTTGCTTCCAGTTCCACCCCCCACCTCGCCACCCTCTTACAATCAGTTTGAAGTAGAGACCCATTCCAAAATATCACCTATCCATGTACTTCAGAGATACTGTCTGATCAGCTGAGTTACTCTAGCATTTTGTATCTATCTACTCAAGAGATTAAATTTTCGTTTTAGTTTAATTTAGAAAAGCAGCGTGGAAACAGGCCATTCAGCCCACCGAGTCCATGCCGACCAGCGATCCCCGTAAATTAACAATGCCCTACATACACTAAGGACAATTTACAATTTTATTAAGCCAATTAGCCTACAAACCTATACGTCTTTGGAGTGTGAGAGGAAACCGGAGTTCCCAGGGAAAACCCACGTGGTCACAGGGAGAATGTACGAATTCTGTAAAGACAGCATTCGTTGTCAGGATCGAACCCGGGTCCCTGGTGCTGTAAGGCAGCAACTCTACTGCTGCACTACTGTGCCGCCTTTGTTAGGCAGGACACGTGGTAAGAATCCACTGTCCTTTCCCAAGAAAGTGGTAGCAGGTTCTTTATCGTCTTTTAAAAGGGCTGACAAAACCTTTATCAGGTTTGTTGGTCGGCATACCACAGCAGATACTGTCCCAGTACTGCACTAATGGTATGCGTCTTTGGTCTGTGCAACCAAGCTCGAATATCTCATAAAAAATGCACAGATGTATCAAAAATGTATTAATGAGTTGGAACGATAACAATGCAGCTTAATATTTCAGATTAAACATCAGATGCTAATGCATTCAAATGAATCCACAACGTTTATTGCCAATTTTTATAGGCAATTATGGATAAATTTACATACAAACAAGTAGCTCGACGAATCAGAGATGCAGGGAGTTGTAGATACAATTCAAATGCGATGGCTGAGGAAATTGCCAGAGTATAATTGAGCATGTAATATTATAGCAGCAGAAATATAATGATTAGCATTAATCAGTGTCTTCGGAAACAATTTCAATGAATATTATTCAGTTGCAAGCCAATCAGTTCCTTGACTCACAACTTGCATTGTCACGATGCAGAAAACACTTGAGATTCATAACAAGGGCGATGCAGTGGCGCAGCGGTAGAGATGCTGCCAAACAGCGCCAGAGACCCAGGTTCGATCCTAACCTCAGGTGCTGTCTGTACGGAATTTGTACTTTTGCCCCGTGTCCGTATGGGTTTTCTTCGGGTACTCCGTTTTTTCTTCCACACTCCAAAGATATGCAGGTTTGTAGGTTTAATGGCTTCTGTAAATCCTAAATTGTCCCGAGTGTGTAGGATAGTGTACGGGGTGATCGTTGGTCGACGTGGACTCGGTGGGTTGGAGAGCCTGTTTCCACGCTATATCTTTATCACCTCAGACAGCTGAGAAAATTCAGAGTGTCTCTGAGGATCCTTCAATGCTTCTACTCTGGGGCTGTGGAGAGCATCCTGTCCGGCAACATCCACAGTCTGGTTTGGGAACAGCTCTGCCCAGGACAGGAAGGCCCTGCAGAGAGTAGTGCGTTCGGCAGAATGCATCATGGGAACTACACTCGCCCCCCTGCAGGACCTATACATCAGGAGGTGCAGATCAAGAGCAAGCAAGATTATGGGGGACTCCTACCACCCCAGCAATGGACTGTTCCAGCTGCTACGGTCAGGCAAACGCCTCCGCTGTCATGCTGTGAAAACGGAGAGGATGAGACAGAGTTTCTTCCCACAGGCCATTAGGACTGTTAACTATTATAACTCCAGGGACTAAATTTTTTTTTCTCTGTATTAATTTTAATTAATATGCTGTAATTGTAATTTTTTTTGCACAATCCACAGGCATGGCTACTTTCATTTCACTGCACATCGTGACAAATAAACTTGACTTGACTTGATATCTCTAAAGTCTGAAGTAAAGTTAGACTTATGCATGTTTGCAGGTAAGGTTGGCTTTACAGTCCAACAAACCTGCAATGCCTCTTCGCAATGACTCATCACTGCTGTCTGAGAGTGAGGGGCGGCCACGTGTGGCTGATTCGTCACTGAGAGAAGATAGGACTATTCAATGAACTTTTGTAACTTTGTCGGCACCAGAAACATGGTGACCCTTTGTGCATTGCCCAGGTGAGGTCTGCTGTATGATTTTTCCGGATTGTATGCAAGAACTAGGAATTTCACTGTACCTAGGTAAAGGTGGCAATTACTATTGAATCATTAAATCACTCCCCTGCTGTGTCACAAAGTCCCTGTAACTGTCTGTTTGCCAATTAACATATATCAAATCCCCTTTTATCATATCATCATATATATACAGCCGGAAACAGGCCTTTTCGGCCCTCCAAGTCCGTGCCGCCCAGTGATCCCCGTACATTAACACTATCCTACACCCACTAGGGACAATTTTTTACATTTTACCCAGCCAATTAACCTACATACCTGTACGTCTTTGGAGTGTGGGAGGAAACCGAAGATCTCGGAGTAAACCCACGCAGGTCACGGGGAGAACGTACAAACTCCTTACAGTGCAGCACCCGTAGTCAGGATCGAACCTGAGTCTCCGGCGCTGCATTCGCTGTAAAGCAGCAACTCTTTTGAAGCCTTATCTTTGAATCAGTCTTTCCAGTCCAAATGTAAAGTGCAGAAGTAACAAAGCAGGTCAGGCAGCATCTATGGAGGGGATGAACAGGTGACGTTTTGGGTCGGGACCCTCTTCAGCCTGAAAGTTCCCCACCCAAAATGTAGAAATGAGAAACTGCAGACGTTGGTTTATAAAAAAAAGACACAGCGCCGGAGTAACTCAGCAGGTAAATCAGTATCTCTGGAGAACATGGATAGATGAGGTTTCAGTTAATCAGACTGAAGAAGGGTCCCAACCCAAAACCTCCAATAAGCTGTGAACTACATCGACTGAAGTTTGGAGAATAAGCGAGTTCAGTATCTCGCTTCTTCAGACTTCTGAAGAAGGGTCTTGACCCGAAACGTCACCCATTTCTTCTCTCCAGAGATGCTGCCTGACCCGCTGAGTTACTCCAGCATTTTGTGTCGACCTTCGATTTAAAGCAGCATCTGCATTTTTTTTTCCCTGGAGTTTGAAGGGAGGTGGGCAGAAACAGTTTCCCGTTGCAAATTGACAGTTGTGGCTGTCACACACATTCTGCATCCACTTATTCAGGTGATACGTGCTACTCCCACAGCCCAAAATTGCACAAATCCGCATGGCTTTGCCCAGTAACATGTAAAACAAAATAAATAACAAAGTCAATCATATGTTAATTCAAATAGGGGCCTGTAAGCATGCCCATTACATACACCGCGGTTACAATGCAAAAGAAAATGGTGCAAGTATATTGAACTAATTTATACAATCACACGATTATAACAGAAAAATAGAATATAAACTGCTGATTAAAATTATCCAATGTTATGGGAACCGGAAGAGATATGATTAGTCAGGAGACTCGTGACTAAGTTTTGTACAACACAACTTTATTTACATATGTACATGCAGGACGCATTCAGAAGTCTATTGATAGTTATAGAAATCATACATTTCATTGCATTCCCCCCCCCACCCCCTCCAAAACAAAAAACAATAAAAAATGCTTGTTGTTCACCGTCACGATCTCGCTCACTCACAGAAGCATAAAGCAATAAAACCAACAAAATCATTGTAGTTTTTTACAAATTAACCATAAATACACCTAGTTAATAGCTTTGAAAGCAGTATTTTCTTACCTCAAAGAAGCAAATTTGGAAAATGCGGATGAAACGCCGGTCTGTACACGCAACAGCTCAGCCGGCGAGAATGTTTAGCATGAGTGACCTATGACCAGGGCATGTGCAGTCGAGATACCAAACTCGCTTATTTGGCATAATGATCAGCATGGACATTGTGGGCCGAAGGGCCTGTCCCTGTGCTGTACTGGTTTGTGGTCTAAATTCTAAGCCAGCTATCAATAGCAACACCTGAGACAATGATGGAAGACAGTTAAGGCCCTGTGCCAGTTCGGCGATTTTTTAGGCGACTACAGGCAACGAGGCTGTCGCCGCACGGTCGCCGGGGTGTCGCGGGCATGGTCGTGAGTCGTCTCCAAAGAGTCGTAGTGTTTTTATGGTCGTCGCTGGATTTTATGAAGGCTTGAAATGTTTCGGTGACTGTTGGTTTGACGCCAATGAGCGTAGCTTGACGTCACCTGACGTGGGCGCTGTCGTAGGTTGTCGCCAGTGAAGTAGGTTGTCGCCGGTGCTGACTTTGACGAATTCCAAGTGTGGACTTGATCTGATCATCCATCAGTGTAATGTGTCCATAAATGGTTAGGTTTTGGATGTTTTTGCACTTGTATTCTGCTTAAAGTTTGAATTTTAAAGTTTGAAGTTTTGGGTTTATTGACATTTATTGAAGTTTATTACAATATTTTTGTACGCACTGTTGTATGTTCTTATCAACCATTTAAAAAATGTTTTTTGTATATCAAATAAAGGAAATTCTTGACATTTAGATGGAAAATTGATATATGAAGTTATTGTTTTTCAGAGTAGTTTCTCATGGCTTCACTTTCAAATAATCATGATGCAGAATGATTGGAAACCCTACTGTACACCCCCTTTTATAGGGAAAGTGGGTGAAACGTGAATTGTCTTCAGTTGTCTTCAGTCTTCGGGGTCATAGCTTGTTGTAGCTTGTCGCGGGTGGACGTAGGTTGACTTTGGTTGTCGTAGGTTGTGCCTCTGTGGTGGTAGGTTGTTGTAGGTGCGGTCGTAGGTGGACGTTCTACTTGTGCTGATTGGGTCGCCGATTGTTGTTTGCCTTAGCTTGACGTCTTCTAGGTGGTAGGTTGTTGTAGCTTGTCGTAGACATTGTCGTAGGGGGGGTCCAGTCACCGTTTTTTCGGCTATGACAGTCGCCAGCAGTCGCCTTAAAAGACGCCTAACTAGGACAGGGCCTTTAGTTAATCATTGGATATGATAGTTGACCACTTGGTTGAATCACTGCCAGGCATTTCAATCAAATGACAAACCTTGAATATCAGGAATGATGAACCACAAAATAAGTAATTTCAAAAAACAAATTCCTGACAAATATGAAACAAATTGATTGAATTGAGCAGATGTTTCCTCCGGGTGCTCCGGTTTCCTCCCACATCCCAAAGACATTTGGGCTTGCAGGTTAATTGGCCTCTGTCAATTTCCCACTAGTGTACAGGGAGTGGATAAGAAAGTGGGATAACATAGAACCAGTGTGAATCGATGGTCTCAGTGGCTCAAAGGGCCTATTTCCATACTATATCTTTTAATCAATCGTTCAATCTATTCAATTGATTACTTGGCAATTTTCTACTTTATTTTTTACCTCCATGTGTTTGGCCATTCTAAATCACCTCTTCTAAGCCAATCGCTACCTTCCTCATTAGGTACAGCACAAACCAGTCTTCTTGGCATTCAAAAGACACTATTCCATTGAAAAAAAAGTCTACATCCTCTTGAGATCAATTAGTAAGTTGATGATTCGCTAATGAACTTTTCATATCATTTGCACAGCGTAAAGCAACCAGCAATGTTAGAGTAATACGCCAATAAACAATTTTAAAATGGGCTCAGAGGCATCTAAGTTTTGACATTTTGTGTAAAAAACGGAAATGTAAAGCTCAAAATGATTGAAAGATTTAAGAACTTCTTGTTTAATGATAGCAAAAAGCAAAATTTGCCTTTGAAGGGTTCTGATTTAATTGATCATGTTTAAGTTTTACTGTAGTGTGCGGTAATTTGCTAACTGTGTGATTCTACAAAATTGAAAGAAAATTAGTGTAACTAGGCAAAGCAACAGGGAATCAACAAAACACAAAGTGCAGGAGGAACTTAGCGGATCAGGCAGCATCTGTGGAGGGAAAGGACGGGTGACGTTTCGGGTTGGGAAGTTTCTCTGTTCCCTCCACAGATGTTGCCTGAACCTCACAGCGCCAGAGACCTGGGTTCAATCCTGACCTCGTGGAGTTTGTGTGGAGTTTGCACGTTCTCTCTGTGACCACATGGGTTCCCCCAGGTGCTCCAGTTTCCTATTACCTCCCAAAGATGTGAGTATTTTTGCTGGTTAATTGGCCTCTGTAAATTGCTTCTAGCGTTTAGTAATTGGACGGGAAGCTGGGATAACATAGAACTAGTTTGAACTTGTGATCAACGGTCAGGATGGACTCAGTGGGCTGAAGGGCCTGTTTCCATGCTGTATCTTTCAAATCAAAATCCTTTCAATAAAGAAAGAATAAAATAATGATTGAAGCATTGGTCTAAGATGGTGGAATTTAACATTCTGCTGATGTTAGTTGTGAAGTGGCTCGTAAATTGAAACAGGAACGAGTGAAGTAGTGGAAGGATGATTAATATACACATGGAAATGAAAGAGAGTTGATTAGAGGATAAAGAGACTCCAATTAGTTTAACATTTAATCAGTGGGTCAACTAACATTATAAATATTTACACCTACGCACATTAGTATGTAGATCTTTCAGTTTTTTTGGAACGCATTGCTTAACAAATTAAAAGATTTTAAATGAATATAGATTAACAGACTGTGCCTGGCAGAACCTTGCATGCAATATCTCAGATTTTTGAAATTACTGAAATCTTGGAAATTATAAGAGTGGCCATCTGGGTATGACAATTATCCATCTGTCAAGATAACGTAATTGCAACATAATCATTGCCAACTTCTTCAAGTCGGGCTGATGTATACAATGATTGAGGAAATCACTTTATTCCCATCAAAGGTCTTTTAGATATTTACTGACAATTCTGTTAGCAGTCTAGTTCAACACGTAACTCAGTATTAAAGCATAAAATTATTGGAACTATTGATAGCCTTTTTCCTAGGGTAAATAAGATGGCGGCGCTGCCCTAGCAGCTGCGGCTTACCTGCAGTCCATTTGTCTTTGTGTTTTTGTTGTTTTTGTTGTCTTAATTGTAGTTGTGATGTGGTGTTTTTGTGTTTGTGTACTATGTGTGTATGTGGGGGGGAGGGGGGGAACTGTAACATTGTAAATATGTGTCCCTTCCGAACGGAGACCCGACCTTTGTGTTCTGGGCCGTGTCTCCGTTCCTGCTGCGGCCTACCATCGGCCCAACTCCTGGAGCTGGCGGCCTCCAGGGCTCTGGTTCGCAGAGCCCGCGGACCAGACTCACCATCAGCGGAGCCGGCCGTTCTCGGAGGCTGCGGGAGCGGCTGCGACTCGCCTTAGGCTCGGGCCGCGTGGATGCCGACATCGGGAGCTCCGGCAGCGGCAGCGTGTTCGCCCGCCCCGGATCGCGGGGCTTGGGTCGGCCTGCCGCGGATATTTCACCGTCCGGCGCGGCCTGAAATAGGCCACGGAATTTTCTCTGCTCGGCGGGGGCTTCAATGTCGGGAGCCCCAACCGCCCCGACTTGCAGCGGGGCTTGGGTCGGCCCGTTGCGGACATTTCACCGTCCGGCGCAGCCTGGAACATGGCAACGACAACAGCCTGACCGCAGGAGAAGACGGCAGGGGAAGAGAAAAAGACATTCTGGCCTTCCATCACAGTGAGGAGGGGACTGGAGGAGACTCACTGTGATGGATGTTTCTTTTTGGGGGGTTTTGTGTTGGTTGGGGTTGTGTAATTTGCTTATTTTATTGCTCTTATTGTTGGACTGTGGGTGACGAAATTCCGTCCAAAAAACTTGTTTTTTGGATGACAAATAAAGATATCTTGAATCTTGATCTTGAACATTGGAGGGAATAACTTGAAGGTGAGAAGGGCAAAGTTTAAGAGTCAAGAGTGTTTTACTGTCATATTTTCCCCAAACAGAACAATTAAATTCTTGCGAAGATAGACACCAAATGCTGGAGTAACTCAGCGGGACAGGCAGCATCTCTGGATTAGAAGGAATGGGCGATGTTTCGAATCGAGACCCTTCTTCAGACTGAGAGTCAGGCCTCGTGTCTGACCCACCGAGTTACTCCAGCTTTTTGTGTCTATCATCCATGAGGGAGCTGGTGCTGGATATTATAACAGTTTTCAATTCAAGGAGACAAAATGGAGACAGTTGAAACTGCAGATGCTGGAATCTTCAGTAAAACACAAAGTGCTGGAGTGTCTCGACCCGAAATGTCACCTTTTCTTTATCTAAACATAGCACTCTGTAAACAATATAATCAATGAAAAAAAGTTGATCTCGTACACACAGTAGAGCAGCAGGGTGGAACAATGGTAGAGTTTCTACCTTACAGCACCAGAGACACGGTTCAATCCTGTCTAAGGATGATGCTTGTATGGAGTTTGTACGTTCTCCCCGTGACAGCGTGGGCTTTCTCTGAGATCTTCAGTTTCCTCACACACTCCAAAGACGTACAGGTTTATAGGTTAAATTGGCTTGGTATAAATGTAACATTGTCCCTAGTGTGTGTAGGATAGTGTTAATGTGCGGGGATCGCTGATCAGTGCGGACTCGATGGGCCGAAGGGCCTGTTTCTGTGCTGTATCTCTAAACTAAACATATACGCACACACACACGCACGCACGCATGCACACATGCACAAACGCACACTTAAAGGAGATGTGTGGGGCAAGTTTTTTATGGAGAGGGAGGTGGGTGCCTATGATGTGCTGCTAGAGTTGTTGGTGGAAACAGATACAAAAGTGACATCAAGGCACATGAACAGGCAAGGAATTGAAGGACATGGGAAAGGTACAGGCAGATAGGGTTAGTTTAAGTTGGCATCATGCTGAGCACAAACATCTTGGGCTGAAGAGCCTGTTCCTGTGCTATACTGCTCTATGTTCTATGTTGCACTTCAACAATGGAACACTGTTCCAATGGAACAATGAAACAAGTCTCCTGCATTACTGCAGACTTGTTTGTTTTTAATCCTTATCGTTTTGCACTAATTTCTTGATATTTTACTGCCTTTTAAAAGTTGATGTGAAAATTATGTGTCATTGCGTGTTGTGTACCGTCTGAGACTAAGTTCCAATGACGATGTCTCAAGCAAGATTTTCATTCTGAAGAAGGGACCTGACCCGAAACATCACCTGTCCATGTTCTCCAGAGAAGCTGGCTGACCTGCTGAGTTACTCCAGCACTTTGTGTCCTTTTGTGTAAAACAGTATCAGCATTTCCTTGTATCTCAAGATTTTCATTATACCTTTATTGCACTGAACTCATGCATATGACAATAAAATGTTACTTAAACTTAATACCTCACCACAATATAGCATTTTGTAGTCTTCATTGTTTAAGGCTGAGGAGTCACATTATCTTTACGATATGACAGTTGTTAGTCAGATTATGTGCGAAGATCAAAGTATCAGAGACATGATTGCCACTAATAAGGGACAGACAAGATGAGCATTAAAGAAAATGTTTCAAAAGCTATCAATGAAAAAGGTGAGTTAGTTAGGAATGAAGCAAATGAGGAATTCAGCATTAACAGGCCTCGAGCATTGTGTTCAGTTTTGGTCACCCTGCAGTAGGAGGGATGCCATTATCCTGTGAAGAATGCAGAGATTCACGAGTATGCTACCAGGACTTGAGGGCCAGAGCCAGAACGAGCTGCCAGCCGAGGTGGTTGAGGCAACATTTAATATACCAACATTTAAAAGCCATTTGGAGAGAAACATGGATAGGAAAAGTTTAGAGGGATATGGGCCAAACGCAGGCAAATAGGACCAGCTTAGATGGGGCATCTTGGTCAGCATAGATGAGTTAGTCTGAAGGACCTGTTCCTGTGCTGTGTGTAGAAGACTCTCTGACTCTACGCTTACCTAAGCGTGATGAGAATGTGCAGAAATTGCCACAGGGACTAGTTGTGATGAATACAAGATGTAATCGTTCAAAACTCTCAAGTACTTACCGACTTGTCAGTGATTTCAGCTAAAATTAGGACACCGGAGAAGCATTGACAGCGTGGGAATTTCGCGAAGTTTCCGAAGACGGTGTAATCTCGACCTGACTCGGCATTGTCGTGGTCATTGTCGTTGGGTAAAAGAAAATTTTGGCGATCTGCTACCACTTTGACAGTCAGTCGCCAAAAAAATCGCCTAAGTGGGACAGGCCCTTAAATCTCAAATTTAAAGGAAACTGTTGGGGAGTTCCAATTGCCATCTGTAGAATAGAATTCTAAACTTCTCCTACCTTTACGCCTCAGAACCCTGCTACCCTGTGGGAACAAGGGGCAAGAACAGGCCGAGTGGCTGACAAAAACTCATCGGCTGTTGCGAATGAAGACCCAATGGCCTTGTGCGCGGGAAGCTCGGACCCCCCCCCCCGAAGACCGGAGAGTCGAGGAGGAGGAACTGGCGGTGATGGATGCGAGGAATGGGCCAGCAGGAGAGGGGCCGGGATAATGTCCAGCACCTTCAATGGTGGTTGCAGGAGACACCCTCGGGAACCAGAGACGGTCAGCAGAGGTGAGGGAGGTTGGGTTGGGCTTACTGAGACTTACTTTGATCGGGGCCACTCTTGGACTTCCAACACATGGACTGGACTGCACTTTGGACTGTTCGTGTTTTCTGATTTTTATTTATTTTTAAATTTTAAACTGCGCCAAAATTGTGGCGACTGTGCATTTTATTGTTGTGCAAAAGAATTTCACTGTGTTGTGCATACGTGACAATAAAGAACCATTGAACCAATAAAGAAGCTCTTAAAGGCACTGGATATTTTCTTAATATCCTTTCTTAATATCACCAAATCTCCAATAGCCAAATCAGCAGAAATAATCTCTTTCCACTTGAAAACATCATTCAAAATGACCTTTCAGCTTTGATTCTAGGGAATTCAATAAAGTAGTTAAATAAAAGATTTGCCCTTGGGGTGTCAAGGCCTGCAGAATCTCCTGGTTGCCAACCATTTTAATTACCCTTCCCATTCCCACACTGACCTTTCTGTCCTGGGCCTCCTCAATTGCCAGAGTGAGGCCATACACAAACTGCAGGAACAGCACCTCAAATGGCATTTGGGTAGCTTACAACCCAACGGTATGAACATTGAATTCTCCAAATTTAGGTTCCTATATTACTCTGCCCCACTCTCTTCATCTCCCATATAAATCGTCATCGTCCTTCTTTCCACCCTCCACCTTCCCCTGTACCCCACCTAGACTTGCACCTATTTCTCCCCTCTCGCTCCATTTCCATCTGCATTCCTTCCTCGAGCTTAACAATTCTCAACTCTTCAATCCTTTTTGTCTCACACCTTCTGTCTTTTTATCTCTGTCCAACCGTCTGCCTATCATATCGCCCTGCTCACCCCTGTCAGCTTATCACTTTCCAGGCTTTGTCCTGCCCACCCCCACATCCCCCTCTCTTCCAGCTTTCATTCACCCCTTTCCCCCCACCACAATCAGTGAAGAAGGGTTCCAACCTGAAACGTCCCCTATCCATGTTCTCCAGAGATGCTAACTGACCTGTTGAGCTACTCCAGCACTTTGTGCCTTCTTTCCTAAATGAAACAGCATTCTGATTTGGTCTTGGTCTAATGGTCTAATGGATCAAAGGATTGGGCATTGCTGCCATTTTTTTGTGTGTCTCTAACTGCCCCATAATTGTTAAGTGCACACCATACACCGAGCAAAGTCAATATGACATTGAAAAAAATCTCTAGAATTGTCCTGTGATCTCCATGTTAGGTCTAACCAGGAGCATACACAGCTGGAGGATGCTTTCTCAGCACTTGGACCAGCGTGGGGTTTCGTGCAGCAGGTAGTGCTGTGGCTTCACATCTGATAGAGTCATAGAGTCATACAGTGTGGAAACAGGCTCTTTGGCCCAAATTGCCCATGCCAACCAACATGCCCATCTATACTAACATCTCTGAATTTGGCCCATGTCCCTCTAAACCTATCCTATCCATGTACCTGTCTAAATGCCTCTTAAACATTGTGATAGCTCCTGCCTCAACTCCCACCTCCGGCCTCTTGTTCTGTACATCCATCACCCTTTGTGTAAAAGATCACTCTATAAGATCACTCCTCATCCTTCTGCACTCCAAGGAATAAAGTCCTAGCCTACTCAACCTCTGCTACAGGAAAGACATTGTTAAGCTGGAAAGAGTGCAAAGATGATTTTATGAGGATGTTGCCAGGACTTGAGGGCCTGAGCTACAGGGAGAGTTGGGCAGGCTAGGACTTTACTCCTTAGAGAACAGGTGGATGAGGGGTGATCTAATAGAGGTGTATAAGATCACGAGAGGAATAGATAATATTAATATAGTTGTTATCTAATCAGAAATCTAGGAAATCGAGTAGATGCACAGTTTTTTATCCAGAGTAGGAGAAGCAGGAACCAGAGGACGTTGCTTAAAGATTTAATAGGAATCTTAGGAGCAACATTTTCTCACAGAGGATGGTGGATATATGAAAAGAGCTGCCAGAGGAGGTAGTTGGGGCAGCTACTGTCACAACATTTAAAATACATTTATTCAGGTACACGGATAGGAAAGTTTTAGAGGGATGTGGACCAAACACGGGTAGGTGGAACTACTGTAGATGGGACATGTTGATCGGTGTGGGCAAGTTGGGCTGAAGGGCCTATTTCCGTGCAGTATGACTCTATGCCTCTATGGCTCTATTTGTTAACAATAAAATTGACTTGCCATAGTTTTGGCTTGCAAACAATTTATTAATATCTCTTTATAATTAAAAATGTTCTTCTAAAATGTGCCATTGGGAAACCTCAATGCACGATCAATAATTTAACCTAATTTCCATGAATTTCCACTTTAGCTGTCGTGGAATCTCTTATGAGGGTCTCCTAGATTTCTGATTAGATAACAACTATATTAATCCCCTCTTGGTTAAGGAATTATTTAAAAATAGTACATTGCACAATCTGTATTAGATCTGCATGGAGTCAGCCCTTGAGTAGACCAGTACTGTCCAATCACAATCCACAACTAGCCAGGTTGTTGCTATGGGAACACCATTTTAACAGAGTGCATATTCTCCCTCGAATTTTTGCTGAAAATAACTTGCACGCAATCAACTTGTGCTTATTTCCGTCATGAGAATGTCCTCCTTATCGATAGCCAAGGAAGTATAACACTGAGCCTTCAGACTCACCACCTGATATATAAAGGGGGTTGAAGTTTACTTGCACTATGGACACTGAGGGATGGCACAATGGCACAGCTGGTAGACCTGTGGCTTACAGCGCCAGGGACTCAGGCTCGAACCTGACCTCTGGTGCTGTCTGTGTGGAGTTTGAACGTTCTACCTGTGACCGCGTAGGTTTCCTCCAAGTGCTCCCTTTCCTCCCACATACCAAAGACGTGCAGATTTGTAGATTAATTAGCCTCTGAAAAACTCAGAGTGTTCCTAATGTGTAGGGAGTGGATGGGAAAGTGGGATAAAATAGAACTAGTGTGAATGGGTGATTGATGGGCAGTGTATTTGGTGGGCCTGCTTCCATGCAGTATCACAAAATGAAACTAAACTAAACTAAACTAAATTAGGATAACAAAGAACTAGTGTAAACAGGTGATCAATGGTTGATATGGACTCGCTGGGTCAAAGGGCCTGTTTACATGATGTATCTCTGAACTAAATTAAACTAAACTAAACTAAACTAAACTGAACCTTGATTGTAATCATGTTTAGGTTTTTTGCTGACTGCATAGCGTGCAACAAAAAACTTTTCACTGTACCTGACCCTGTACACTGAACTAGTTTTGATGGTTAGTGCGGACTCGATGGGCTGAAGTGCCTGTTTCCATTCAATATCTCTTAACTAAACTAATCATAAAAAACTATGCTCTACTTTGATTCCCAATCACCACCATGTGGCTCGTGGCTAATTGATCGGATGCCAGCTTGCTAGCCCAATTTCGATGTTTCAGTACTTGTTTTGTTGTTGAGCCTCACGTGGCAGTATGCAGCAGGACTCCGCACTGAATATCTTTGGACATTGCCAGAAAAATCCTATCATGGGGAAGGCACTCTTTGACGCAGCAGAATGAAGATTAGCTGCCCGCAAGACTGAAGAGATAAGGAATCAATTAGTCAGCAATCACCAGCATTCATCTATCAGCACTGGAAATCGAGGTGTCTGTCGTGCCAAGTCAGGGGTAAATCTGTTCCTTTTGATCGGGGCATCGCTCAGCTCACATCCCAAACCTAAAAAGTTTCTCCCACTTGTCAGAGGAGCATTGTCTCCTCCAATTTGAACTTGAGTTTGAGTTTAGTTCATTGTCACGTGTACTGAGATGGAGTGAAAAGCTTTTGTTGCATGCTAACCAGTCCGCAGTAAATACACATTAGTTTACGTTGAAACTAATCAACAGAAAGACAATACATGATTACAATCGTGGCACGCACAGTGTACAGAAACATGATGAAGGGAATAACATGAATAATAATGTTTAATGCAACATAAAGTCCAGTAAAGTCCAATCAAAGATAGTCCGAGGGTCTCCAATGCGGTAGAGGGTAGGTAGCTCAGGACTGTTCTCTAATTGTTGGTAGCATGCTTACCCTTCAAGTCATGGCCTTTCCCATGGTGAAGCATGTCGCTTATCTGTTCTCATCTCCTTCCATTCGTAGCTTACGGACTGCAGTAGTTCATGAAGGCACTTTGCTATCATCCTCTCTCGGGCAACCTACGATGAGCAGTAGATCTGTCACTAGCCAAGGATGCCATTATCCTGTGAAGAATGCAGAGATTCTCGAGTATGTTACCAGGATTTGAGGGCCTGAGCTACAGTGAGAGGTTGGGCAGGCTAGGACTTTTTTACTTGGAGCATAGAAAGATGAGTGGTGATCTTATTGGAGTGCATAAGATAGGAATAGATCAGTGAATGCACAGGTTTTTTTTACCTAGGGTAGGTAAATCAAGAACTGGAGGGCATAGATTTAAGGTGAGAGGGAAAAGATTTAATAGGAACCTCTGGGGCATCCTTTTCAGACAGAAGGTGGCAGGTATATGGAACAAGCTGCCAGCCGAGGTGGTTGAGGCAACATTTGATCGCAAGATGGCGGCGCCTAACGGCAGCGGCTGACTAGCAGTCTGTCCGTCTTTTTTTTTCCTTTTTTTGTTGTGTGTCGGTGTTGGGATGGTTTTTATATATATTTTTTTGGTTGTGTATGTGTGGGAGGGGGTGTGGGTGGGTGTGGGGGGGATGGGACTTTTCTCTTCCTCACGGCGCGGGGTGCGGCTCGGCTGCGGGGCCTAACATCCCCCGGTGCGGCTTGGCCGCTGGACTTTACATCGCCCGGTGCGGCTTGGCCGCTGGACTTAACAGTGCCCGGTGCAGCTCGGCTGCGGGGCTTAACATCGCCCGGTGCAGCTCGGCTGCGGGGCTTAACATCGCCCGGTGCAGCTCGGCTGCGGGGCTTTACATCGCTGGTGCGGCTCGGCTGCGGGACTTAACATCGCCCGGTGCGGCTCGGCCGCGGGGCTTTACATCGCCCGGTGCGGCTCGGCTGCGGGACTTTTCACCGCTGGTGCGGCTCGGCTGCGGGACTTGACATCGCCCGGTGCGGCTCGACCACGGGACTTAGCTGCGCAAGGCTTGGTCGCGGGCCTTTCATCGCCCGGTTCGGCCGCGAGACGTTTCAGCGCCCGGTGCGGGGACTGTGCGGGTCGGTCGGGGACGAGCTGTCTGTCCGTGGGCGTGGGGAAGAGAGTGGAAGTTTTGTTGCCTCCATCACAGTGAGGGGGTGTTTGGAGTCACTGTGATGGACGTTTGTTTTGGGGTCATGTGTCTTGTGTTCTTTTTTTTTTTCTATGACTGCTATGTAGTTTCGTTCGGTACTTTGGTACCGAACGACAAATAAAGCTCTGTTATACTGTTGTTATACCTGTTATTTAAAATAACAACATTTAAAAGACATTTGGAGAGAAACATGGATAGGAAAGGTTTAGAGGGATATGGGCCAAACGCAAGCAAATAGGACCAGCTTAGATGGGGCATCTTGGTTAGCATAGATGAGTTAGTCTGAAGGACCTGTTCCCGTGCTGTGTGTAGAAGACTCTCTGACTCTACGCTTACTGAAGCGTGATGAGAATGTACATAAATTACCACAGGGACTAGTTGTGATGAATATTATTGAACATTGAGCGGAAACAAGATAATCGCTTGAGGGGGAAAGGAATAGAGGATATGTTGTGGAGGATCACTTGTGCACAGATCTGCCAGGGACCAGGAGGGATAGACTGCTTGTTGCTATTCTCCAGTCTCAATATAATGTAGAACTTAAGGAACCGCAAGAAGTGACGTAGCCACTCGAGCTTGTTTTGTCTTTCATTGAGATTATATGCAATGGATTCACTCACATTTGGTAAACAAAATTCATGTATCTCCATTCAGGTGGTGCGGTGGTGCACAGGTAGAGTTGTAGCCTCTAGTTGTTGGTGGCATGCTTACCCTTCAAGTCATGCCCTTTCCCATGGTGAAGCATATCGCCCATCCGTTCTCATCTCCTTCCAGTCGTAGCTTACAGGCTGCAGTAGTTCATGAAGGCTTGTATACTCTGGAATTTAGAAGGATGAGAGGGGATCTTATCGAAACGTATAAGATTATTAAGGGGTTGGACACGTTAGAGGCAGGAAACATGTTCCCAATGTTGGGGGAGTCCAGAACCAGGGGCCACAGTTTAAGAATAAGGGGTAGGCCATTTAGAACAGAGATGAGGAAAACCTTTTCAGTCAGAGAGTTGTGAATCTGTGGAATTCTCTGCCTCAGAAGGCAGTGGAAGCCAATTCTCTGAATGCATTCTAGATAGAGCTCTTAAGGATAGTGGAGTCAGGGGGTATGGGGAGAAGGCAGGAATGGGGTACTGATTGAGAATGATCAGCCATGATCACATTGAATGGCCTACTCCTGCACCTATTTTCTATTGTCTATTGTCTGTTGTCTATCATCCATCCTCTCTAGGGCAACCTAGGATGAGCTGTAGATCTGACACTAGCCAATGATGGCGGAAGGAAAAGGCAGAAGGGAAGGGGAAAGCATTTCGATATCAAATGATGACTGTCACAGCATGATTCAGCAACAGCTCCACCGAAGACCACAAGAAATTACAGAGAGTTGTGGGCACAGCCCAGACTATCACACAAACCAACCGCCCTTCCATAGGCTCCATCTACACTTCACGCTGCCTCGGCAAGGCCGCCAGCTTGACCAAGGACCAGTTTCACCCCCGTCACTCCCCCCCTCTAACATCAGGCAAGAGGTACAGAAGTGTGAAAACGCACACCTCCGGATTCAGGGACAGGTTCTTCCCAGCTGCTATCAGGCAACTGAATCATCCTATCACCGACTAGAGAGCGTTCCTGACCTCCCATCTACCTCATTGGAGACCAATGAATGATCTTTAATTTGACTGTATCAGACTTTATCTTGCACAAAATGTTGTACCCTTGATCCTTTATCTGTACACTGTGGACGGCTGATTGTAATTATGTATCCTTTTTCTCTGACTGGGTAGCACGCAACCAAAGCTTTTCACTGTACCTCGCTTGGTACACCTGACAATAAACTAAACTGAACTACAGACAAATAAAAAGTGCAGATGCCAGTTTATACCAAAGATAAACACAAAGTGCTGGATTAATTCAGCAGGTGAAGCAACATCTCTGGAGTAAAAGGATGGGTGACGTTTTGGATCAGATCCTGACCCGAAACATCACCCATTTGTTTTCTCCGGAGATGCTGACTGACCTGCTGAGTTACTCCAGCACTTTGTGTCTAAACTAAACTATGTTGCCTACTCTATTTTTAATACTTGAGCATTTACAGCACTTTTGTTTTTAGTTCCTTATTCTCTTCAGAAATAGGATAGAGGTTGGTTATGACCCAAATCAACTCCTGCCTCTGCACTGAATTGCACCTACTCCACTTCACCCACTTCCACAACAGACTGATAGTGGATGTCACTGGCTCTCCACTCTGCACAGGGCCTTTTGGACAACATAAGCACATAGGCCAGGCTGTTGTTCACCAACTGCAGCTCGGTATTCAACACTATGGGGCGATATAGTGGCAAGGCGGGTAGAGCAGCTGCCCCACAGCCAGAGGCTTGGGTTTGATCCTGACTAAGGGCGCTGTCTTTAGGGCCGTTGTAAGTTCTTCCTGTGACCGCGTGGGTTTTCTCGGGGTGCTCCGGTTTTGTCCCACATTCCAAAAACGCACACGTTCGTAGGTTAATTGGCTTCTGTAAATTGTAAATTGTCAGATAGCGGTAGTGTACTGGGTGATCTCTGGTTGGCAAGGACTCGGTGGGCCAAAGGGCCTGTTTCCACGCTGTATCTCCAAAGCCTAAAGTATAAAGACTGGCCCACCATCGAAGGGATCTATAGAAAACACCACAGGAACCTCAAAAATATCATCGAAGACCCACACTACCTTGGCCATGCTCTCATCTCTCTGCTACCATAGGGAAGAAGGTACAGGAGCCTCAGAACAGTGACCTCCATGTTCATGAACTGCTTCTTCCCAACAACTATCAGGATGTTGGACCACCATGCACAACCCTAACAATAGACAATAGACAATAGACAATAGGTGCAGGAGTAGGCCATTCGGCCCTTCGAGCCATTCAAGGTGATCATGGCTGATCATTCACAGTCAGTATCCCATTCCTGCCTTCTCCCCATACCCTCTGACTCCGCTATCATTAACTCTATCTAGCTCCCTCTTGAAAGCATCCAGAGAATTGGCCTCCACTGCCTTCTAAGGCAGAGAATTCCACAGATTTACAACTCTCTGACTGAAAAAGTTTTTCCTCATCTCCGTTCTAAATGGCCTACCCCTTATTCTTAAACTGTGGCCCCTGGTTCTAGACTCCCCCAACATTGGGAACATGTTTCCTGCCTCTAACGTGTCCAATCCCTTAATAATCTTATATGTTTCAATAAGATCCCCTCTCATCCTTCTAAATTCCAATGTATACAAGCCTAGTCGCTCCAGTCTTTCAACATATGACAGTCCCGCCATTCTGGGAATTTATCTAGTAAACCTACGCTGCACTCCCTCAATAAACTCAACCCTATCTCAGAATCAAGCCAGTGGCGCAGCGGTAGATTTGCTGCCTCACAGCGCCAGAGACCAGGGTTCAATCCTGACCTCAGGCACTGCCTGTGTAGTGTTTGCACCTTCTTCCTGTGACCACGTGGGTTTCCTCTGGGTGCTCCAGTTTCCACCCACTACCCAAAGACATGCAGGTTTGTAGATTAATCGGCCTCTGTAATTTTCCCCGAGTGTGTAGGGAGGGAGATAACATAGGACTAATGTGAACGGGCGCTCGATGGTCGGCGTGGATTCAGTGGGCCGAAGGGCCTGTTTCCATTTGGTATGACTCTTTGACTATAACTCCAATGACAACTATCCTCTTTTGAGTCAGGTACTATCCTAAATTAGGTATTTATTGTTATATCTACTGATTCCTGCAATTCCCTATCTAACCATATGACTACTTCAGACAGCTTCCTGTGCCAGCAAAATGCACAATCTAATCTTTTATGAAAATTAAATTCTTTATCCATTCTTTATCGGATTCATTATTAATAATTATGTAGTTATTGCCGTGAATTTTTCATCTTCCCACAAGTGAAACTAATCCCTTTAATAACTGAAAGAGTTATCAGATCTTCTCCCCCGTTCTCTTTCCCAAATTCCAAACGCCCTTTGAACACAATTAATTTTAAAATAATAAATATTTGACAGTCCACAAGTAAGGAAGACATTCGAAGTCTATCCGCATAGAACATAGAATATTGAACAGTACAGCACAGGAACAGGCCATTCAGCCCACAATGTCAGTGTCAAACATGATGCCAAGTTTGACCGTTCTCCTCCGTCTGCATCATCCATATCCCTCCTTTACCTGCATATCCATGGGCCTATCCAAATGTCTCTTAAATACCACTGTTATATCTGCCTCCACCACCATCACTAACAGCATATTCCAGGCACCCACCACTTTCTGTGTAGAAAAGCCTGCAATGCACATCTACATACTAAAAACTCTCGTTTGTTTGTTTGTTTGTTCCTGAACTACAGCCAAAACGGTACAAAATAGCGCAACAATTTTAGGCCCACCTTACTCACAGTCCCTTTGGTGCTAATGGAAGAAGTTTAATTGAAATCGGTGTTATATTTTTAGTTATTCACATTTAAAAGTTTAAATCTGTCTCCCAGGGAGGGAGGGGGGTGGGAGGGAGGTAGGTAGGGGGGGGTGGAGGGAGGGGGGGAGGGAGGGGAGCAGAGCGAGGGAGGGGGAGGAGGGAGGATAAGGGGAGTTGAGGGGGATGGAGTGGGGGGTGGAGGGAGGAGGGAGGGGAGGAGGGGAGGGGAGGAGGGGAGGAGGGAGGAGGGAGGGGTGGACGGAGGGGGAGAGGATGGGGGGAGTGGGGGGGAGGAGGGAGGTTTGGGAGAGGGGAAGGGGGATGGGAGGGGGAGGGGGAGGAGAGGGTGCTGCACCAATGCAGGAGAGGTTTGGGCCCGCTTGGTCTAGTCTCCGTTAAACTTGGAATAGGCAGGAACTCCAGATGCTGGTTTACACCGAAGATAGGCACAAAATCCTGGATTAACTCAGCAGGACAACCAGAATCTCTGGAGAAAAAGAATAGGCGACGTTTCGGGCCAAAACCCTTCTTTACACTAGGTTTCATTTCAAAACGTCACCTGTTCCTTTTCTCGAGAGATGCTGCCTGACCAGCTGAGTTACTCCAGCATTTTATGATTTCTTTAAACTTTGCGCATTTTTCCTTACAGCCCTACAGTCTGGTCTTTGACGATTCCTCCCTGGGAAAACATTTCTGACTACCTGCCCTACCTACACCACTCATAACTTTATTTCCTTCTATCAGATTTCCCCTCAACCTTCGACGTTCCCTTTGGTTAAAAACTTTCTCTGTCCAACCGTGAAGTCACAAGGAACTGCTGATGCTGAAATCTTGCATGGAAGGCGAAGTCCTGAAGGAACTCAATGGGTCGGGCAGCATCTCTGTCACCCATCCATGTTCTCCAGAGATGCTCTCCGACCCATTGAGTTATTCCAGTACTTTGTGCTCTGTCAAACTATCATGAGCTCCCAAGTATGCTTGGATGGCAGATAACAATGTTACCTGACTCTTCACTCCAGGCCCGCTAATAATTGCCAGAACTGGAGAGGACAAAATCTTCCTTTTGCTTGCCAAAACATCTTGTGGAACAGCAAAGGAATGTAGGATAGCTACCCAGGGACAGACCTTCCTTCCTGTTTGCAGCTGAACTGTAAGCCAAGTAACTTTGAACAACAAAGCATAAAGCAATTTCAAAAGATAAAAACGAAAATCTCCCACAGGCACTTCTATCAGTATTCTTTCTTACCTAATTCATCAAGAAAGTTTTACAGCTGTAATTCCCCTGCTTTACGGATGAAGTGTTTTACTTTGGCTTGTTTTATTCAACCTTCCCCGGATAAAAATCCCCCTGCCAGTTTGATAATCATGTTTTTAATTAGCTAACATGCTGGCTCAGGTAAAACCAATTTGTCATATTTGTCAAATAGGGTATTGCCTGGATGGTTTTATAGCACGTGGGGAGGTGTGAGAGGAATGACTAGAGTGGAGAAACACTGGGGGAAGGAACTGGAGCTGGAGATTGCACTGCACACGGAAAAGTGCATTAGAGCAGTACTGTGTGTGCCTGTGTGTGCCTTTGTGTGCCTGTGCATGTGTGTTTTATTGTTTATGAGTGTGTGTGTGTATGAGTATGTGTCTGTGTGTGTTTATGAGTATGCGTGTGTCTAAGTGCATGCATGTGTGAGTGTGTGTGTGTGTGCATGAGTGCGTGTGTGTGTGTGTGAGTGCATATGTGTGCGTGCATGTGTGCGTGTGAGTGCGTGAGTGCGACTGTGTGTATGTGACAGTGTGTGTGTGTGTGGTGTGTGTGTTGGAAAGGTTTATGAGCTCTCCATGATAGAACAACCTCTTCATAGTCTCTGGAACTGATGCGCTACAATGCTGAGAACTATATTCTGCACTCTGTATCTTCCCCTCTGTTCTACCTATTGTACTTGATAATCAAAGGATTGTATCTATGTGTGATACATCTGATCTTAGTTTAGTTAAGTTTAATTTAGAAATGCAGCATTGAAACAGGCCCATCGGCTCACTGTCAATGCTGACTATCAAACACCCTATTTCATCCCAGTTCTATTTCATCCCATTTTCTCATCCATTCCCTACACACTAGCGCTATTTACAGAGGCCAATAAACCTCCAAAACTGCACGTCTTTGGTATGTGGATGGAAACCGGAGCACCCGGAGGAAACCCACGCGGTTACTGGGAGACAGTGTAAACTCCACACAGACAGCACCCGAGGTCAGAATCAAACTCAGGTGTTTTGCGCTGTGAGGCAGCAACTCTACCAGTTGCACTACTATGCATGGTGATCTGTTTGGATAACATGCAAAATAAACCTCGGTACACATGACAATAATATACTAAACAAGTAATAAATGGATAAATAATTCCCAAAGATAGACCCAAAAAGCTGGAGTAACTCAACGGGTCAGGCAGCATCTCTGGAGAAAAGGAATAGGTGATGCTTCGGGTCGAGACCCTTCGTCAGACGGGATAATTCCCTTCAGGTCAGGAGATTACATTTCTGATTTCTTGAGGACCGGGAAACTGCTGATGGATAGAGTCTTTGACCCTGAATGGGGGAATCAAAACCAGAAGATAAAGGTTTAAGGGAAAAATGTAACAGCAACTTGAGGGGCAACTTTGTCACGCAGAGGGTGGTGGGTATATTGAACAAGCTGCCAGAGGAGGTAGTTGAGGCAGGTATAATAACACCATTTAAGAAACATTTGGACAGGTACATGGATAGGAAAGGTTTAGAGGGATATGGGTCAAATGCAGGCAGGTGAAACGAGTGTAGATGGGGCATCTTGGTCAGCATGGGCACATTGGGCCGAAGGGCCTGGGCCGTGCTGCATGACTCTTTGACTCTTTGACCTCCAGTCGATATCCAGACTTTGGTCGAGTGACTGCAGAAGTCTCAGCTGAGCAGAGCAGTGAGGGGACGGGAGCTTAGGGTTCCCACGGGAGAGTTTCCTTGGCGAGGCACTGAGTGCCAGTAATCCATGCGCCTCTGTATCGCCCTCTGCCTGCCTCAGCTCCTGCCTCGCGACCAACGCTTCGCAGATCACTGCTGCACTCTGCTGGCATCTGTCTGTCACTGCAACTTTAGTCTTTGGTCTTAGTTTATTTATTGTCACGTGGAATTTCTTTGAGGTTAGCGTATTGTCACGTGTACCAAGGTACAGTGAAAAGCTTTCGTTGTGTGCAAACTAATCAGTAGAAAGACAATACATGATTACCATCGAGCCACCCACAGTGTACAAGTACATGATAAAGGGAATAACATGAATAGAGTTTATTGCTAGATAAAGTGCAGTAAAGTCTGAGCAAAGTTAGCCAGGGGGTCTCCAATGAGGTAGATAATAGCTCAGGGCTCCTCTCTAGTTGTTGGTAAGATAGTTCAACCGAGGTATAGTGAAAAACATTTTGTTGCATCCTGCCCAGTCAACAAAAATACTGTGCATGATTACAATCAAGCCGTCCACAGTGCACAGATACAGAATAAAGAGAATAATGTTTAGCGCAAGATACAGTCCAGTAAGGTCCGATTAAAGGGAGAGGGGAGAAGATGGAGTGACTGGGGGTGAGAGTCGTCCTTGCTGGTGGCCTTGCCGAGGCAGCGTAAATACAATCGCCATTTAAGCAAATACTGCATAATACCACCAGGGGGCGCCGCACGATGGCTGCCTCACCTACAGTCTGTCTTCCTTTTCAAACTCTTGTTATTTTTGGTAAGTTTTAAAAGTTTGTGTAAATGTTCTCTGGTTTATTTTATGTGGGGGGTGGGAGAGGGGGGTCGGGGGAAACTTTTTTTTCAATCTCTTACCTTGCCGGAGATGCGATTGTTTTCCGGATCGTATCTCTGGTCGCTCTGCGGCCTAACATCACGGAGCTGGAGGTCTTGCCTGGACTGACCTTGAGTCCCCACGGGGGCGTGGACTTATCATCTGAGCCTGCGACCCCTTGCCTGGGATCGACGCTCCAATGCAGCCTGCGGACTTTAACATCAGGAGCTCGCAGTCTTGGGTTGAGACCGGTCGGGAGCTGCAAAAGCTGCACGATGTTCGACTGGTCCTGACCGGGGTAGATCGCCCGTGCAGGGGAGCTGAGATCCCCCCGATGAAGGAGCTTGATCGCCCCTACGAGGAAGGCTCGCCGCCGGCTACGGGAGTCAAGACCATCCCGTCATTGGAAGGTTAGAGCCCCCGACAGCTGGAGGACAATGAAGGGAGAGATTAAACTTTTTTGTTTCACCTTCTATCACAGTGAGGAATGTGAAGGAGTCACTGTGGTGGATGTTCATGTTAAAATTTATTTTGTGTGTCCTGTTGCTTTTTATTGTTATGACTGCATGGCAAATGAAGTTCCTCATATGTTGCAAAACATACTTGGCTAATAAAGTTTTATTGTTATTGTGATTGTGATTGTGATAGAAATAGCCGGCTGAGTCTATGTACGGTGTTGCCGTCAAAAAGGCCCGTTTCAGCCATCGCCTCCATCCGGTTGTCCTGCGAACTGTCGTCCCTCTCCTTGCCCCTGTCCATTTTCAACGGTTACATCCTGGGGGTGCCTCCCACAGCTGACCTTGAGGGTGCAAAGGTAAGACCCCTCCCCAGTTCTTCTATTGTTCCTTTTCACCTTACCTCAGTACATGTGACAATAATAAACCTAAACCCAAACCTTAACCTTACTTTCTACCTAGGTGCCACTGAAATATTTTGCTTGAAGTGTAGATGGAGTCAATGGTTTGTGTGATGATCTGAGCTACGTCCACAACTCTCCGCAATTTATTGCGATCTTGGATGGAGCTGTTCCCAATACCTTGCTGTGTTGCATTCTGATAAAATACTCCATTCTCTCGCAGTTGGTGCTAGCTGTTGGGGACATGCCCGACTTCCTAAGCCTTCTAAGGAATTAGAGGCATTGATGTGCTTTCTTGGCCATTTTATTAATGGGCCATGTGTGAGAGAATAGGTTATTGCGAAGTAGATGGGTGAATGGGACTAATTGGATTCCTGCAAGATCCAGCATAGAGTCAATGGGCCGAATGCTCTCACTGTAATGCAATACAGGGTGGCACGGTAGCGCAGCGGTAGAGTTGCTGCTTTACAGCGAATGCAGCGCCGGAGACTCAGGTTCGATCCTGACTACGGGTGCTGCACTGTAAGGAGTTTGTACGTTCTCCCCGTGACCTGCGTGGGTTTACTCCGAGATCTTCGGTTTCCTCCCACACTCCAAAGACGTACAAGTATGTAGGTTAATTGGCTGGGTAAATGTGAAAATTGTCCCTAGTGGGTGTAGGATAGTGTTAATGTACGGGGATCACTGGGCGGCACGGACTTGGAGGGCCGAAAAGGCCTGTTTCCGGCTGTATATATATGATATGATAGAAGACTCCTATCTCTACTGGGGAAGTGTAGCGTTTGGAGCCGCAGTTTAATTCAACCTTGTAAATGCACTTTTGCAACCACCCTTCAGTAAGATGTTACTATCTCTGGGTGACGTAGAATATCGCCAGTTTTCTTCCCAAATTTCTCACAAAACAACAATTAGCAATGGACTCTGCTGCAGTGGATGTCGATTTGCGCTGCTTAACTAGTACTTAACATTTCAACTTTCTGAGCTTAATGAGTTTGGGTGCGATTAAAGAACAAATGATAGTTATGTTTCACGCTGCAATTTTAATCAGAGTGCTTTTTAAAGTACAATTGTAGGGTTCTGCACACTGTGATATCGGCGTTAAAGACAGCAAAAAGTCGATGGTCTGCTGGGGGGCAGTGATGCCTGTCTTTAGACTTTAGAGATGCAGCATAGAAACAGGACCTTCGGACCACCGAGTCCAAGTCGACCAGCATTCACCCCATACACTTTCACTATCCTACACACTAGGGACTATTTTACAACTTACCGATGCCAAATAACCTATAAACCTGCATGTCTTTGGAGTGTGGGAGGAAACTAGAGCACCCAGAGAAAACCCACACAGTCACAGGGAGAACGTACAAACTCCGTACTGACAGCACCCGCAGTCAGGATCAAACCCGGGTCTCTGGCGCTGTAAGGCAGCAACTCTACTGCTGACCTACTCCCACATTGAATCATTGGCGGTCACGGTCACGCAGCGGTAGAGTTGCTGCCTTACAGCGCTTCCAGTGCCGGAGACCCGGGGTTCGATCTCTAAACATCTCTAAACTGTATCTCTAAACTAAACTAAAACTAAACCAAACATTGCTATAGCATTGAAACAAACTGTCCAATCGTGTCTGTCCAGGAGCATTGTACTTCATCCAGGAGCGATGTGTTGGTGTCGTATTCTGAAATACACCACCACTAGTTCTGGAGCACACTCCCAGTTCTCTACAGGGGCAGCATGGTGGCACAACAGTGCAGTTGCTACCTTGCAGCGCCATAGACCTGGATTTGATCCTGACTACGGATGTTGACTGTACGGAGTTTGTACCTTCTCCCTCTGAGCACATGTGTTTTATTCGGGGTGCTCCGGTTTTCTCCCACACTCCAAAGACATACAGGTTTGTATGTTAATTGGCTTCGGTAAAATTATCAATTGTCCCTAGTGTGTGTACGATAGAACAAGTGTACAGGTGATTGCTGGCTGACGTGGACTCAATGGGCCGAGGGGCCTGTTTCCGTGCTGTATCTCTAAACTAAATTAAACTGAACTGAGATCAGCTGCCCATTTTTCAGTGCCTGGCCATCCATTGGCTCACTCGGTAACACATTCCCAATTTTGTTTGATGTTGCTTCTCTGAACCATTTGGGAGATTTTACACTAATTGTACCTTAAAAATAGACATGTGATTTAGAAATTAATTAAATAAATTAGAATCCGTGCTGAAATTCTCAGCCACAAATTAGTGTCACAACACTAGTGTCTTTGCAGCAACTTCCTTCATTGGTTAGAGATGAGAGCTAAAGGTGCAACACATTTGTTGCCTTTGAATGGAACACATCATAGAATTGCAGAGTAATACAGTGTGGAAACAAGCTCTTTGGCCCTCTACACCAGTCCCACCAGTCCCACCTGACTGCATTTGGCCCATCATCTTCTCGGCCTATCCTCTCTATGTACTTGTCCAAATGTCTGTTAAACGTTGTGATAGTGCGTGCCTCAATTCCCCCACTGGCATCTCGTTCCATACACCCGCCACCCTTTGTGTAAAAAAGTTGCCCCTCAGGCTCCTATTAAATCTTTCCCTCATCACCTTAAACCTATGGCCTCATATTCTCAATTCCTTTACTCTGGGCAAAAGACTCTTTTACCCGATTTACCCGATCTATTCCTCATGCACCATTCATTTCCCATTTCATCACTGATCCCAACATATCTTTCTTGAAAAATTGTAGCCACTCAAGAGTAGTAGAAATATTTGTTTATTTTGAGGACATCTCAGTCCAGTGGAGCTCGCCTCCAGCAGAATAAACCCACAGAACAGATTGACATCTCCAATTTAACTCTGCCATGGGGTGTGCAGGAAGGAAATGCAGACGCTGGCTTACACCAAAGGTAGGCACAAAATGCAGGAGGAACGCAACGGGTCAGGCAGCATCTCTGGAGAAAAGGAATCGGTGACGTTTCGGGTTGAGACCCTTCTTCAGACTGAGCGTCAGGGGAGAGGGAAACTAATGGTATGAAAGGTACAGAACAAATCATCACCGACTCCGTTGACTCAAGAAAGGTGGAACCCACAATGGTCCATTGTGGAAGAGGTGATAACCTATAAACTCCCGTGTTGTCACTGGGGAGGTGTTTGTAACTAACACTAACCATGTTGAAGCATCGACTATTGTACTCACTGCCAAGTCAAGGAGATAGTACAAACGTGAGTACAAATGGCTGCCGACACTTTAATGCATGTGTTTCAGCAGCAATTGAAAACAGATTTCCCTTCCCCAGTTTTTTGTAGAGAAGAGTTGTAATCCACAGCTGGTTATTGTACATGGAAGTAATCAGAATGCCTGCCTCTGATTTCTTGGCTCGCTAAAAGGTTGAGCTGGTTTTACCAGTCTGAAGAAGGGTCCCAACCTGGATCTTCACCTATTCCATTTCTCCAGAGATGCTGCCTGTCTTGCTGAGTTACTCCAGCACTTTGTGTCCGAAAGGTTGAGCTTTTTGTTTTCTATTATCAAGATCAGTTGTGCAAGCAATTATCACGGATGCAAACCGTGTAACGAATTACATACAAATTTGATGAATTTTATGGGTTTAACAGAGTACTGTGTTTACATATCTGTGTAGAATGTTCAGTTTAGTTTATTGTCACATGTACTGAGGTACAGTGAACAGCTTTATGTTGCATGCTAACCAGTCAGCAGAAAGGCCATGCATGATTACAATCGACCCATTTGCACTGTATAGACACATGATAAGGGACTAACGTTTAGTGCAAGGTAAAGCCAAGTCCGATCAAGGATGGTCCGAGGGTCACTAAATAAGTAGTTCAGTACTGCTCTCTGGTTGTGGTAGGATGATTCAGTTGCCTGATAACACCTGGGAAGAAATGGGAACTACCTCCATTGTTCCCTGAATCTGGAGGTGTGCGTTTTCACACTGCTATACCTTTTGCCTGATGGGAGAGGGGAGAAGAGGTGAGTGGCCAGGGTGCGACTCATCCTTGATTATGCTGCTGGCCTTGCCGAGGCAGCATGAGGTGTAAATTGAGTCAATAGAAGGGAGGTTGGTTTGTGTGATGATCTAGGCTGTGTCCACAATTCACTGCAATTTCTTGCGGTCTTGGATGGAGCTGTTCCCAAACCAAACAACCAAGGAACTGCAGATGCTGTTCTTGAAAAAGGCTATGAAAAACTGGAGAAGTGTCCCGACCAGAAACATCACCAAACCCTTTTTTTCCAGAGTTGCAGTCTGACCTGCCTAGTTACTCCAGCAGTTTGTGTCTATGTTTACATATCTGTTGTGCTGCTGTAAGTAAGAATTCCATTGTTCTGTTTAATCAACATACTAAAACTCTCGTTTGTTTGTTTGTTTGTTTGTTTGTTCCTGAACTGCAACCAAAACAGTACATGATAGTCCGACAACTTTAGGCCCACCTTACTCACCGTCGTCCCTTTGGTGCTAATGGAAGAAGTTTCATTGAAATCGGTGTTATATTATTAAAGTTATTCTCATCTTAAAGTTTAAATCTATCTCCTAGGGAGGGAGGGAAGGGAGGAGGAGGGGGAGGGGAGGAGGGGGAGGGGAGGGGGAGGGGGAGGAGGGGGAGGGGGAGGGGAGGGGGTAAGGAAAGGAGAAGAGGGTGCTGCACCAATGCAGGAGAGGTTTGGGCCCAATGGGTCCACGATCGAGTATGACAATAAAATACACTTGATTCTTGACTCTTGAATTGAAGAGACTGCTCTGCAAGGATTTACCACTGGAGGGCAATGTAGATTCACTCTTCACTGCCACTAAACATTTAGTGTAAGAAAATAACTGCAGATGCTGGTACAAATCGAAGGTATTTATTCACAAAATGCTGGAGTAACTCAGCAGGTCAGGCAGCATCTCAGGAGAGAAGGAATGGGTGACGTTTCAGGTCTAAACATTTGCTCAGTTCCTGCTGCTTGTTGATATTTAGTTTAATTTTGCTTAGTTTGTTGTCACCTGGACTGAGGTACAATGAGCATACTAACCAGTCAGCAGAAAGACTATACATCATTACAATCGAGCCATCCACAGTGTGCAGATACAGGATCCAGGAGCACGGTGTTGCAGCGGTAGAGTTGCTGCCTTACAGCACCAGAGACCCGGTTTCAATCCTGACCTCGGGTGCTGTCTGTACGGTGTGTATATGTTCTCCTTTTGACCCCGTGGGTTTTCTCTGGGTGCTCCGGTTTCCTCCCGCATCCCAAAGACATGTGGGTTTGCAGGTTTTGTTTTCTTCTGCAAATTGTAAAATTGTCCCTAGTGTGTAGGATAGTGGGCCGAAGGACCTGTTTCCATGCTGTATCTTTTCAATTAATCAATTCATTTAATTTTCCAATCGATATGAAGTAATCGGAAATAATTTTTACTCTGCAAAAAAAATCGATTTTCAATTGGGTAAAACTGAAAGAGGTACAATGTCATTAATTTCAAAACACCAGTTCCTTTCATTTATTATTGGCCCTTTTAGCTCACATCCAATCTGCTTCTGTGTTTTCTTAAAGCCTTGTGACTGTGGCGCCTTGAAATGTAACAGGTGGGAAAGTTGTTCCTCTCTCCACGGGCCCTGCTGAATCTTGCCAACACACATCTGCTCTTCAGGTTTGCTATCATCCGGAGTTTTGCTTTTCTCCTTTAGTTTAGTTTAGAGATACAGTGTGGAAATAGGCCCTTCGGCCCACCAAATCTGTGCCCACCAATGATCACCTGTACACTAGTTCTATGTTTTCCCAGTTTCGCATCCTACACACTGGGGGACAATTTACAGAAGCCAATTAACCTACAAACCTGTATGAGTTTGGAATGTGGGGGTAAACAGGAGCACCTAGAGAAAACCCAGGCAGTCACAGAAACATACTATTCTTCTCCCTGTCGTCAGGATTGAACCCAGGTCTATGGTGATGTAAGGCAGCAACTCAACCTCTGTGCCACTGTGCCACTAGTTATTGAGGATCAGTGAGGTGATTACAGACAAGTTGTCATTCGTACCATCCTCATCTTTGGAAAGGCAAGTCAGCCTGAGGCATTATTGCATCCTCTACATAGGCTGCTAACTTCTGCTGTGTCTGATAACTGTCTAAGCTTACAACACAGAAAAAGAAAACTCAGTAACACTCACTTTGTTCAGTCAGACTTGGCCTGCATGATCTCCTGGTTGCCAAACATTTTAACTCTCCTTCCCATTCCTATTCTTTTGTTTCTGTCCAGGGCCTCCTCCACTGTCTGAGTGAGGCCACACGCAAATTGGAGGAACAGCACTGTATATTTGGTTGAGCAGCTTATACCCCAGTGGTATGAATATTGATTTCTCCAATTTCAACTAACTCTTGCATTCCCTCTCTCTCCGTCCCTTCCCCACCATAGCCATCCTGCTGCTTTCACTGTACGTTTCCCTTCGTTATCGCCCCTTCAACAGCCAACAATGGACCATTGTGGGCTCCTTGTCCGTCATTGCTGGCTCAGATTTGTTCTGTACCCTTTCATACCTCTGGTTTCCTTCTCCACTGACTCTCAGTCTGAAGAAAGGTCTCGACCCGAAACATCACACATCCCTTTTCTCCAGAGATGCTGCCTGACCCGTTGAGTTACTCCAGTACTTTGTGTCTAACTCAGTAACATGCCACTGAACTTCCTCAAATTTCAAAGGGCTCTTTGGAATAGATGAGAACGAACATTGTTTTGATTCATTTTTCTCTTAAGCTCTCATGACTGTGTGTGTTGTAGGTCACCCGGGTTCATTCAGTTTTATTGCTTGCAGGTCGGGCAAGACTTATAGTACAGAATTAGTTTAATTCATCTGGATTTGCCTCTGACTGACTGCTTCAGCAGCCTAAACTCTACGCTCTGCGGTGTATGTCTGTTCTCTACAGCCAATGAGGTATTTTCCCCAAATTTCTGGCTCTCTATAATAATCACTTTGTGTGTTGAACAGCAATGCGTTGCAGCAATTAGAGGCCTGAAGAAGGGTTCCAACCCAATACATCACCCCTTCCTTGTTCCCCAATGATGCTGTGTGTCCCACTGAATTACTCCCTCACTTTGTGTCTCTCTTCAGTTACTGAGTTACTGGTCTTTCCACTGATGGCAAATCTTCCATCAGTACATAGAACATACAGTGTAGCACAGGAACAGACCATTCGGCCTGCAATGTCCATGTCAACAAGAGTCAATAGGGTCAAGAGTGTTCTATTGCCATATGTCCCAAAATGGAACAATGGAAATCTTGCTTGCAACAGCACAACAGATATGTAACTTTGTCAAATTAAACTAATCTCCTACCCATGCATGTGATCCAGAGGCTCCATTCCCTGCCTATCTACAAGCCTCTTAAACACCACTGTCGTATCTGCCTTTACCACCACTGACAGCAGCACGTTCTAGGCCCCCACCACCCTCTGTGTAAAAAAACCTGCCACATCTATCTCATTTAACCCTTTGCCCCTCTCACCTTAAAGCTACGCCCTATCGTCTTAAACATAATCACCCTAGGCAAAAGGTCTGACCGCCTATTCTTCTCCCATCTATTCTTCTCCCTTTATTCTTTTAAGCCAATGATTAGGAAGGATGCCCTTAAGCTGGCAAGGCAGCAAAGATTTACGAGGGTATTGGCAGCACTCAAGGGTCTGAGCTACAGGGAAAGTTTGGGCAGCAAAAAGCTTTTTGTTGCGTGCTAACCAGTTTAGCAGAAAGACAATACATGATTGCAATCGATCAATTTACAGTGTATAGATACGTGATAAGGGAATAACGTTTAGTGCAAGGTAAAAACAGCAGAGTTCTATCAAGGATAGTCTGAGGGTCATCAAAGAGGTAGGTAGTAGTTCAGCACTGCTCTCTGGTTGTGGTAGGATGATTCAGTTGCCTGATAACAGCTGGGAAGAAACTGTCACCGAATCTATAGGCCAAACATGAAGAAATAGAACAAGCTGAGATGGGGTAACTTGGTCGGTATGGATGAGTTGGGCCGAAGGGCCTGTTTCCATGCTGCATGACTCTATTCCTGTAGGTTTTCATTATATTAAGCTGAAGCAGCCAGGGCCACACTACAAGAGAGTGTCCTTGCATACAATAGCAGCATCTACTTCGCCGGGTAGAACGAGAAAGAATCACATCCTGCCCTTGGAATCATTGATTTTGCTTTGAAGAATTAAGCTCTGCTTCTCTGTGCAGTTGCATTTATTATGTTGTATTCTTGGAAACCATGTCATTTTTAAACCTTGTGATCCTAGTAAAGGAGCAACAAAAGAACTTTCAAGGCAGGCTGCTCTGCTCTGCTTTGCCATTCAATACTATCATAAGATCATAAATGATAGAAGTAGAATTAGGCCATTTGGGCTATCTTTCCCTCCTAACCCCTTTCTCCTGCCTTCTCCCCATAACCTCTGACAACCGTACTAATCAAGAATCGATCTATCTCGGCCTTAAATATATCGACTGACTTTGCCTCCACAGCCTTCTATGGCAAAGAATTTGACAGATTCACCATCATAGGCCGCAAATCCATCTAAATACCAGATCACAATGGCCCTTCATTTCCCAATCCACAATTTCTCTATCTCTTTTCTAAATAAATTCCTTTATACTGACAGCCTCCAGGGTAAAGAATTCCAGTGATTCACCACCTCTGCAAGAATAAAATCATATGTACTTCAGCTTTAATTGACTGCCCCTTGTCTTACAACTATGTCCCTTGGTTACAAGCTCTCTCACTGGGAGAAACATTTGAACATTTATCCTGCAATGCCCTCATATAAACCCACTTAATCGAGCCAGAGAATCAGCACACGGGCGCAGCGGTACATTTGCTGCCTTTCAGCACTGGAGACCCGGGTTCAAGACTAATTACGAATGCTATCTGTACAGAGTTTGTATGTTCTCCCTGTGATCGCATGGGCGTTCTCTGGATGCTTCGGTTTCCTCCCACATCCCAAAGATGTACAGGTTTTTGTAGGTTAATTGGCTTCTGTAAATTGTAAATTGTCCCTAGTGTGTAGGATAGTGCTAGTCCACGGGCGATCTCTGATCGGCACAGACTCAGTGGGCCGAAGTGCCTGTTTCCACACTGTTTCTCTAAAGTTCATATTAAGTCATAGAGCCATAGCCCCATTTATTCGCATTTGGCCCATGTCCCTCTCTACCCTTCCTGTCCATAACATAACATAACATAACAACACTTTATTGTCACTCGGCACAACACCGAGCGAAATTTCAGCAGTCACACAAAACACAGCAAAAAAGAAAAGAACACAGGACACCCGACCCCAACACAAACATCCATCACAGTGACTCCAAACACCCCCTCACTGTGATGGAGGCAACAAAACTTCCCCTCTCTTCCCCCCGCACCCACGGACAGGCAGCTCGACCCCTACCGAGGCAAACGACACGCACAGCCCCCGCAAGGGGATGGAAGGCCCCCCGGCCGAGCCGCCCCGGGCACTGAAACGTCCCGCGGCCACACCGGGCGATGTTAAGTCCAGCGGCTGCGCCGCACCGGGCACTGAAACGTCCCGCGGCCGAGCCGCGCTGGCGATGTTAAGTCCAGCTGCCAAGCCGCACCGGGCACTGAAAAGTCCCGCGGCCAAGCCGCACCGGGCACTGAAACGTCCCGCGGCCGCACCGGGCATTGAAACGTCCCGCGGCCGCACCGGGCGATGTTAAGTCCAGCGGCCGAGCCGCACCGGGCACCGAAACGTCCCGCGGCCGAGCCGCGCTGGCGATGTTAAGTCCAGCGGCCAAGCCGCACCGGGCACTGAAAAGTCCCGCGGCCAAGCCGCACCGGGCACTGAAACGTCCCGCGGCCGCACCGGGCATTGAAACGTCCCGCGGCCGCACCGGGCGATGTTAAGTCCAGCGGCCGAGCCGCACCGGGCACCGAAACGTCCCGCGGCCGAGCCGCGCTGGCGATGTTAAGTCCAGCGGCCAAGCCGCGCCGGGCACTGAAACGTCCCGCGGCCGCACCGGGCACTGAAACGTCCCGCGGCCGAGCCGCGCTGGCGATGTTAAGTCCAGCGGCCAAGCCGCACCGGGCACTGAAAAGTCCCGCGGCCAAGCCGCGCCGGGCACTGAAACGTCCCGCGGCCGCACTGGGCGATGTTAAGTCCAGCGGCCGAGCTGCACCGGGCACTGAAATGTCCCGCGGCCGAGCCGCGCCGGCGATGTTAAGTCCCGCAGCCGAGCCGCGCCGGGCGATGGAAGGCCCCACGGGCGAGCTGCGCCCCGGGGAAAAGACCTAATAAAAGAAAGGTTTCCGCCCGCCCCACCCCACCCCCCACACCACACCCCACCCCCCCACCACACATACACAGCCAAAAACAGAAACAAAAACCATCCCAACACCGACACAAACAAAAAAAAAGAAAAAAAGACAACAGACTGCCAGAGAGCCGCAGCCGTTAGGCGCAGCCAACTCCTCGTTGACCAGCGATCACATGTACTGGTCCAAATTCTTCTACATGGTGTTATTAAACAACATTTAAAAGAATGAGACACAAAGTGCTGCAGTAACTCAACAGGACAGGCGGCCTCTCTGGAGAACATGGATAGGTGGCGTTTTGGGTTGGCAGCCTTCTTCAAAGAATAAGGATTGTCTTATTAAGATTAACCACTTTCTTCAAATCTCCAAAGAATACAATTCCAACTTGGAATTGTGTGCTGTTTACTGTGACGAGTTAAATGTCGACTATCAAGTGGTTTTAGTTTGGAGATTCAGCGCGGAAGCAGGCCCTTCGGCCCACCGAGTCTGTGCTGGCGAGTGATCACACCCTTCAAACTAGTTCTAAGTTACACACTAGGGACAATTTATATAAGCCAATTAACCTACCAACCCATATGTTTTTGGAATGTGGGTGGAAACCGGAGCACCCGGAGAAAACCAATGCGGTCACAGGGAAAATGTACAAACTTTGTAGAGCCGGCACCCGTAGTCAGGATCGAACCCGGGTCTCTGGCGTTCTAAGGCAGCAACTCTACTACTGCAATAGTGTGGGGTTCCTTTCAATCTCTAAGAATGCTATCCAGTATTATTGCAAAGACACAGGTGTATGATTTTAAAAAATCTCCTCGCTGTGATACTCTGGCTACCTGTCACTTCACATTATTGAAATCAGCAAGTGATCTATTCTATTCATCGTTGGTTAATTGTCGCAGTGAGGGTCAGGTTATGTGATGTGTTTTCCGAAGAACTGTTCTATTCTGATTCATAATTAGTTAGTAATCACGGCACCAATTCACCACTCCTACCAAAATGAGATTCAGAATAAACACCATGGAGTCAGGTACTGAGTGAAACGGATTTACATTCAGATATTGCTCGGTTTAATAATAGCTTCATGAATATTTGGAAGAGTCAAGAGTGTTTGATTGTCATAGGTACTGACAACGAAATTCTTACTTGCAGAAGCAGAACAGGCCTGTAAACACGGTAAACACAGAAATATGTAGTAAACAAGCACAATAACATCTGCCCATCATTTGTGCCCATTAATTTCTAAATACTGCATTTCCTATTCCACCCAAGGGGTATATTGGATTTTGAGGCATAGGATATAAGAGAGCCAAGATTGTTTGTCATATGTATTGACAAATGAACAATGAGATTCCTGCTTGCAGCAGCAGAATAGGCCTGTAAGCACAATACACACAGATAACATAATAATAAAAATCCAATAAATTGATAAGTGTAATACTAGTGTAAAAAACAGTCTTTAGCACAACTAATGATAGTCTATAGAAGTTCATATTGTTGGGAGGTAGCTGTTCCTTAACCTGGAGGTCACGTTTTCCATGCTCCTGTACCTTCTTCCCGATGGTAGGAGTGAAATGAGAGTGTGGCCAGAGAGGTGTGGGTCCTTAATGATGCTAGCTGCCATTTTGAGGCAGTGCCTCCTATAGATCTCTTCAATGGTGGGGAGGTCAGTACTTGTGATGGACTGGGCAGTGTCCTGTAGTCAGGTCTCTGTAGTCTCCTTCATTCCTGGGTGCTCGAGTTGCCATGGTGCAACCAGTCAATATGCTCTCTACTGTACACCTTAATAGGAACTTAAGGTGTAACCTTTTTACACAAAGAGTGGTGGGTGTAAGGAACGAGCTGCCGGAATAGTAGTTGAGGCAAGTACCATCGCAACATTTAAAAATATTTAGACAGGTACATGGATAGGATAGGTTTAGAGGGATATGGGCCAAATACAGGCAGTTGGGACTAGTGTAGATGGGGCATGTTGGTCAGTGTGGACAAGTTGGCTGAAGGGCCTGTTTCCATGCAGAGTGACTCTGTGACTCTATGACTCTAATTTCAGAAGCAGTGCAATACAGAAGCCAAATTACACAGAAGCCAGGAATCTGAAATATAAAGGACGACTTTTGAAAACACTCAGCAGGTCAAACAGTATCTATGTAGGGAGAAACAGAGTCAATGTTTCCAGTTGATGATATTTAAATGATTTTGATGAAAGATTTTCTAAATAAATAGCTGACTCTGTTTCATCCTCTACAGATGCTGCCTGGCCTGCTGAGAATTGTTGGTCCGGTAACACCGGTCATAACATCTAGGGTTTGTTCTACCTGCGAATAAAATCAGATCCATCCATGGAGGTCATTCACTCTCCTGCTGAACTTCCACCATTGTCAATTTTGTTAGAATTTCAGAAAGATATTCATCTCAATCTTGAGTTTACTCATGACTGAGTATTGATGGTTCTGTCAGCGGACAACATTCACAACACTCTGAGCAAGACACATTTCTTTATATCAGCCCTGAATGATTTAGCATTTATTCTGTGTCTCCTGAATCTAATCCTGGGAAAATCAGCATCGACAATGTCAGAAAGGAGACGAGGAGGAATTTGTTTAGCCAGAGGGTGGTGAATCTGTGGGATTCATTGCCACAGACGGCTGTGGAGGGCTGGTCATTGGGTATTTTTAAAATGGAGACTGACAGACCCCTGGTTAGGAAGGGTGACAAAGGTCATGGGGAGAAAGTAGTAGGATGGGGTTGAGAGGGAAAGATAGATCAGTCATGATTGAATGGTGGAGTAGACTCGATGGGCCGCCTAGCCTAATTCTGCTTCTATGAATTATGAACTTATGAATTTGTGAGTCTCTCTAAGATCCATACATATTTGTACAACCTTACTTCTCACACCTCCAAGCTGTGCAGATTCTAGAATCATCAACCTCAATGAAAGTAGGGCATCTTGGTTGGCAAGGATAGGTTGAGCCAAAGGGCCTGTTTCCATGCTGTATGACTCGATGACAATGAGTCCGAGTGGAAAAATCTGTGATTTTGGGAAGAGCAAAACAAAAACAAACTTGCAAAAAAAATAAGTGCAGCTGTAACATAAAAATGAACCTCCTGAAATTTGGTTGTCGTCGCTGCTGCATTCCATGTCTCAACTTTTAGGCTTTGTCTGCAGTTTCCTGTCACTACATTATCCACATCCCGATTTACTAGTTATCATCCCTCACTATTCTTTCCCCTACAAGTACAATCCTCGGTTAAGGACCCTCCCCCACAAATAAGTCAGAGATCATTCTCAAAATGAAGGGATCATCAATGATGGAAGCAGCACTTTCTTTTCCACCATTGATCCTTTCGATAATAAAAGATTATACGATGGACAGCATTCTTCCCCACCCCCACCTCTTTCCCAGTTTTCTTCTCATTACCCCACCAGTCTTAAGAAGGATCCCAAGCCAAAGTGTCACCTCTTCACGGTTGTTGCCCGATCCACAAATGGTTCCCTCCTGTTGCCATGACTACAATGCTCTATGTTGCAACCTCATGAAAATGCTTGCTGGACAACTTGGAATAAGTGTCATAATTGCCAACTTTAACATGTTTTAATAATGACCAGAAACATATTTTCATATTCTCAATGTTGATTATGAAGTGTAAAATCACCAAAACTAATTTTCTCCAAATATCCCGGGATCTGAATTTTGAATTGAATCACAAAATTATTTTTGAATTGTATTAAATCCATGGACTTGTGGCCATCCATATCCTAAGTATGATGATATTCAAGATTTAAACATTATCCTTGAGTTTTCATCTGAAACTGATTTTCACTGCAAAGCATTAAGACTGCAATTCTTTCTTTACTTTCAGTCTCACACATAAAGCCCTGGAATACTTATAAGAAGATAAATCACCAAGGTTTATTGGTTTTGTGACAGTTTTTTTGGTTTCATAAAACTTTCCTCTGAATACTGATGTTACGTCATTGAGTCACAATGCATTCAAATGAGGTTAAGTAGCATTTAGAGCAGCAGAATTGCTGCTATAAAGTGGCAGGGACCCTGGTTCGATCTTGACCTCAGGTGCTGTCTGTGCAGAGCTTGTACGTTCTCCCTGTGACCACGTGGGTTTCTTTCCGTTGCTTCAGTTTCCTCCCACACGTTTGCAGGTTTGTAGGTTAATTAGCCTCAGTAAATTGCCTCTGGCGTGTAGGATGCAAAAGAGGACATAACATAGAACTAGTGTATGGGTGATCAATGGTCGGCATAGACTCAGTGGGACAAAAGACCTGTTTCCAAATCATATCTCTATGAATAATGTTATTGAGTTACATTGCATTCAAACGAAGTTGGATAGCACATGGAGCATAATACAGACCATTTGGTCCAATTCTGATACTTATGTTCCACCCAAGGTTTCTTCCATCTTGGTTCATCTAGCTCTTTCAGCCTCCCCTCCCCATCAGTTCCATTGACTATGAGATTACCTAGACACAAGGAACTACAGATGATTGAATTTTGCTTTTAACAAATAGTGCGGGAATACTCAGGGTATCAGGCAGCATCTTTGGAGGAGAGGTAGAGGTGAGATCTTGGGTCTGAAGAAGGGTCTTTTCCAAAATGTTGCTCATCATCCTCCCAGGAATCTGCCTGCCCATTGAGTTACCCCAGCACTTTGTGCTCTATGAAGTCACCCAGTTTACATAAAACCCATAATATGATTCACTGAAGGAAATGATGTAGCATTGATGGTCCATGCTGGTCCATCTCTAAACTAAATCACCCATCCTAAATCTGAAGGGTTCTGATCCAAAACGTCATGTCTAAAGAAAGGTCGCTTCTTCAGACCCGAAACATCACCCATCCTTTAGCTCCAGAGATGCTGCCTGACCAGTTTTATTACTCCAAATCTTTGTGTCTATCTTTGGTATAAACCATAACCTGCAGTTCCTTGTTTCTAAACTGACCACACAGTTGATGCATGTTCAATGTATTTTTCTAACCGTGAAACACTTGGCAATTTTGGCTGTTTTAAAGACGAGTGCATCTTATTTTCAATAGTTTCCTTTTATATTTTTTATGATTTGATTCTTATTTTCTTTGTTCCATTGCATTTCTGTATTGCTTATTTTACTGCACAACTCTACCACAAAGCAAAAAGGAAGAGCTGTCAATCATGCAATGGGACACAAAGCCATTTGAGTATGGACTGCAAACAAGTTTGTGAAAGATGAATGATTGAGAAATGCCAAGCGTTGAAACAAATCATGCATGATGAATTAAGCCCACTAAGGCTCGGCTAGTCTTATTGTCTTGGTAGGACCACCATTGGGAAATCATGGAAGCACTTGCCATGGAAGCAACTATGCAAAAATAAAATACAGATCCACCACCGATTTTTCAGCAACTGATGATCCGGCATTTCCATTAATCCAGACAAAGTTCCAAGAGCGCATTTGAAATCCCCCCGAAAATGTGGCGCCTAGGACGATCTCAACCTCATTGGGACTTCCACGCTGATCGATGGGTCAAATATGCCCCCTGCGGTCGGGGCTCTGGACCTCCAGCCCAGCCCAGCCAGAGGCGGCAGATTCGTTCCCATAGCCGACTTCCGAGGCTGACTTTGCGGGCTGGCATCTCGGCCCTCCCAATGCCGTGGCCTCTGTTGGTCCGTCAAAACGGATAACAAGGCAAGGGCCTAGAACCAATTGTGCTGGAAAATCCGTAATGGAATTGTACTGTCCTCTTGATGGAAAATCACCATGCAGAAACAATAACAGTTTCTGTCACCACGGTATTCTCAACGTTTATTCCTTCAACCATTGTGCTATACAATTGTGGAGATTTTCATACAAAGAGACTGGTTCTTTTGCTTCCTTAAATAAAGCATAGAACAATATAGCGGATGTCAAGCATTTTGGCCCATGATGTCTGATAAGCTAATCTCCTCTGCCTGCATATGATCCACATCTCTTCATTCCCTGCATATTCATAAACACCTCTACCATATCTGCCTCCACCATCATCCCTGGCAGCATGTTCCAGTCACCCGCCATCCTCTTTATAAAAAACTTGCCCCGTTTTTCTTCTTTAAACTTTCACCCTCCACCTTAAACCCATGCTATCTAGTCTTTGACATTTCCAATCTGGGAAAAAGGATTTGCCTGTCTACCTTATCTATGCCTCTCATTATATTATACACTTCTATCAGGTTTCCCCTCAACCTCTGGCATTCTAGAAAAAATAATCCAAGTTTGTCTAACCTTCCCTTGTAGATAATACCCTCTAATTCACGCAGCATTCTGGTAAACCTCAGGCACCTTCTCCAAAGCTTCTACAACCCTCCTGTACTGGGGCAACCTTGGTTAGTGGCTCTCTCTCCTTCTAACTGTGTAATTCTCAGCATTTCCCAGTGATGGGACCCATCATCCTGCATCCATATGTGTCACTTTAATATATTCTCCACTGTAACCTGTGGCGCGTCGGTAGAGTTGCTGCCTTACAGCACCAGGGACCTGGGTTCGTTCCAGACTACAGGTGCTGTCTGCACAGAGTTTGCATGTTCTCCCCGTGATCTGCATGGGTTTTCTCCAGGAGCTCCGGTTTCCTCCCACACTCCAAAGACGTACAAGTTTGAAGCCCAATTGGCCTCGATAAGAATTGTAAATTGTCCCGAGTGTTGGATAATGCAAGTGTACAGAGATCGCTGGTCAGCACTAAATCAGTGGGCCGAAAGACCTGTTTCCGCACTGTATTTCTAAACTAAATTAAACTAAAATCTAAACCTGCACTTCTACTGACTGTTGTCAGCTTTCTCATCCATACACAATCAATCTGATGTCCCTATTTGAAACGTCGCCCATCCATGTTCTTCAGAGATGCTGCCTGAGCTGCTAGGTTACACCAGCACTTTGTGTCCTTTTCTAATAACTCTGTCCTGCTTTGTGTTTCCAGTATCTTCTGTTTATACTTCACATATTGTTCTTAAAAATACCTCCACCACTGTCGGTACTCCCTTCGTAGAGATGGAGCTTGTCTTTAGCAGAAGAACAGTAACATACTAAAAATAAAACTGCTGACTATCAGCATTTCCAGAGCGGACAATAGCTTCAGGCTGAAATGATATGTCTGCTTCTGCCAGCGGTGCCACGTTCAATACGTATTCTGAGATCATTAAGGCACCAGCATTAAACCTGCCCAACTAATGACGGCACACAGAGAAAGCAAACCCTTCATGCCAATGAACATTATTCAACGTGCTTAAATAACTGAGCAAACCAGGTGATGGGCCGAGCACGTTTATTACACAGAGAGTGGTGGGTGCTTGGAATGCGCTGTCGCGGGTGCTGCTGGAGGCAGTTATGATAGTGGTGTTTAAGCGGCTTTTAATTAATACTAGATGACCCGTAGACTCGTTGGGTCCAAACCTCTCCTGCATTGCCTTCTCCAAAAGCACACGGCAAGATCCCAGGGTATATCCGAGGCTGTGGCGCCAGGGTGTCTTCCCCGGCCCCGGGGGAGTTTCAACGGCCAGGCAGCCGCGCCTGTGCAGTGTGCTCCCACTTGTCGCAGTGGGGGGAAGGTTGCCGGGCCCGGCGGCTGCTCTCTTGCTGCTGGCCGTAATGTCTGCCCGGGGCCAGGGTAAGTGGCTCCCTCTCCCATTTCCTCTCCCCCCTCGCCCGCCCCCGGTCAAGGGGGAGACTCCCCAGCCGCCACAACCTCGGGTATATCTTACCCCGGCCCCGGGCAGACATTGTGGCCAGCAGCAGGAGAGCAGCCGCCGGGCCCGGCCCTGGCAACCCTCACCCAACTGCACAAGTGCGGCCGCTGGACCGTTGAAACTCCCCCCGGGCCAGGGGTGGGCGAGGGGGGAGAGGAAAGGGGAGAGGGAGACACACACCCTGACTTCGGGCAGCCATCGCGGTGGCCAGCAGCAGGAGAGCGGATGCGAGGCACTGCCCCATGTCCGTCCTATTGGCGGCCATCTTGTTTGAGCTTCTCTTGGCTGCCATGCTGCACCACAGGAGGAAGGTCAGGCACGGGGCACACCTGGACGGGCGCCGTTCCTCCCGGTGCTGCTGCACAGGGGGGTGGAGCACATTTATTAAAGTTTATAATGTTAATTACATTAAAAATAATGAATATTTCTACTGCAGGCGAATGGTGAGTAAGGTGGACCTAAAGTTGTTGCGCTATCGTGTACCGTTTTAACTGTATTTCGGGAACAAACATACATATAAATATATATACATACATACATACATACAAGATGAGAGTTTTAGTAATATACTAGAACAAGTGTGCCCGTTCAAAGCGGGCCCTTTGGGCCCGTCCCCACACCTCCCATTTTCTCCTCCCCCAGCCCCACTCTTACTCTCCCCACACCCTCCCCTTGGGCGGTGAGGAAGTGGTGGAGGGAGGGAGGTGTTGAGGATGGACCCGGGGGGGGGGATAGCGGGGAGATGTTCTCCCGGGTGTGGGAGAGAGGAGAGAAGCAGGGGGGGAGAGGAAAGGTGAGCCGGTGATCGCGGGCTGGCGCCGCTAACGGCGTCCATTTTTTTGTTGCGAGTGAGGAGATTCCGCGCATGCGTGCTGAGCACAGAGTGAGGAGATTCCGCGCATGCGTACTGAGCACTGCCTCACCGCAGCGCCCTCTATCGAAACCTCAATAAGGGGGGGGGGGCATTGCATTAAAACCTGTGTAACTTAAAAAATATGCGACAGAATTAAATAAAAAAATCATTTTCCAGCATTGGCCCGCGTGGTGATTAAGGCGGTACAAAAATCGTGGCGCTACGGTTCACCGTTTTGCCGTATTCAGCCGACATCAGTGGAATATATATACAACGCTACAAGATCTGAGTTTTAGTAGTATATAGACTAGAACAAGTGGACCCGTTGGGCCCATTCCTCGTAGAGGGGGAACACATCATAGAACATAGAGTATTGGACATAAACCATAGAAATAGCATATAATTTAGATAATGAAACATGCGACATAGAATAGAACATAGGACATACAACATAGAACATTAGGCGTAGAACATAGAACAAAGTACATAGGACAAAGAAAGTATAGAATATAGACACAAAATGCTGGAGTAACTCAGCGGGACAGGCAGCATCTCTGGAGAGAAAGAATGGGTAATGGTTCGGGTCGAGACCCTTCTTCAGACCTGAAAACTCTCGACCCAAAACATCGCCCATTCCTTCTCTACAGAGATACTCTGCCTGTCCTGCTGAGTTAGTCCAGCATTTTGTGTCTATCTTTGGTGTAAACCAGCATCTGCAGTTCTTTCCTACACATAGAAAGCATAGAATTAAGACCATATACGTTCTATGTTCTGTCCTATGTTCCAAATTCTATGTTCTATGTCATACATTCTATGTTTTATGTTCTATGTGGTAAGTTGAATGTTCTATATTCAATGTTCAACCATCAGACAGAGCTTTGAATAAAGATAATTGCCGTTATTTTATTTTTTAGTGAATGCTTATTCATTTTTGCTATCCACTTTGCTGCTGTAACCTTGCAAATTCCCCCGTTGTGGGACGAATAAAGGATTATTAATTAATTAAAAAAGAATACCTTAACAAGCATGCAGTTAGAATCCCTCATTGAGAAGTCACTGTGCTTTATCCATTTAAATAATTCAAAAGAAATGATAACTCTCTGCAGATATAATTATATCTCCTGAATGGATTTTTACAAGATTTCCAAAGGTCCAAATGCATTTTTGTGTGGCATCATGTAAATGCTTATTTCAGGATGGAGCCTGCTGATCACAATAGTAAACCCTGCCATTTTCTCAGGAGTAATTACGTGCTGATATCTCAAGATCCACCCTGCTGCTTTAAGATGGTTTGACCAATTTGTTTCCGCGTAAAGGAAGGACTGTGTCAGGTTTTAATCTCACAAAACAAATGTTAAAAAGAGGGATGAGGATAAGACCATTGGTTATATTCTGGTAAAACACAAGGTCCATTTCAGGGTTTTGCATTTCTCATCAGGAAGGAGGGATCTTTGGCAATACGGGATGTCCTGAGTCCTGCTCTGATGTGTCCGCCATGAAGAAATGTTTTCTCATCTCGGTCTTAAAAGACTTCCCCCTTATCCTTAAGCTGTGACCCCTGGTTCTGGACTCGCCCAACATCGGGAACAATCTTCCCGCATCTAGCCTCTCCAACCCCTTAAGAATTTTATATGTTTCTATAAGATCCCCCCTCAGTCTTCTAAATTCCAGCGAGTACAAGCCCAGTCCATCTAGTCTTTCCTCATATGTAATCCCGCCATCCCAGGGATCAATCTGGTGAACCTTCTCTGTACTCCCTCTAAGGCAAGAACGTCTTTCCTCAGGTTAGGAGACCAAAACTGCACACAATACTACAGGTGCGGTCTCACCAAGGCCCTGTACAACTGCAGCAGAACCTCCCTGCTCCTAAACTCAAATCCTCTTGCTATGAATGCCAACATACCATTCGCTTTCTTCACTGCCTGCTGCACCTGCATGCTTGCTTTCAATGACTGGTGCACCATGACACCCAGGTCACGTTGCATCTCCCCTTCTCCCAATCGGTCACCATTCAGGTAATACTCTGCTTTCCTGTTCTTGCCGCCAAAGTGGATAACCTCACATTTATCCACATTATATTGCATCTGCCATGCATTTGCCCACTCGCCTATCTATCCAAGTCACTCTGCAGCCTCCTAGCATCCTCCTCGCAGCTAATACTGCCACCCAGCTTCGTGTCATCCGCAAACTTAGAGATGTTGCATTCAATTCCCTCGTCCAAATCATTAATATACACTGTAAATAACTGGGGTCCCAGCATTGAGCCTTGCGGTACCCCACTAGTCACTGCCTGCCATTCCGAAAAGGACCCGTTTATTCCTACTCTTTGCTTCCTGTCCGCCAACCAATTTTCTATCCACCTCAACACTGAACCCTCAATACCGTGTGCTTTAAGTTTGTACACCAATCTCCTATGTGGGACCTTGTCGAAGGCCTTCTGAAAGTCCAGATATAACACATCGACTGGTTCTCCCTTATCCACTCTACTAGTTACATCCTCGAAAAATTCTATAAAATTCGTCAGACATGATTTGCCTTTGGTAAATCCATGCTGACTTTGTCCAATGATTTCACCACTTTCCAAATGTAATGCTATCACATCTTTAATAACTGACTCTAGCATTTTCCCCACTACCGATGTTAGGCTAACTGGTCTATAATTCCCCGTTTTCTCTCTCCCTCCCTTTTTAAAAAGTGGGATTACATTAACTACCCTCCAGTCCTCAGGAACTACTCCAGAATCTAAAGAGTTTTGAAAAATTATCACTAATGCATCCACTATTTCTGAGGCTACTTCCTTAAGCACTCTGGGATGCAGCCTATCTGGCCCTGGGGATTTATCTGCCTTTAATCCATTTAATTTACCTAACACCACTTCCCGACTAACCTGGATTTCCCTCAGTTCCTCCATCTCTTTAGACCCCCGGTCCCCCGCTATTTCCGGCAGACGGTTTATGTCTTCCTTAGTGAAGACAGAGCCAAAGTATTTGTTCAATTGGTCTGCCATCTCCTTGTTCCCTATAATCAATTCACCTGTTTCCGACTGCAAGGGACCTACATTTGCCTTAACTAATCTTTTTCTCTTGACATATCTATAAAAGCTTTTGCAGTCTGTTTTTATGTTCCTTGCCAGTTTTCCCTCATAATCTATTTTCCCTTTCCTAATTAAGCCCTTTGCCCTCCTCTGCTGGACTCTGAATTTCTCCCAATCCTCTGGTATGCTACTTTTTCTGGCTAATCTGTATGCTTCATCTTTTGTTTTAATACTATCCTTGATTTCCCTTGTTAGCCACGGATGCACTACCTTTCCTGGTTTGTTCTTTTGCCAAACTGGGATGAACACTTGTTGTAGTTCATCCATGCGACCTTTAAATGCCTTCCATTGCATGTCCACCGTCAACCCCTTCAGCATCAATCGCCAGTCTATCTTGGACAATTCACGCCTCATACCCTCAAAGTTACCTTTCTTTAAGTTCAGAACACTTGTTTCTGTATCGACTTTGTCACTCTCCATCCTAATGAAGAACTCTACCATATTATGATCACTCTTGCCCAAGGGGCCTCGCACAACAAGACTGCTAACTAACCCTTCCTCATTACTCAATACCCAGTCTAGAATGGCCTGTTCTCTCGTTGGTTCCTCGACATGTTGGTTTAGAAAACCATCTCTCAAACATTCCAAGAAATCCTCTTCCTCAGCACCCCTGCCAGTTTGGTTCACCCAATCTATATGTAGATTGAAGTCACCCATTATAACTGCTGCGCCTTTAGTGCATGCATTTCTAATTTCCTGCTTGATGCCATCCCCAACCTCCCTACTGCTGTTAGGTGGCCTGTACACAACTCCCACTAGCGTTTTCTGCCCCTTAGTTATTTAAACTTGGAGAATTCAATGTTCATACTGTTGGGTTGTAAGGTATCCATGCAGACTATGAGATGCTGTTCCTCCAGTTTGCCTATGGATATGGGCCAAACGTGGGCAAAAAGGGACTAGCTTAGATGTGACATCTTGGTTAGCATGGATGAGTGGGGCCAAAGGGCCTGTTTCCATTCTATTTTCCTCCATGACTCTATATCTACAAAATAACTAGAATAATTTAGCTGGGACTGTGCAGAGTGCATGTGGAAAGAACAGTTACCTAAACCAACGAGAAGATTTGTAGGGAGGAACTGCAGATGCTGGTTTATACCGAAGATAGACACAAAATGCTGATGCAACTCAGCCGGTGTAATGAGTGGAGTCGTACACACGTCGTAATGCAACACATATTTATTACAGTCCACTTACAGCATAGATCTGCAAGACTTCACAGTGAGTAACAGTTACTCCAACTTCCCTACGTAGGCAAGCTCTTGGTAATATATATTGCATATTAGGCTGAGCAACTACTAACAAGCGCTACAATTGGTTAGTAGGAAATAACCAATCTACAGTGGGTAAAGCAACATCTCCGGAGAACAAATAAATTGGTGACGTTCGGAGCCAAAACATCACGTATTCTTTTTTTCCAGAGATGCTGCCTGACCCGCTGAGTTACGCCAGCATTTTGTATCTATCCAAAGAGAAGATTTATGTCAAAAGAAAGAACCCAACCTGAAAAGTTACCGGTCCATGTTCTCCAAACATGCTGGCTGACAAGCTTAGTTACTGTACTTCCAGCACCTTGTGTCTTTTTTTTGTAAACGAGCATCCGTAGTTCCTCATATCTATATTTATTTCAGTTCAATCCCTGTTGGCAAGGTTTCACAGGGTTTCAGAGGCAGCTCCTGTTTCTTAGCATCTCACCTTAAATTAACACAGTTGATCGACAATTCTGGACATGAATTGATTTTTTGTGAACGTGTTTATGTTTACCTAATGGATTCACCTTTAGCTTTTAATTCGTTCCAGCTTCTCACCTAACATGTTGGAGCTCTGCTAATGAAGAAAGGAGAGTGATTGATTGAACTAAGTATATGTAAAGGTTATTGGGTTGCTCAGACATCAACCAATACTGCTGACTCTTATGGTCTGTGGTGCTGCATATCTTGAGAACCGAATGAACAAATGTGGCTCATTCAAGACGCCACAGGGCAGCACACTATTGCAGTGGTAGAGTTGCTGCCATACAGCGTCAGAGATCCGGGTTCGATCCTGACCACGGGTGCTGTCTGTACAGAGTTTTAACGTTCTCCCTGTGACTGTGCGTTTTCTCCGGGTGCTCTGGTTTCCTCCCACATTCCAAAGTGGAGCTGTGTAGGTTAATTGGCTTCAGTAAAATTGTAAATTGGCCTTGGTGTATAGGATAGTGCTGGTGTAGGGGGTGATCACTGGTCGGCACGAACTCGGTAGGCCGAAGGGCTTGTTTCAACACAGTATCTCCAAAGTCCAAATAGCACAACAGGCCTGTAAATGCAATACACACACATATACATCACACAAAATCAGACACAATGTAATGGAGTAACTCATCAGGTCAGGCAGGATCTCTGGAGAACATGGATAAGCAACCCAAAACATCGCCTATCCTTGTGAGATTCGAACCTTTCTCCATTAGACCCGGTCAATATCAGTTTTAACAAGGAGCCTCACAGCCAAATGATCTCTTCCACATTGGACTTTGTCTTTGGAACTGATGCGCTACAATGCTGAGAACTACATTCTGCACTTTGTGGATTATTTTGTAAACCAGCATCTTCAGTGTCTTATCATAGACATGGAGCCATACAGCATGAAAACAGGCCCCTCAGCATAACTCATCCATGCTGACCAAAATGCCCTGTCCAGGCTAGTCCCATTTGCATCTAAAAATCAGCAATAAGTTAATAACCACAATATTAGTGTGTAAAAACCCATTGTCCTTGGTACAAATAAACACAGTCCATGGAAGTTCACAGTTGAGGTCATTGCTCTTTCTGAAAAGTAGTCTAAGAAAATGTAGGGGTATGTTTTTAAAATCTGCTTAATATTTATTGTGCAGACCTGAATGTCCATGAACCTGAAGAAAGTTTCCGGACCCAAAACCTTGCCTATCCATTCCACCCGTTCACACTAGTTCTACATTATCTCACTTTAGCATTCACTCCCGACACATTAGGAGCAATTTACAGAGGGCCAATTAACCTACATACCTGCACATCTTTGGGATGTGGGAGGATACCAGGGCACTCGGAGGAAACCCACACGGGTTACAGGGAGAAGGTGCAAATTCCACACACATAGCACCTGATGTCAGGATTGAAACTGGGTCTCTGGCGCTGTAAGGC